>NW_019392764.1:2669734-3126275 GCF_000648675.2 Cimex lectularius | reverse complement strand
CTTCGTAATGGGTATCCTACCAGATCCCTTTTGCCGCTTCTGCAAAATAAAAGAAGAAACGGCAAGGCACTACCTCGCAGAATGTGATAGGTCTGCTAGGTCTAGATTGGAAATCTTTGAAGGAGTGGACATCACCAAATCACTCCCAGAGATAAAATGGTCCAAAATCTTGGGGTTTCTGAACAAGTCCAAGAGGTTTATGCAGGACACTGAGCCGATCAAGTCCCGGATCTTTTAGGGATGGGGTACGAGTCTACCCAGGCATTTAACCCATCGGGTCTTGGTCGCCCACCCTGCATAATATATATATATATGTTTCAAAACTAAGTTCCCCGTTGGATAGGCATAAAAAGTGAAATTCATACATATAATTTTCCTGAAATTATTGATAATAGTGCATTTTGGATCGACAAATTTATAAAAATACAGCAAAGCATGGATTTAAAAGGGTTTATGACAAAAATGACTCACAAGTCGTGAATTTTAAAGAAGATGGAAATGTTTATGAGTGAGTTTAAAAGTATTTTTATTCTTAAAGGCTGCTGCGTAAAAGAAAATATTAAAGAAAAAATCATATTCTACCCACTATGGGGAGAATTTTCATTTTTGATGCGTGACTCCATCATAGCGTAACTCCGTGCGGTACGACTGCGTCCTCGTTACCACAAAGCTTATTATTTGTTATACAATATCTTCCGAGGGTAGTGAAAAGTTATTCTTACAGGAGAGAGTGATATACGCACAATTTATACGACCGCGATATCAGAGGAAAATCTACAGAACGTTAATGAATCGAAAACACGCCAAGGTATACTTCAATTAATATGCCTGTTTTTTTTCTATGGACAAGTTTTTATCTTTTGATCCTTGTAATAAAATAATAAATTAAAATAATTTGCCTTATGGTATGAGAAAATTATTAAACGATTGAATAATTTAATAGAAATTTATCGAGAGGATACGTAACAATGTTGTGAAAATCTTATTTAAAAAGGGCAAACAAGACTTATAAATCGTATTAATTATATGTTGGGATATGAATAAATTTAAATGTTAAACAAAATCCGTGGTAAACATTGAAGCGAGATTAAGTTGGTGAATGATCAAAAACAAACTCTTATGTGTCATATAGATTTAATCTAATAAAATTCAAATATATTGAACAAAAGATTTAATGGAGATTACACCCAAGCATTGAAGAATAACAATGAACATCTCATATAAAAAATACAGACACGCAAGATAATCATGATATTTGTCCGTATGTCAGTAGATCCCGAACATTGATTCTTATGCCAATAATAAAGGTCATATGTCAAAAATAGTTATTTTTATATATTAGGCTAGTGGTCGTTTAATTCTTGAAGATTTGTGAAAAAGAGCAATATCAAACGTACATTTATTTATTAACCTTGAGGACATAGCTGAACGGTGTAGTCTTATGATATAGTTACCGGAATGCAGGTTTTTTTTGCGAACTAGAACTAGTGGGTGTGAGCCTATTTCTCCTTATAGACAAATTTTCTAAAATGTTATATCGTGGAATCGGATGTTGAGTTTGTCTGTTAGTCAACCAACAGGTTTATGGTGATTAAACATTTCGTATGTTGGCGGTAGCTTATGGCAGGTTTAAGTAAGACATTTAATTGGCATTGCTAAAAAATGTGTACATGGACTATTTCTTTCCCATATTGTTAACTTCGCACTAGTCAATAAAATCACGTTAATAATACTTTCACTGGTTACTAAAACAGTTATACAGAATACAATGAACAATAAGACCAACAAACTCGTTGCCGTGCTCAAGAAAAACACTCTTATCTACATACTCGCTCGTGGAACCACTTAAAACTTAAACTTAAGTTTAATGCTCTTAACCGAAAGAATCGACAAATGGGCGAGTATGTTGTTCATCGTTTTTAAAAAGATAGTTCCTACACACAGTTAGTTGTTTTCAAGCGATTTCATCAAATTGAAAGAATTTACAACCACGTCTCTCGACATGAATTGGTTCGTTGAAAACAACTAACTGTGAGTAGGAACTAAAGAAAATTATTTGTAGCAAAATTCATTTTTTATGTGTATCAGGTGGGTGAACTTAGTTTTAAAAGTTTTGAAGATTGTTTAACGCCTGGTTGTTTTCAAAATTGAAAAAGGTTTATGGTAAAATCCATTTTTTCTGTCACACATAGATCCAACTGGCAATAAAGATAGATAGTAGGTAGAGATAGATATGTAGATAGACGGTGAAAGAGAGAGAGAGAGAGAGAGAGAGAGAGAGAGAGAGAGAGAGAGAGAGAGAGAGAGAGTGAGAGAGAGAAGGAGAGGAAGAGAGAGGGTAGAGCGGGGAGAGCTCCTAAGCGATGGCATACCAACTCGCACCATATGGGTTGCAGCACACTAGAACTTTTAAGTCGATGAGTAAGAAGCTACATAGACATCTCGACTATCCCTATCTTGTATCTGGTATGATACTTTTCCATTATTTACAAAATAATTATAAAATTTATAAATTCGTAATAAAATATATTTATAATATTCATAAAACATTACAACATCTGCTAAGAATGAATACAAACTCGGGCTTTCCTCCAAATGTATTCCTTGAGTAAACCCGGTAAGACGTATTCAGATTCTGTTGTAAACAGACTTTGCGGCAGTCTCGGGCTATGCCGACCTGATACTTTAGAGCTATGGTACCCTTCCGTGGAAGGAGGTACAGCAAAGTAAATTTCTAAATTACTTCTTCGGGCTTTTTCCTCTAAAAAGGCATCCTTTTGTAAGCGCTGTGTGACCTATCTTTAAAACCTAAGACCATCTTTGTGGCCGCCCGCCCCGGGCTAGATCATCGTAAAGAGCTATGACATCATTTTATTGCACGAGGCACAGCAAAGCCTTCTAAACGACGGCTATTAAAACTTTGCACAGGCATCCTTACGGGACCTATTGTGTTAGAGGAAAGCGTCTTGATGCCAATCCAGATCAGACCATGCTGCACACCAGGAGCTATGACATTCTTCCATGGATTACAGCATAGCAATTGTCTAAACGACGTATATCTCACCTTTTCCCAAACAGGCTACACGGTTCAGTCCTTCAGGTCTAACGACACTCCTTTCTGCTTCAGAAATGTTAAATAATTATTAATTAATCTCCTTAAAGAGATATGATACAGCTCACAACCATGGTAGGATGTTTTATAATGAAAGGTAACCACGGGAGAAAAATTTAGTACCTTTAATCTTTGCACAGTTATAAACTTTGGATTTTATGGAAATGTACAAACTAAAATATTGCAGGAGAGTGCTTCCTAATAATTCAACTGATGGGAGGCTCGATTCTGAAACCCTAAAATCACTCGGAATTATAAATTAGTTCCCTGGTAGCAAGTCGATATAAACTTTCACGATCCCTCCGGAAGTTTCCCCACAAAAATCTCATTCACCTCCTGACAAAGGGCTCGTAAAACAATCGTAAAAGAAATCCGTCCGAATTAGTGCCAGGGTGCGTCACCGAAGAGGATAAAAAGGACGTTTTCAAATACCAAGGTTGTCGTGCACGTTTAACGAGAGGGCCCCTGGTCGATATACGATTCCGTCCCTAATTCGACGAAAGCGGCTCATTATGAATACAAACAAACATACGTCTCTTATCCTGCCAGACTAAATAGCGTCCCACACTTTCCTCATCCATACAGTCTGCCGGGGCTAATCCACACGTTCCTACGAACCTTGTGAAAGGATTGAGACGTAACGGAAATAGCCTATTAACTTATTCATGCTCGTTAACTCCTGTCATTTTTATCTTCCGCCGTCTTGTTTGGCATGATGGTAGAAAAAATTTAAATTCGATACAGCGAACTATTCAACCGCTACAAAAAACCACCAAGGATACGTTAATTTGCCGTAGATATGTTGACATATTATTTTCTAACTCTCTTTTTGATTTTTAAATTTGTTTGAATTGATGGCTAAGAATCAGGTCAGGTGAACATATATGAACAAGTTTTTATGGGTTCTGTCGTTTTTTTTAAATGTGTTATGGACACCGGGGTGAATAAATCTGTAGATTGGTCGTTTCCGATCATTTACGTCTGTCTATCCTTGCTGTTTTGTCCATAAACCTAAATTCACGTTCTCTCAATATACAAAGCAACCATTGAAGATAACAAAATGACAAAAGCGACCAAAGTTAATTTCCTTAAAACTACAGAAAACGCTCCTCAGAGTTTAAAGGTTTTATGGCTCAATCAAGCTAGTAAACTATAACTATATATATGTTACTGAAGGTATAATTAACAATGTTGCTAGGGAACAATTCGTCCAGATATCAATCAGCATGTTAGTGTTAATCAAGTTTGCATAAACTTTAATGAAATCATGTCCAGCGAAGCCATTAATGGAAACTAGTGCTGCCAAATTGTATATTTTATTTAACAGCCAAGAAAATGGGAAGGTACTGTAAGAAATGTAAATCCTGTTATACAGAAGGGCTTAATTTGAAACAATCGGTGGGGTGCAATCCAGTGGTCAGAACCACCATACAACATATGATGTTCGTTGATCGACCTGCAGATAATCTATGTAAGGTTCCAATCTTTGTAGAGGTCCGTAGACCTTTTGTCTAATGATCTCTACGAAGATGGAACCCTACATTTCATTTAATACAAGACAATTAATTAAGGTTTTTAGTTGAGATGAAAAAAAAGTTAATGGCACGAGAGGGATTCGAACCAACGACCTTCGGCTAGATACGCCGCTGCTCTACCACCTGAGCTATCGTGACCTCGATCCACTCGGACATCAACTCCCCATCTCAACCCCACCTTATGAGTTTTCCCTCCTNTCTAGCCGAAGATCGTGGGTTCGAATCCCTCTCGTGCCATTAACTTTTTTTCATCTCAACTAAAAACCTTAATTAATTGTCTTGTATTAATTGGTCAAGCGGACCATGAAAATAGTGAATTAATTTCATTTAATTAGTAACAATTAAAATTCCATGGGCTATGCCAGGATTCGAACGTAAATCCGCTAGTGAGGAAAATCGAGCCCTAAACACTCGGCCACTTTGGCCACAATTGTAACAATCTAGCTAGCACTACACTAGGAAGGCACAGTTTAAGAGAAACCAGCCAAAGCTGGACTTAATATGAGGATTAATGAGCGAGAAAATATCGTCGGATAATAAAAATTTAACGCGACAAGAGTCAAAGTTGACAAAATGTATATTGAGAATATTGAATAGTAATGCTAGTGACATACCAGGAGATTTGACAATTTGTCTGAAGACCTTTGATTGGAAGGATTGGATGCCCAGATATTGGGTAGTTGGGCGGAACCACATAGTTCAACCCCATATATCCAAAGTGGTCGCAGTTTATGTCTTCCAATAATGGAGTTTGTCCGGTCAAAACAATTTTAGGTCCTAAAGGCCTTCTTAGTTTTCCAACTCATCTATTACGTTCTGACATGAGTGGAAATGAAAGTAATGAAATGAACAGTGTGTACATTTTCCTCATTCAGTCTTGTTTTACACTTGTTTCACAAGTCTTTGGTAGTCTCAAGGAATTCTTGGATGTTGTCGCTTGGATAAGATTCAGTTTAAAAGACAAAATTGCAGGATGATCCGCATGAATTGTATTGGGATGCATAGGAAGTCAACAGTATAAATGTACACAGGATTGGGCCAAGAATGCCCCTTGTGGGACGTCGATTGAGATCTTGTGTGGGGATTCTTCATCAGTTCGTTCTATATATAGTCCTAAGTATTTACCACTTAACTGGAAGTTGGTAGTTGTTCATGTAATGTACATTGGAGGGCCGGACTTTTTTCTCAATGTAAAAGTACACTGTGTAAAGTTAAAACTTTACAGTGTCCACACAACAAGAGTTTCACAAGTCGTTGAAATGCTCAAGATGTTTTAGGATGTTGTTGCTTGGATACGATTCAGACAGATTGTAAAACAAAATGGTAATGTCATCCGTATAGGTGGCAATTATTGTGTTGGGATATATTGGAAACTTAGCAATATAATTGGTATAAAGGATAGTACCAACAATGCGCCCTTGTGGGACCGGCTTATAACGGTCTAATATCTGATTATTCCTTGCCGCATCTTATTCTAAAAAAGTTGTCAGTTAAATAACATTCTAGGATAAAGTAATAAGGAGTGAGTAGGAATCGTTTAAGACATTAGACGAACATTCCACATAGTAATCCCTAAGCCCGAACTATTTCGAGGGCTGTGTTTAACTATGTGTTTGCAAACAGGTTCAGACTTGTTAAATGCAGGCAACGATTCCAATTTTAACGGAAAGCAATGAACACATTATTGTTTCCTAACATCTCTGAAACAGTTCCGAAACAAGGCTAAAACTATGTTGAGCTGTTGCATAGCATTTGGAATATTGTTTACAGTCTGGATTATATTTAAGTCATTTTTACTTGAAAACATTTGGCTAATCTAAAATTTAAACAACCAATAAGTACTAGGAGGTTTTCAACAATTTCAAAAAGCGATATATTCTTCTAATTTACTTATTTTATTATTAGGCAATACATTTATTTGGAACAGTCTTTGGCCTACACATCCTGTAAGCGCAGCCGAGCTTTTAACTTCAAATATTCAATAGAACATTGTTGTATAATTTCACAATTTAGAACTTACGACCTTTTGGTTAATAACATAGAACGTACGAACAGGCAATAGATAAAATATTTAAAGTATCTTCGATATTATTCTAGCGTGTTTACCATTATTGTTGCCGTTTTGTTTTGAGTTTACTTGGAGATTCAGGACAATTGATCCTAACATATAAAATTTGCAGAATTTTTCTCTAAATATAGTAGTTACATTATACGAATGTTGGAGGGAAGCAATTTAAAATTTTCATCTCGCCTACTTTATCTGTAACATCTGCAATGGCGAATGTTCGTCTATTACCGTGGCTATCAACTTAATGGAAAAAGTTCCTCCTTACAAACTGGTCAGCTTCACACCTCTGGCGGTATTATTTCCGAGGCTTTACCAAGAGCCGTTCAAACTTGCCATTGCGTTTTACGATCCTAATGAAATGTCTTCACTTTAAGTGTAAACTTTACGAGACCTAATAGGATAAACACGGAAAAAATCACACGATCGAGTTGTATTTTTAAAAAATCGTTTATTTGATGGATAACTATTTTTACATATACAAATATACGGAAGTTTGTGTGTGCAATTGTTTTTCAAAAAAATATTATTGCCTCTTTTGTTAAAATTTTGTGAAGCATTTAGTGTGTGGTGGTTAGTGACCATTAGGCGATGATTATTCAGAAATCGTGAGATGCGGTCTGGTTTGATGATGGTTTCAGGAAAACATTTTCTTTATCGTGCCAACGTTTCGATCTTTCTTGAGATCAACTTCAAGGCCTGGGATTTATAAACATTATAAACATTGTTGAATTTAACAAAAACATGTAGGATGTGGAAAAAAAGTGAATTTATACAATGCAAAAAAAATGTTTTTTTTTTTTTTTTTTTAATTCAAAGTATTTCTACTCACTCAAAGTGTTTGTTTTCTGCGTAATTGTGCCATTCATCCGTGTCGGGTTGAGAGTGCCAGTGAGATATTGCTGTTTTATATATTTATGATATAATATCTCACTGGCACTCTCAACACGACACGCATGAATGGCACAATTACGCAGAAAACAAACACTTTGAGTGCGTAGAAATACTTTGATTGAATATAAAAATAAAAAAAATTTTTTTCATTGTATAAATTCACTTTTTTCCACATCCTACATGTTTTTGTTAAATTCAACAATGTTTGTAAATCCCAGGCCCTGAAGATGATCTCAAGAAAGATCGAAACGTTGGCACGATAAAGAAAATGTTTTTCTGAAACCTACATCACACCAGACCGCATCTCACGATTTCTGAATAATCATTGAGTTTTAGATCAATAAATTTTTGTTTATAGCCGTATTTTTTATGCGAAAAAGACGGTTTATGCTTATCTTATTTTTTATGTTATAGAACCGAACTAAAACATGGCATTGAAAAAATGTTTAGACAAAAATTATATATTTTATTTTTATATATCATCTTTTATTTTATAAGCGTGAATTCAATGACCTTATGGTCAATAAATCTGTTTACATAACAAAAATATTTAGGGAAGTATAGAAATGAGAGGTCAAATAAATGTTTGATTATATTGGTACACCACGTGGCGATGGATAAACATAACGAGGGTATATATACCAATAAGAGAATATTTTTCGGTCAATCCATTTGGCTCATCCTCCGCCGGTAAAATATTAAAAATGGAACTGATGATTTCAGAATCCGTGGTATTGTAATTATCGTAACGGTTGTACGAAGAGCGGTTAACACTTTCATAAAAAATAACGACGTTGTTAAACAGCTTTAGAGGACATAGCGACACCATCTCCCATGAACGACTTCTAATTCCGCCCTTATCGTAGATTTTCCATAACGCAGGAGGCTATATTTCTGTTCATGAAATATGTGATGCGTTAACGAATTAAAGGAAGGACGGAAGAATATATTCATGGTGTCCATCTTAGATGGCTCGGCTGAATTTCTCTTAAACCAGTGATGCTATAAAATAATACGCGTTTAATATGTTTTAGTCCAGTTTCAAATTTTTACCTCTTCAAAAAAATTTAAATGGTGTACAGTTCCTCAATTATTTTGAGGGAGGTATTCCCAACATTATTAGAAGATGTTCCTCTCCAACAACGTCACAGAATGATTCTGCAGCTTAATGGATGGCCCGCACACAACTCTTTGCAGGTGGAACGCTATTTGAATCGTCACTTACAGGATAGGTGTATAGGACCTCATGTCCCGATCTGGTATGCTCCTCGGTCACCCGATTTAACTTTATTGACTATTTTCTGTGAGCAGTATTTAAAACACGGTGTCTACGCTATTGTAATTATCGTAACGGTTGTACGAAGAGCGATGAACCACTGCCATATAAAATAACGACGTTGTTAACAGCTTTAGAGGACATGGCGACACCTCCCATGAACGACTCCTAATTCTGCCCTTATCGTAGATTTTCTAGAACGCAGGAGGCTATATTTCTGTTGAGGAGTGAAATGTGTGATGCGTTAACGAATTAAAGGATCGACAGAAAAATATATACACTATATACAGGGTGTGTACAATATATACAGGGTGTCCGTTTTATATGGCTCGGCTGAATTTATCTTTAACCAATGACGCTTTAAAAAATACACGTTTGATATGTTTTAGACTAGTTTCAAATTTTTACCTCTTTAAAAAAATTTAAATGGTCAGTCTCAATTTTTTGAGGGAGGTTTTACCAACACTATTAGATGATGTCCCTCTGCAACAACGACAAATATTGATTCTCCAGCTTGATGGATGGCCCGCACACAATTCTTTGCAGGTGGGACGTTATTCGAATCGTCACTTCCGGAATAGGTGGATAGGACCTTACGTCCCGATCTGGTGTCCTCCTCGGTCACCCGATTTAACTTTAGTTGACTATTTTCTGAGAGGGGTATTTAAAAAACGGTGCCTACGCCAATCATAACCAGCAATCTCAGTTGAAGAACTGCGGCAAAGGATAGAAAATGGTTGCTAATCCATCTCCCGTGACTCTACTGCTCTGTGCACCGGTGAAGACTGTTAAAAAGAGATCTTTACGCAACCAGTTCGTCTAAATGTCTTATTTTAACCTTTTGTCATAACTTTTTCATTTTTGACCAATTTAAAATCCATTGTTTCCGCCTTCAAAATCCTTTAAAATGATATGTCGTTTTTGAAATTTTGAAGTTGAACTGGGCCTGAGGTATATCTCTCTCTCTCTCTCTCTCTCTCTTTCTCTTTTTTCTCTTTCTCGCTCTCTCTCTTTCTCTCTCTCTCTCTTTCTCTTTTTTTCTCTCTCTCTCTCTCTCTCTTTCTCTCTCTCTCTCTCTCTCTCTCTCTTTCTCTCTCTTCAAAAAAGTAACGACTTGAAACTAGACTAAAAAATATTAAAGGCGTGTTTTTTGATAGCGCCATTGGTTCAAGAGAACTTCAGCCGGATCTAAAAATGAAACCCTGTACAAAATAAATAAAAACGTTACATCCCACTTTTTACTTGCGCTAAAGAGTTAATAGATGATGTTTTAATTGAGAAGGTAGTTTTGACTTCTTCGAAAACCAATTTCAAGTACACCAACGCATACTTCATTCATAACTTTCAAAAAATTATTTGGCGCCATCTAAAAAGCCACCCTGTATATTAACTGCTGGTTATGAGATAAGCCAATGTAAACGAATAGAAATTAAGTGGCCTGCAAGAGTTCCTAGACACTACCATCTTATTCCTAACCAACAATTTGACTTTTACCATTCCCTTCTTACTCTAACAAACCTCTTTTCTGACTTCCAGCGATTCTCTCTGCAAAATCTATTATTTCGATCGTACAAGATCTCCTTATGTACCATGGTTTCCTAATGGAAAATAAAAATAAACAAAAACGAATCTTAATATATGCTCATTTTCCTGAAACGCAAAATCTGTTTATCTGAACCAAATTCCTCTTCCTGCTACGCAAGACAATTATAAACTGGAAGAAATACGTTCAAGACTTATTATTCTAAAAAAAATTTTAAATAAATTTAAAAAATAAATAAAAATCCATATATGTTTTGTGGTCATAATTGACCATAATAATTATATCAATTAATTATTATTTTTATCTAAGGTCTTGGTCGACAAGGAAACGTTAGTGTCATGAGCGGGATTCGAACCGTACGAAGGTCACGGGTTCGAATCCAGCTCGTGACACTAACTTTTTCATCTCGACCAAGCCCTTAGATAAAAAGAACAATTAATTGAAATAAATAAGAAGTTAAAACTCACCTTTGTAGCTCTTATAGACTTACGGGCTGGAAATGTTTAATAAAATGATTAAAAAAATCAAACCTTACCAGGATCCAATTGCTATAATCAAAAATCCGTAGGATCACCGATGGATCTTCTTTTTTAGTATCCAAACTACTCCCACTCAGACCTACGAATTCCTTATGTTACTACCTAACCAAATCCAGATGCCTGAAACCCACTCAAAATTTCTTTCCATTCCTCCATTTCCATTCCAACTCCCTCATCCGTGACCTTTAAATCTCTCTGTTCCTACCATCCTCCTAGGAGGTTGAGGCCTCGCTTCCAACTGCGCAAAAAAAACCATCTAATGGGTGTCATGCAGTCGAATAGGTATCTAATTGCTACCTTTTGTCAATCGCGTCTTTTTTATAAGTTAATTAGTTGGTATTATGTCATAAATTACAGAAGACGGCGAAATAAAAACGCCTGTCGACGTGTGACAGGCAACTCAGCATGGATGGGCAGACAAAACTGATCGGTACCAACTTACAGGTTCATCACTCCGAATACAGCAGGAGGAAATCTCACAACATAATAAAGACAACTACATAACACAAATACCCCTGTTTTCTCCCAAAATCTGAACTGGATTCTCAAATCGGGTGTCAGTCCTACTCGCCCTCTATGTGGAGAAGGACATCTTTCAGTTACTCGGGACACAAGCAGCGTTTCCCTTCATGTTGAACACATACGACTTTGGCTGAAAAGGGTATGTCTGTGTGCCAACCTAGAATGACCTTTTCTTAGTCGGGTGAGTATCCCTTTTTCGATTCTGATCCTCCAAAAGCCACCTACCAACCGTGTCCTTGATACGTGAGAACGTTTCTGCCAATCCGGCCCACCACGTTAACCATTCCTTCTAGCCATGTTTTTTTATTACATTTGAAACATCATTTCAGGTGGTTGTAATAGGCGTTTGACAAACGGCAAGAATGGGCGGACTGAAATGATTCAAGACAATCATAAATGAGAAAATAGTATTCCTCGCAGTGAACCACACATGCTTCGTAATTAACTAAATTAATTTTTTTAAATTACTTTATTGTTCTAAAAAAACATTACAGTTATGTAAAAAGCTATATGTGCAGATAAAACAGCCAGATTTACATGAGTTTTCACATTAGCTCTCCTCTAAAATTAGACCAAAATACCTTCTAATGATTAGATATTTTTTATCTACCTACATCAAACTGTATATTAAGTGTTGTTAAAATTTTAGCCAAAACGTTTCAGGTAATTAATGATTCCGTAATCCTAAACACAGGCCGACGACGTCTTGAATGAGACAAAATGTCACTTAAAATGGAATTCAATTGCACCACCCAGGCACCCTTGAGGAATTTGTGATAAATTGGTTTCCCTTCGACGATTAAGGGCCAATTATTATCCTCCTTCCGAGCCCGAAATCCGGATAAACCTACGCCCGATTAACGAACGTTCTCTATAATTTAACTTAGTTTAACCATTGGTAAAATAGATTCAAGGTTTTTTATTCCCTAAAAATTATTTTTTATCCCGATGGCTGTATTATTGCACTAAGTGAAATTTATTGGACTGAGTGATCGGCGAGATGATTAATTATCATAACTTCGACGATAGTTGTAAGGAAGAGAGGCTAATGACATATCTAATGACTAACATCAAGGGCATCAATATAGCATATTAATAGCTTTAGTGCTACATAAATTTTTTACAAAGTAGGTAAAGTTTAAAGCTTTATTGTGAGGGGAAGAAATTGAATATACTTACTTTTTCTCTTCTTAGACGTGCTGACTAAAGTCTATTTATTACGGATTCCTTTTTTTTCATTAAATGAAAATGCTTTAATCACGATGTTGTTAAAAATTGTTCTATTTGGGTTTTATTGTTTTAATTGAAAAGCAAAAAAAAAATTGTACTCACTTCTTCAAAAAATCTGCGGAGAGTAAGGAAGATGAAATTCTGCAAAATTTTCCCAGAAAGATCCAGGATTTTCTGATTTTCCAGTCCAACCTGTAAATCCCATGTATTAAATTGTAACTTAAATATGCATGTTTTTTAGAACTGTTTATGAAGTTTTTGTTTGCAAGGATTAATTTTTGTGTGATAAATTGGGGAAAATGTAATTTTACTTTAAATGTTTGCGGCTAAAAATTGGTCTGTTGAAACAAAACGATTTTTTAAAGAATGGCAATTAACCTTGTAGTCTGAGGGGTTATTAATCTCGGCCAGGTTGACAGAGGTTGCAAATGATGTCGGTACGCTGTGAATGGGGGTTGATTACACCCTCTACGCAGTAATCGGCGCTCGGACAGGGACGTCCCCCGAGGGTGAGGCGGGCAAGGGAGGTGAAAATCAACAGGGGCTCTTCGCAGAAATACTTCCCAGGAATGCGTTTCAGCTCGGGAAAACAAAACAAAAGAACAAATGCAGATAAATGAAGTGGCTTACTTGCGGAGGTGGGCGCTGTAGTTTGGGTTCGGTGTCAAATCAGACCCGGCTGGGAGGGCCAGGGAGGAGCTCGTCTCCATGGAAACCCCCTCCTCCGAACGGGGGCAGTAAAAGGGAGAGAAAGAGATAGAGATAGAGATAGAGAGCCAGTGAGGGAATGAGACGAAAAGAGACGGGACAACCGGGAATGAAGAGGGGATGATGCCGCGGGGGCCGGGAGGTATATACGAATTAGGATTATTGATTACATTTCTGTGGAAACTGGCTGGGAACTCTTGTTGAACCCAGTTCTCCTTTGTTATTCCATTTTGTTCTGTATAAACCTGTGAAAAATCATTTTACGATGAGAAAAAAAACATTTAACGCGTCCACCCTCTTAGCTCCGCCCTACCCTGTTGATCACAGCGCCGACGTGATGTGTGGTATCAAGAGGCTATAAAAAATTATAACTCATCAGTTTCTGATCCACAGAAATCTATACAAAAAGATTTTACGTAGTTGTGTCGTTCACGACCAATTCGCTCTGCCGAATATAGTTATCCGTCAGACGCGTTTAGGCTTCTCACCATCAACACCAACAGACCCATCAAAAGTCTTTTTGCAAGGTCATTTACATTGTTCATCTTACGTTGGTTGTATAGCGTAAAAAATAAGTTACTTTTACTACTGTAATCTAGTTTGGTTTTTTCTGATCATTCTGTTCTTTCTGACCTCGCTGCTTTGATCTGTCAGAAGCTTCCCGGCTTGTCGCCATCCTTACAACACACCCATCACTGAAGATTAATGTTTTCATTTCTCCTTGGTTGCTCAGTTTAAATGATAAGTAGCTTTTTCTACCGTAAATTAAAATCTGTAGTTCGGTCGTTTGGGGTCATTTGGTTCAATAGAACCTTAATGTTTTGATCTGTTGCGTATCGTATTCTCATTATCCTCAACAACATACCCATCACTGATGTTTACAGTTTGATCGTTTACCGTAATTTATTCTGCCTATTTTAGTTTTTCCGGTGAATTCCGGCTTCTCGACACCTTCAGTAGTGTGTTTCAGTGAATTATAACAAACAACGATAACAGTAGGATAATACCTACTGCAAAAAATTCTCTTGAGATCTGTGGAAGACCTCTAGTTTGGCATCCCTATTCTCACAGTTTAAGTCTTTTTCGGCTTCTTCCCATTTTTACTGGTGGGTTTTTGTGCATTTATATTATCAAAAAGAGAAAATATTATATTACAAACAAAATCCTCGTTGGATCTGTGGAGTGATTAACTTGTTATTTTGGACGTTTCTAGTCATATCGGTCCGGTTATCCGACCTGTTTTGATCTGTAGGTATATTTTCGCTTCTTGCCATCTTAGGTGGTAAGTTTACTTGCATTTATACAATTAAAAAGAAGAAGAGTTTTATCACTCCAAAAAATCCTTTTTGGTTATGTGCAAGGAAGAGCCTGCAGATAGGTCGGTTTTGGTCAATTCGTCTCGTTATTCTGGCTGTTTTGGTCTGTCTGGTATGTTTTGGCTTTTCACCATCTTCAGAGCTGGACTTTTTTGTATTTACACTATATTGAAAAGAGGTACGAGTAAATTACAAAAAAATATCCTCTGTGTGTTTGTACAGTAATGAACGTGAAGTTTGGTGTTTCTGGTCGACTAAAAAGGTAATGGATTTTTTTAATTAATTTTTTTTTTTACGAGAGTTCACAACAGCAGAGACCATATAAACCCTCAGGGTGCTGGTGTTTTGGAAAAGCCCATTTGGAAGTATGTCAGGTTCGAATGCAGGGCATGCAGGGGGGATTCGAACCCGGGACCTTTACTTTACAGTGATGAGCGCCGTGTCAACGCCTAAACCGTTGCGGCCACCGACGCCCCTGAAAGGATGTTATTTCGGTCGTTTCCAGTCATTTTGGTCTGCCTATCCTCGTTGTTTTGGTCTGTATGGTTTGTTTCGCCTTCTCGCCGTATTCATTGTTGAATTTGTCTGGTTTTACACAATTAGAAAGGGGAATAAAGATATTATACGAAATAATTCTCTTTGGATCTGTGGAGTGATGAACCTGTTACTTTGGACGTTTCTAGTCATTTTAGTTCGGATATCCTCGCAGGTTTGATCTCTGGGGATATTTCGGTTTATCGCCATTTTTAATTCTCGTTTGCGTGAATTTACACATAATTGAAAAGATAGGATGATATTAGGAACAAATCCTTTTGGCGTTTGTAGAAAGATGAGCCTATAGTTAGGTCGGTTTTGACCAATTTGGTCCTATTATCTCGTTATCTTTGGTCTCGATATCTTGCAGTTTTTGTTCGGTCTGGTGTGTTTCGGCTTCTTTCCGTCAACAATGACAGGTCTGTTGATAGGAAAGCCCTCTCTGGAAACGGAAAAAAGCCAAAGGACGAAAATCCAAAACGTGTTGGGCAGACGAAAATGATGCCCCAAAACCATCGTCTTAATCAGTCATAATTACAAGTGTTTGTCTTAATTATCGAGCTGTTGCTTATCCTGAAGTCGTTAAACATTGCGTACAAAGTTACGCGCATATGCATGAACAACATACCAGCTCCCGAATACAAGTATGATTGAAATTTTGCTGTTTAAATTAAAGACTTTCCTGGTATAATTTGATTCAAAAGATATGAACAAAATACTAGTAACGACCGGCTAAAATATGTTATTAACCTCTTTCCCCCCCACGCGAGTTTAGGAGAAATTTCTGAAGTAAAAAAAACCTTATCTAAAATTTAAGTTGGTTTCTGTTGGGACATAATATATAGATACAATATATTTTTTATCATACGGCCTAATAATATAATTTAAACAATATCATTTCTTACAGTCTAAGACGTGGGGAAAATTTAGAATGCGAATGAGACTGCCAAAAGATCTTTCTGAACAATCGTTAAAGATTCTTTTCTTCTCTCACGATTATCAGTACAATAGACTCGTTTGTTCACACATAAAACAACTTTTATCGGACTGCCAACACGAAGGAAATATCATACGGCAACTTTACATCCTTAGAAAATTATGACTTTCATAAATTGTATGTAATGCCTGATGAGTAATCGCGCCTTTCCCAGGGATTTAAATTTAAACAATTTAAATTTATTATATTAATAATTAAGTCCTGTATAACGTGCAATCCTGCAGTGTTAAGCAAACAATGAAATCTGGATTAAGAGATTAGCACACGGGAGGTCTTAAGTTGTTATCATTCGCGCTTGGGGCTAATACGAGAATATTATTTATGGGGCTGGTGTAATGTAAGAGAAAATATCTGTAGCTCTGTCTTATATAAAAATGTATTAAAAAGTTGATATAGAACGATGCTTATCTTATAAAATATGAAGGTGAAAACAAAGATATGGTAAAATAAATTAATAATTAATAGTAGACATTTAACTTGTAAGAAAGGAGAAAAACTTTACCAAGCGAATTATGTCACTCGTTCTTGTAATTTTCTGGATGGACCATAAATAAGGTAGAAAAAAGATGCTTTGTTATCAGAAGATGGAGTTTTAAATTAACACGACTTTTTCATACAGTTCGTGCAATTTCTCACAGGAAGGTAGAAAAATCTCAAAAACCGAGTAACCACTCCGGTCGTACCATAGTTTTGAATATTTTATATTTTAATCCCTAGACGCCGCGGCGGGACAGCTCAACACAGGAAGCGGAGGTGCATAATTGAACTGGTAATTTTAAAAAAATGAAAAAGAAAACGAAAGGGGAAAAACTTAGAAAGTTGGCTCGTTTGCAGGACTTGGCCTGTCTCCGGCGGTACTTCATTACAGAGCCGGGCCGAGGATAAGACTTTCCCACTGGAAATTCATTTGGCCTCACCCTTTATAAGACGGGAACGAAAATTTAATGTTGGGAGGGGTTTCAATTTTATGGCTCAGCCCGTTAAACATTGATTTCTACTTCATGGGGGTCTCAAAGCTCAAAGTTTTCCCTCGGGTTAAATAACCAAGTACTTGATCTTCCGTGCTTTCCAACAATCTCTATTGTGTGTTAAAATTATACTACAATTCTTCTTGATTGCTTACGAACAAAATGAAATAATATAATTTTAAAACCATCCACAATAAATGTGAGAATATATTTTGTACTTAGTTCGGGACTTCGGGTGTAACCACGTTACAAAATTTTCATACTATTCTTAATTAAAATTTCATGAGCTATGTATAATAAATGTAATAAAAATCAAGGAATAAACCCCCGTATCGGTTATACACTACAAGAGTCATTCCTCTGGTCACATATGGAGCAATAGTATGATGATCAAAAACACTGATAAGGTGGCATAAAACAAATTTCAAAGATTACAAGCGTGTCTTCCAATAACAGGGACGTTGCATACCTTTCCACCAACATCGATGGAAACCACACTCGATCACTCACCGTTACACATTCATGTATAAAGGATGACTTCGACAGTGAGGCAAAAAGATATAAAAACAGATCTAAGGAGAAGCTATCACAAAATTCAGGAAAGAAATAAAATAAATGAGATGGCTACAACAGTACCTGTCAAAACGAAAGGAACACTATACTTTGACCTTCGATCCAAGTGACGATAGATATCAGTTAGGAAGTTTCAATGCGGGGCCCTGATGGATCAACGATGGGTCAGGGAGTAGGTGCAGGGGTAAAGAGGACGAATTACACATTAGCAAAACATCTCGGACTTGATCCAACTATATTCCACAATGAGGCGAAATCCAGCTGTGTATAAAGAACAAAATTAAAGATGTACATACATAGATTTGCATACTTTCGGACAGTCATGCAGCTATTAAAAGCACGAAATGTCTGTACCTTTTAGATCTAAACAAATCTAGAAATGCATAAATTGCCTAATGGCTCGAGAAGAACGCAAAAAAGTTATCTTAATGTGCGTTTGGGGATCTCGCTTCCTCTAGCTCATGGGACCACTAGTCACACCGGAAAGATGGAAGTGGAAAAACACCTTGTGAAAAAAATCTCAAGCACTGGACGACAGCACCATGAGACAAGCTAGAAGATGTACAAATCGATCAAAAAGTAAGGCGAAGGATCTCTCCTTCTCGGTAGGCAAGATTTGTAGGAAATTGTAGGTCTCTTAGGTGGCTTTCACCAAAGTGACAGGCGGCAGGGAGATTGGTGACATGAGACAAGAAAACCTATCACATTGAACAGAAACCAGTCGCGTTTACTGTAACCTTATTTTCTATACAATCTGTTCATTTTTTACAACCAATATATTTATTTCATATATAAGTTACGTTTTCTGCAACGACCAAATGAAATGCCTTCGACACAGCAAATGCAGAGTAAGATCATCTCCCGTACGGCCCCAGACCGATTGTGCTTCAGTTCCGTCTCTCCTGTCGAACACATTGTAGTTAAGTTTTATTAGGGATGGTTAGGGTTTTTGGTTGAATTTTCGTTTATAAATTAATTAATTTTTATGTAAGGTATTGGCTGAGATAAAAAAAAGTCAGCGTCACGAGCGGGATTCGAACCCACGACCTCCGGCTAAATACGCCGCTGCTCTACCACTTGAGGGAACGTGACTTCGATCCACTCGGACACCAACTTCCCATCTCAACCCACCTTTCGAATTTTCCCTTCTTTTTGCCATTTTTCAAATGTTGTGTAATCAGGATTCGATTCTCGGCGACAAATGAAATTGCCGCGGAGGTGGGTAGTTGGTGTCCGAGTGGATCGAAGTCACGATAGCTCAAGTGGTAGATCAGCGGCGTATTTAGCCGAAGGTCGTGGGGTTCGAATCCCGCTTCTGGCACTGATTTTTTTTAATTTCAACCAATACCGTACATAAAGGTTAATTAATTTTATTGAAAGAAGTTATTTAGTCAACCGGACCACGAAATCTAATGGATTGTTGTTAAGTCTACGTCCATAAGTTCTTATTGCAATTATTTAAACTTTTTGTCAAATTTGGACAATTTTTTCTTTACATGACAGAAATGTAAACAACTGGTACGGTGAAGTCCAGTCATATCGCTTGTCTACTGGATGTGAAAGCCACCTTAATAACCACCTAAGTAAATAAGATGGGCATAGCCGTCTGACAAGAGAAATCAGTGACTTCGGCACTTTCGTAGTTCTTTAATAAGACAATTCTTACACCAAGAGAGAGAAGTGCTTAGTTTTGATTGGAAAAACTGCACTTTCCACAATATGGTCCTAATCACGGGACATATACACACGTTGGACCAATATGAGTCGCAGAGGAGTAAAAGTTGGAGTTCTTGTTTGCCCCCATACAAAAAAAAAGCCATACCGAGATTGAAACCCATTACCATAATGGTGTCTTTTTCAACCACCTGTATTAATCTAAAAGACAATTCCAGCTCAATTTATTTAAGTAGTAAAAATGATTTATTTTGTTTGTAATGTATTTTAACTTTTTAAGCTATGAAAAGAAACCGATCATTTCTCGCAGGTTTGTTACAAAAAAACACTATTTACTTTTTGCACTACTCGCTTGAATTTATTGTTCGACATATCTCTTTTATATAAAAGACTTTACGGACAATCGTATAGAACCGATCGACATAAAATTAATCTACCATAGAAAATTTAAACACATATAACTCAAGAGGGGAAAACCAATTCGGAACATTCCTCTTTTGTGAATATGTTTTTCAGACCTTTAATTGGGGGAGAAGGATGTCCATAAATTCCGCTCGCCTCAGAATTGGGCCATTCTATCGATAACGGCTTTCTTTAATCACCCCCAACAGGAAATAATCCAAGGATTAAAATGGGTACACTAGTCTTTAAAATTAGCCGACGGGGTTCGTTTCAAAAACGCAAGTGGTTACGAGTAAATTTTCACCGGAGATTCGGGACGTTTTACCACCATCCAAACATTTGATTAAACGGCATGTGAAAAACAGTATAAACCTTATCGACTGCCTTCCTCCAAGGGGGTGGACATGGAAAAGCCGCCATGTTCAAATGGAATGTCCCGGTTGGTATTCGAATAAAAGGGGAAACGAAAACTGATTTGGGCTCAGTTCCAACGTTTAAGCGTTTAATTTAGGGACGGTGAATTCGTTCGAAAAATACAACAACAAAAAATAGCACTTTACGAAAGGAATTTAAATGGAGCGAAACGAAATTTAATATATATATAATCCATATATGTTTCGCGGTCAGGCTTGAGCATATTAATTATTCTTTTTATCTAAGGTCTTGGTTGAAATGAAAAATTTATGTCACGAGGGGGATTCGAACCCACGACCTTCGGCTCAATACCCCCCTGCTCCAATTACTTAGACACGATAGCTCAAGTGGTTAGAGCAGCGGCTATTGAGCCGAAGGGCGTTGGCTCGAATCCTACTCGTGATACTAACTCTATCACCCTTATTCCTACCTTCACACTCTCTATCCCGTCTCCCCTCACTTAACTCTATCTCTCTTTCTCTATCTATCTATCTATCTATCTCTAACTCTATCTATCTATCTATCTATCTATCTATCTATTTATCTCTCCATCTATTTATCTATCTGTCTATCTATCTATTTATCTATCTATCTGTCTATCTATCTATTTATCTGTCAGTTTATCTATCTATCTCTCGTTTTCTCTCTCCTCTCTTTTTCTTTTTTCACTCTTCCCTCTTTCCTCTCACTTAATCTGTGTCCTTTTTTTAAGCATCTCTTTCCTTCACACACACACTCTCTCTCTCTCTCTCTCTCTCTCTCTCTCTCTCTCTCTCTCTCTATCTATCTATCTATCTATATCTATCTATCTATCTATCTATCTATCTATCTATCTGTCTATCTATCTATTGGGTTGTCCGGAAAATAATGCAGGATTTTGGTATTAAACAAAAAAAAAGAAACTAGTTACTTTAAAGCAATGTTCTTTAATCAAAATAATTTCCCATACTCTCAATACATTTCTCCCAACGTGTTGGTAACTTATTAATTCCGTCTGAGTAGAATTCAGAATTTTTAGAATTGATAAAGTCAATAAATGCATTTTCCAGTTCCGTTTGATTTTTGAATATTATGTGTTGTAAGTAGTGGTCCAGGTGTCTAAAAAAATGGTAGTCAGTAGGCGAGAGGTCCGGAGAGTAGGGTGGGTGAGGCAAAGTTTCATAGCCAAGCTCCAATAATTTTTGTGACGTTACACGTGACACATGTGGTCGAGCGTTGTCATGCAACAAAATGGGCCCTTTCCGATTGACCAAAGAGGGCTTCATTACTGCCAATTTCTGATGCATGGTATTAATTTGGTTACAGTATGATTCAGCATTGATGGTTTCGCCAGGATTTAAGAAGCTGTAGTGTATTAAACCAAATGAAGCCCACCATACCGTAACCATTACCTTTTTTTGATGAGTTGGGGGCTTTGGAGCTTCTCCTTTGTCGAGCCACTGTCCAGAACGTCTAGTGTTATCGTAGAGAAACCACTTTTCGTCACATGTAACAATTCTGGCCAGAAATGGGTCATTTTTGTTTCGACAAAGAAGTGATGCACAAACATCAAAGCGCTGATTTTTTGGCGATCGTTTAATGAGTGTGGAACCCAATTTTCGAGTTTTCTCACTTTTCCAATCGCCTTGAGGTGGTCAGCGACGGTCGTTTTACTGACTTTGAGTTGCTCTGCAAGTTCTCGAACAGTTGTTTTGGGGTTTTCTTCCACCACTGATCGCAGAACATCATCATTAAGAGAGGAAGGCCTTCCACGACCTTCTTCATCTTCAAGGCTGAAATCTCCCTCCCGAAATTTTTTAAACCACCTTTGCACAGTGCACTCATTAACACAACCCTCGCCCCAGACTTGGTTAATGTTTCTAGCCGTTTGGGCTCCGCTTCGGCCGAGTTTAAACTCGTAAAAGAAAATCGTACGAAATTCTCGCTTTGACATTATAAGGATGACTGAATTATTTCCAAGTAGCGGAATGCTACAGAGGTAAACAAACAATATCATTTGGAAGAGGATTAATAAGTGTTGACATTCATACAAATGAGTAATCCTGTAAACGTAAACAGAATATTTTATATAGATTTTTTTTAATGAAAACTTAAAATCCTGCATTATTTTCCGGACAACCCGATATTTATCTGTCAGTTTATCTATCTATCTCTCGTTTTCTCTCTCCTCTCTTTTTCTTTTTTCACTCTCCCCTCTTTCCTCTCACTTATTCTGTGTCCTTTTTTTAAGCATCTCTTTCCTTCACTCTCTCTCTCTCTCTCTCTTTTTTCTTATCTTTTAAAATCTAGCATATGATCAATATTGTTATCTATTCAACTATCTAACTGTCCCTATCTCTTCGATCTATAATGATACAAAGTTTCCATTAGAATTGGGTTTGATTTAAAATTTTTATTTAATAGTAATTTAAATACAAACAAAACAATTTTGTCGTCTGGTCGATAAAGTATACGCAACATTCGTGTGGCAACATCATTTGCCAAAGAAAGAAAAGATTTTAATCAGTCAGTTATCCCCTAGCATATATGACATCAATGAAGAAGTTGTCAGAACTCTTTATTGAGAAACCTCGGTAAACCATTTGCAAAACTAAGAACAACTTCGAATTTGCAAGTTTTATTTAAGAGGATTTAGCTTACAGGAAATAGCGAAAATTGGGATTGACGAAGAAATGTTTAACTAGCAGGGAATCTATTTACTAGCTATTCTAAGAAATTTAACAAAATGTGTGATAATTCCTTTTTAGGTTGTTGTGATGATGATGCTAGAATTGGGTGGTTTCCAGTCATTTGACCTACCTACCCTCGCTTTTTGGCCTTTCAGTTACGAGATATCGCCATCTTCAGTGTATGTCTGCATGTTGTCTCTCGTAACCATCCCTATTCTGGAACTTGATGAAGTTTAGGGGTTTCGTCTTCTACAGATGCTTCGGACAAACCAAACTTGGTCTGTGTTGCCGAGACTTGGCTGACGAACAACGACCATCCAAGGAATGGAAATGCATTTCTGAAGTGTGAACAAAATCTTTGGGAAATCATAGTTACAATTTTACTTAAAAAAGCAATGCCTACAATGGAAATATAATCAAGGAAGAAGAAAATCGTATGGTTATGGTAAACCATTCAATTAAAAAAAAATGCATATTGCTATCAGGAGGAAAACAAGATAGATCATTTAAATTACTCGTTTTCAGATAAATTTAACAATGAACATATGCATTATACACAAAAAAATACATACAATCTAACATCGAGTTATAAACTTCTATCTTGACAATAACGAAATCGACTGGAAACATTCTAAGAGAATTGAGGACAATAAATCTCGTAACTATTTGTAATGAAATTAAGAGATCAGATAGAACTGCTGTTGATTAGATTGGAAATCCTGCTCCGTTTTCCCGGATAATTTATGGCATGCAAGCATTGTGCTAAGCGTAGTAGCAGAGGTTACTGATGTCGGAGACGAACAATAATTAATGACTCA
This sequence comes from Cimex lectularius, assembly GCF_000648675.2. Classification (NCBI taxonomy): domain Eukaryota; kingdom Metazoa; phylum Arthropoda; class Insecta; order Hemiptera; family Cimicidae; genus Cimex; species Cimex lectularius. The sequence continues at coordinate 3,102,486 of NW_019392764.1, read as the reverse complement.
GAATCTGTATTTACTCTTGTGTTTTAAAAGGCCACTTTGATATATAAGCGGCTTTTTTAGAGAGGTGAGAAAAGAAATATTGCCTTAAAACTGTGATGGAACAAAAGATAAAACAAAAATCACCAAACTGTTTTATTTAATCCATGATGTAGTATGTATTCTTGCTTAAAATTACATACTAAAAATAGGTCCTTAATCTAGTATGGATTAAGCAGAAAGAGGTTTATTTATTCATTTTATACACACTGATGGACAAAATAAATGCACCACCCTTAAATTTTAATGTATTTAGGTGTATTCATATTTTGTATACCAAAAATAGGTTTGGTAATAAAAAAAGACATTTTAAAAGAAAATGTTTATTATCTAATTCTAAAAATAATTATTATTTGGGTAATTATTGTTGGGTAAAGAACAATAAAATAGAAAATATAAAAACAAATTTGTAATGTAAAAACTTGTTTGTCCCCTTTAATATCGAGCATTTCCACCACTGGCGCGAATCATGTCCATTAAACGCCCTTGCACTCATTGGAAACGATTTCTGATAAAATCCTCAAGAATTCTTTCATATTCCTCAAGAACAGTCGTTTCCAACTCTTCTAGGGTGTTAGTACCTGGATATCGCCGTCGTACTTTTCTCTTAAGTTGGTCCCAAATGTGTTCGATTGTGTTCAAATCTAGATTTCAAGTTGGTCACACCAAGCATTCAATTCCAACCTCATTCAGATATTCATCCACAATACGTCCTCTATGGCGCCTGGCATTATCCTGGCATTAGCAATGGGGCAAATGGCACTACATGTTCTTCGATTATGTCTTGTAAGTATATATAGGTATAATTATATATATGTATACTAGGTCGACCCTTTCCTGACCTTCTAGTGTGGTGCCTTGTTTCTCTGAAGCGCCCAAATACCCTTCCTGTTGTAGAATGATATACTCAGTTTCCTGGCGACTTCGCGCTGGCTGTATCCTCTAACCATGTATATTCATAGTCCCCCATTACCCGAACACTGTCATACTCATTCAAATGCCTGACTAGAGCCATTAAATATAAATATAAAAAAAGGTATAAGAATAAAAATAATTTTCTTTTAGGTTTTTAGTTGAGATAAAAAGTCAGTGTCACTAGTGGGATTCGAACCCACGATCTTCGGCTAAATACGCCTCTGCTCTCCAACTTGACCTATCGTGACCTCGATCCACTCGGACGCTAACTTCCCAAGGTTGAGGTGGGAAGTTAGTGTTCAAGTGGATCGAGGTCACGATAGCTCAAGTGGTAGAGCAGCGGCGTATCTAGCCAAAGATCGTGGGTTCGAATCCCGATCGTGAAACTGACTTTTTTATCTCAACTAAAAACCTTAATTAATTGAAAGATTTTAATTGGTCAAGCGGACCACGAAATCTAGTGAATTTAATAAAAATAATTGTTCTATGCGATCGACCAACCTTTACTCTATAATAGTCTCTAGATTAAGGTTGTGGTCAAAGATGATATAAGAATATCAACTGAAATCAATGAAGGAAAAAGATTAACATGTAGAAGAATGGAAGGGCTAATGCTACTAATTTTTCTTAAAGTGTTACAAAGGTAAATAAAGGACGTAAACAAAGCATTATTTACAGTTTATTTTGACTCTTAATTACCTGTAACTAATGTAGAAAAATAATGAATTTAATTTTAAACTAAATAAATTGAGATTCGTTCAATTTGTCCATTAGTGTATTTTGTTATTAAAAAAGAAAGATTAATCGTTATTAGTCCAATAATTTATTTCCTCCAAGTATATGAGTAATTTTAAAGGAATGTTAAAGAAACATTGATACCTAAGCCGGCTTTTGTCCTTCAGATTCAGCAGCTTTCATAGCATTATAACAGCTTTTATAAAGTAAAAATGCCGCGTTTTTGTTTATATTAGTTTCTACAACGCTAAGATAACGATTTATTTCCTAAAAAAATTTATGACAGGAGGTAAAAAGCTGATTATTTTCAAAGGGTTTAGTTAAAACGAACAGCCTATGATTTAACGACACATTTAAAAAATTTATTACTGTTATTGTAACAAGAAAACAAGTCTAAACGTTAGCGTAGTTAATTTGCATTCCTGTTGGCAAGTAGTTGACGAAATTGTGCCATTTCAATAAAATTTAGAAAAGTGATTACGAATATCTGCCAGCAATTAGTAGTTCGTGATTAAACTGGGCAGTATATTTTTGCTGGTTTAGCCAGAAGTGAGTCATTAACAGTGGAAATAAAAATCACACTAATTAAGGGTTATAAAGGTTTGTAAGTTATGTATGGTTTTAATGAATAACAAATACTTATAGATGGTCTGTCCCTCCTCTATGTACATGTTTGCTAAAAATAGCATGGATAACCGAAACATCAAGTAAACAGCTGGATTATCAAGGTTATTGTATAAACACAAATCATAACCCTCACATTTTGGTGGAAATAGAGGGATCAGTATATATAAATTTTACAAGGCGGTATTTTTGTTGAATTACAACAAAGAACCCATCTATGTTGGTGGGATAACAAACTGGTTGTTTTTGTTAATTTAGTGGCAGCAGTGAGATCATAAAATGTAAGTAGTACGATTTATTGACAGAAATGGGCTAAAAGAATAACTTGTATAATTGGGTAGCTGCTATAATGTCAAATGATTGCTACAATCTATAACAAATCATAAGCAATATTAACAATTGTTATTGTTAATTTAATGATAGTAATGAAATCATAAAAGGTAACATTTACAATTTAGTGGCAACCATTATCTAAAAGAGCAATGCTAACAATTTAGTGACACCAGCTAGATAAAAGAATATATATATTTTTTTTTACACACTTTTAAATCCCACTTAATATCTCTACGTAACAATAGCCAACCGTACAACTACATTTGATGGCAACAGTGGGATCAGTAAATATAAATTTTACAATTTGGTTGATGCTGTGGGATCAAACGACAGAAACCTTGTCTTTGAAGGCAGCAGATTAGCACAAAAGACACAAAAGAATATCTACATTTTCGTCGTCCAACTCTTTGATAATGAGACAGAAACAGGCAGAAACAGTTTGGTGGCAGCAGTGCAATCACAAGGTAGCAATCTCTCTATGAACAAAAGGATCACCATAAAGAACCCATCCTTATTAGTAAGAATAGTGGAATGGCAAACAAATATTTTGTTAATTTAGTGGTACCAACAAGATTACAAAATGTAACCTTGATATTTAAGATCAGGAGGATAAGGAATTCTCTTACAATTCATGACAGTGATGCGATCATAAATCACAAGTACAACAACGATGAGATCACAAACTGCAACTGACAATTTTTTGCTTGCAAGGCAATAGTCATATGTAATCCCATACAGTTCATTTTCAGCAGAAAGATAAAAAAAAATTATTTTTCAATAATGTCAACTAAGGGAATAAAACGTAACCCATACAATTTGTGCACTCTGATCATTATATAAAGGGGGATCACTTTTTAGAGGAACAGAGGAACCACTAACAATTTTTTGATTATTTTAATAACAACACTGAAATCACAGAATGTTGTGTTTACAACTTAGAAGGAGTGTTGGAACAAATGATTAATTACAACTATTTGGTGGCCTCGGGAAGTCATAAAAAGTAAGATTGACAATAGATGACAGTGGATGGATAACAAACCATAACTCATGTATTTGGGTTAGAACCGTACAATTTTTTTCTAGCAGTGCAATCATCAAATGTAACCTCATATAACTAGTAGCATCAGTGAGATAAAAAAAATATCTCTACAGTGTGTCGCAGTGATGTGAATAGAAATGAATAATAAAACACAAACCATAATTCTTCAAAGTTTAATTCTTTAGTAGCAGTACGATCATAAAAATAATCTCTACAATTAGTGTCTGTGGTAGGATCTGAACCATAATCCCTGCAATTTTTTGCTAGCAGTCAGATCATCAAATGTAACCCCATAAATTGAGATAAGAACATTTTGTAAGAACAGAGGTATCACAAACTTTTTTTTTGTTAACTTATTGGCAGCTGCAATATAAAAAATGTAACCTTTCCTAAGTGGCAGCGATAGAATAAGAGTCAATTCTTAAAGATTGTTACACCTCTTCCTTTTTTGTTAGTGGATTGTTTTTCGTTCAGTTGATTGATTTAGAAAACAAACAAACTGCTTCTATTGATAAAATGGTTCAAGTAGTTTGTTAATTCTTTGTCCGAATCAATTAATTCTAACAATTTGATTACTGCGGTGAGGTCATAAAAAGTAATCTTTACAATTTGAGGCTACTCAAAATTAAAAGACTTACTTAAAAGACTTAAGCATAAGCCTTCAAGTTTAATGGGAGCAAAGAAATCACAAGACAGAACCCATACATTGTAGTAAGAATAGAGGGATGACAGATTTGTTGTTAATTTTTTGGCAACTGTGAGATCACAATATTCCTTTACAATTTAGTGGCACGATGGGATAAAAGAATAATTATTACAATTTGTTGGTTGCATTCAAAAAGTAATGTTTGCTGTTTGTACTACCCAGGAACTTACTGAACATAACCTATGAGGTTTGGTGCAAGTGGTGCAATCTAAAGGCAGGACTCCTGCAACTTGGTAGGAACAATGGGATCACAAACAAAATTTTAGTTAATTAGAGGCTACAATGAGGGATCACAAAATGCAACCATCACAATTTAGAGCCAGTGGTAGGAGAAATGATTAATTCTTACAATTTGGTGTCTGCAATGAAGTCATAAAATGTAACCTTTACCATTTACAATAGTCATGTGAATTTGGTGGAAATAGTGGGACCAGTAAACATGAATTTTACAATTCAATGGATGTTGCGGTTCAATGGAAACAATGGTATCACAATATATTTTTCATTTTTGGTTAAGCAGCAGCAGTTAGATGACAAAATGTAACTTTTATGATTGAATTATGCCAAATACATTTTTTCTCTCAATAAAACGAAAACATTTTGTACCTGATGTGAAAAATTGATCAGTTATAAAAAATATGAAACACTATTTGAGATAATGATGGGATAGCTCTTTCATCAGAACATTTGTTTGTTTTTGTTTTTCATATAGCATAAGTATTATTAATAAACAATTAAATTTTATAAAATTTCATTTTATAATAGTAATCAAACTGGCTTCTAGTGTTTATCATCCCTAAAATGAAAACTTCTCGAGTAGGCAAATCTTGATTAAATTGTCAAAATTGAACTAATTTCTTCATAAATTCCATTTAGTTAGATATGGATTTGATGCGCATGCATTATTTGAATAAAAAATAATATAGTTAGGAAAACATGTTTTGAGAACTCTAAATCTAGGCTAAACTAAAACTACAGTTGATTAATACTGGGGTGGCATAATGTGGTTCGCTACAGACAAGCTTCATAACAGTAGTTTCTCAAACATACCAGCCAGTATGAATTCATACTCTTTAGTTGGCTGATAAAACTGAATACCGATATTCAGAATGAAGATCTTTATCAACCATGAACTCAGTGTCACATGTTTTATTATTCATTTGTCACCACAAAATTGTAGAGGTTACATTTGATGAGCGAACTGCTGTGAATAAAGGTTTGCATCAGCTTTCGAATCATCATACAGGATAAAGGAACTAGTGCCTGAGGTTTAATTTTTTTTTTAGAAATATGAGAATATAAATTCTAAACCATTACCTCAACTGATGAAAAGTAATAGTTAATTAATAAAAATACAAATCTGTTCATTCAACAAATTTTTGATAAGATTGAAAAAATATAGTAAAGTTTGAATTCTTGATGAGTATTTTAACATTGTGGTGTATGCACTCAAACCATCAAATAGATACTACCTATGAGTGAGATCTTCATCAAATCTAACCTCATACAATTTAGTTAGTGAGTTATACCATACACAGCAATGAGATAAAACAAACTCTTTTGAAATTTGGAGGCAGCAGTGTTATCACCAAAAGTAATCTCTACAATTTGTGACAGTGATGTCAGTAATGGTAAACTCAACAACTTAGTGTCAATTACATGATCACAAAACACCCCTACAATTTTTTGGTAGCAGTGCGATCATTATACATAACCTCAAAAACCATAGTGGTAGTTGCCGTAAACACAAAAGGAATCTCTACAACTTTTGGCAGCGATGTGAACAGAAATCATAAACCCACCATACACCACAGCTTATATTTTCTTTATTCACAGCAGTTCGCTAATCAAATGTAACCTCTACAATTTTATGGAGACAATTGAATAATAAAGCATAATGCTTACAATTAAATGGCAGCATAAACGTCACAAAACATGTTCAAAGGATTTTTTAAGTTGGTTGCTTCAGTAGAAAAAAATGCATCATTTTGATGTTACCATAACTTCTTTTTTTAATTTAATTTTAATTAATTCTATCAATAAAAATTATTAATTTCATGATAAATGGATTTGCTTACCTGATTTTAGAAACTGTTGTTCCTTTATGTACTAACGTTGTCAAATTTTTTTATTAATCCAGTTTTCTTGCGAATAAACTCATTGTAAAATTACTTCATTACATTCATTGGGTTGTTGTTATTAACTGGAAAAGAATGTCAGTTTTAACCAATAAAATTATATCATAAAAGAATCTTATTCTTAATCAACAAATGTTAGAAAATATAGTAACATAATATTAGTTGTAAATAAATGTATTTTACAGAATTAATCCAATTTACACAAAAATGTTTAAATATAGAAATATAACGATATAAAAGCAAAAATAAGAAAACAAAGGAAAAATTACTTAAATATCAAACAATATGTAAGGTAAGAAAATAGCTTAAAAGAATGTTCCATATAAATATACTTTATCATTGTCATTTTCAATTTTTAAATTGTCATTGTAATATAATATAACATATTTTCAAATATTAAATAAATAATATTAGAAAAGAAACATAGCAATTCAATATTTAACATGTTTGCACACTTGACTGTAGAATGAAGAAAAAGAAGAATTAAAAATTGTAAGAATTAGAAAGTTACTGGCTGAACGCATCATCCTTTCAATAGGAGTATTTTTACTATAGTTAGTAGATTGGTAGGAAATATGAAAAAGTCTATTATGCCTGGTCAAGTAGCTCAGTACAGAAAATTTAATTATTGGGTTGTCCGGAAAATAATGCAGGATTTTAAGTTTTCATTAAAAAAAATCTATATAAAATATTCTGTTTACGTTTACAGGNTTGACATTCATACAAATGAGTAATCCTGTAAACGTAAACAGAATATTTTATATAGATTTTTTTTAATGAAAACTTAAAATCCTGCATTATTTTCCGGACAACCCGATAATTGAAATTCTTGCTAAAATTCAAAGGGAAGGATGTAATACAACATATACCAATGGTACCAACAGAAGTGCCTTTCCAATTCAAACTATTACAATTTCCAATTAAAATGGCTTTTGTAGTAATGATAAACAAATCACAAAGTGATTTAATGATTTAACCCTGAGTACAACAGTAATTACAATTTACTACAATGTAATTCAAAACAAAAATACTATTCATATGTAAATATCTAATATCATGACTATAAATACAATCGTTGATATCTACCATTCAATTGTGTTCATTTTGTAAAAATATGTATATTCAAAATAATGTGTTAAATAATATTTTTTATTATCCCATCGGGAAACGTTGAGTTATAAAGTTAGTTTCAATGTATTGTATAATTTAGAAAAACTCTATGGTTGATAAAGAACACTTGATTTTGATATTGATCAATGGTTGTTTAAGTAACATATTTATCAACATTACATTAGTTAATGGTAATAATTTACCTGAGCATAGTGTGCAATAATGATGATGGTCCAGAAAATACTCATTGTAAAAGTTGATATTTATTATTTACTCATCGCTTCTATTATAAAATTAACCTTTTCAATCCAAACCAAAATTTGACCTAAAAAAGCAATAAAATGTTAATATTGCCTTAAAGAAATAAATGTTCATTGTATGACATGACACAGGCTAGGTCTGAGCAGAATAAAGTAGATAATTTAATTACAATATTTTTACTTACAATTAATTAAGGTTTTTGGTTGAGATAAAAAAGTCAATGGCGCGAGCGGGATTCGAACCCACGATCTTCGGCTATCGTGACCTCGATCCACTCGGACATCAACTTCCTTTCTCAACCCCACCTTTTGAATTTTCCCTCCTTTTTGCCATTTTTCAATAGCTTTCGATAGCTCAAGTGGTATAGAAGCGGCGTATCTAGCCGAAGATCGTGGGTTCGAATCCCGCTCGTGCCATTGACTTTTTTATCTCAACTAAAAACCTTAATTAATTGTAAGATATTAATTGGTCAAGCGGACCACGAAACTAGTGAATTTAATATTTTACTTACCTACTTTCACGGAAGCATTACTACGGCTCTTGCTCTCTAATGTTGCGACAGTCAGCAATCCTGAAAAAATTAAAACAGATGTCATTATTCAAGTTTAAAGTGTAAATAATGATGTAATATTTGATCAAAGTTCTATCCTAGTAGGGGGCTGAGAGAATGCAATTTCAGAACAGCTGTAAAGCAAAAGACTCCCTCTTTCTCTCTCACCTTCACTATCACTCTCACACAAGTTTGAAAAAAAACAGTCATTTGGTTAGCTATTTATTAATCACATTTCATGTTCGAACTGCCTGCTTTGCGTAAAGATGGAAAGATTTCCTTTTTTAACCCCACTTCACCGGTGCTCAGAGCGATAGAGTCAGGAGAGATGGATTGACAAGCATTTTCTTTCTTTTGACGCAGTTCTTCGACTGAGGCTGCTGGGTTATGATTGGCGTAGGCTCTTTTTTTTTAAATGGCTCCAAGGAAAATATCAAGTGGAGTTAAATCGGGTGGCCAAGGAGGCCAATAGATCGGGCCATGAGGTTCTATCGGCCTATCCCGAGAGTGATGATTCAAATTATGTGCCGGGCATCCATCAAGCTGGAGAATCATTCTTTGTCGTTGTTGTAGAGGAACATCATCTAATGGTTAACGGTTATATGGCTTTAATTTTTTTTTTTATTTCGTTGAAATAAGGCCCAATTGATTAATTTCCACAATCAACGTCGTTACTATGAACCACGCGATGATGTCAACAGTACGAAATTCTCGGATTTTCCTCTGCCCACGTTCGAAAATTACGACGGTTTAGTATGCCATTAGAGGTGAACTTGGATTCATCAGCGCTTAGGATGCATGGAATAACGTTTTCTTCTCCCCCCCCCCCGAAGTCACTGGACAAGATGTGCTGTTCGGCTTAAAATTGTAAGTCCAGAGTACATCTCGAATTTTATTTTTTGAAAAACCTAAAACCCTCTCAACATTTCGGAGAGAGGAATTCGGATTTTCGCGAACCTACAGTAAAATATGCAGCTTAGCAAATTATAGATTTAACAACGTAACACACGAAACGTTTTTTTACACATTTTTTTAAAAACATTTTTTGGCCAATTTAAAATCCGATTGCACCATTGTTTTCATCGTTAAATCCTTTAAAATACATGAAGTTTCAGGATGTATAGGGTCGTATTTGAAATGTTGAAGTTGAACTGGCCCGAGGTACCCTGTTATTAATTAATTAAATAATTTTTTTTACAAAAAAGGTAAAAATTTGAAACTACATTAAAAACATTAAACAGCTATTTTTTATAGCGTCATTGGTATATACCCAGTATATAAAAACAAGGTTCAGTATATCAATTTTAAAGCTCGTAAAATGTTTTTCAATCTTTTTGAAAACCGACAAGGAGTTAACTAAAGGGTCCGCGACATCTCCGTAGTTAATATCCGTCCCAAGAAAATAATTAAATTTTAGGTATCCTTTTTGTCCATAAAATCATATTTGGTGGGAAGATTACGTTATTCTATTAAATTAATTAAATCTGCATAACTAACGCCTCAGAACAGAATTTATTGGCTATTTCAGGAAAACATCCTTTGTTCAACTTAATCATCTTGAAAATATGTCTATTGGACTAGATTTATTAATATCAAGGCTATTCTATAAATTTTTCATTTTTGAATTTTAACTTCTGTAAGAACTCCATATTTTCATCCTTGGAGCCCTTTTGGATGGTAAAATCCTCCCTGACAGTTTTATAGTTTTTTCCTGGCCAAAGAATACAATTTGTTTGTCAAACGGCTCAGAAAGAGAAAACATTCTTAACTCTAACAAAGACATGATTAAGCGGGGAATCTAGTTTTTCCTATCACCACTACTTCCCATCACTTCTTGCAGATAGTAAACCACTCACCAGTCCAATAGGTATGTGCATTTTTTAAGCGTGAGATAGATAGATAGATAGATAGATAGATAGATAGATAGAGAGAGAGAGAGAGAGAGAGAGAGAGAGAAAGAGAGAGTGAGTGAGTGAGAGTGAGAGAGAGAATTGAATTGAAATTCTTCATTTATAATACACGCAGATTTAAGTCATATTGACCTTCCTTACAATCAACGAGTTCGTACAGTAAATAAATACAAAATAAACAAACGAAATAATTAGAGAACATAAATATTTTTAGCTTTGTAATCCACAATCTTCCTAAAATAGTCCTCATGTTTTTAACCTACCTATTCAATTCAGTCCTTAGAACGACCCATTATCCTATGCTCTGGAAATATTCAATAATGATCCCAAAACCCAATAAACATTCCCGCCTAACGAATTTATACAGACCTATTCCTTACTCTCATTTATATGTAAAGTCTTAGAGAAAATTCATTAAACGTATCTACTCCTCCTAAACTCCCAGAATTTCATACCAGACCATCAATTTGGCTTCTGTTCACATATTATCACCATTCAACAGGGACATCGAGTCGTATACTTCCAGCCTTGAAGATGGGGAGTTTCGTCCTGGTGTATTTCTTGACGTGGCGTTACCTTATCCTGAAATCTAATAAATAAAATCCTACCAGTCCGATAGATATTACCAAGCCAGCAAGGTGCAGATTTTTTCCTCTTTCTTCCTTGTCGGGGATGGAGAACTGCAAGGAAACATCCTAGATCATCCCATATATACAATATACGCTGCCGATATCCCTTTAAACCCGAGACATTCCTTCCTACATTTGCAGACGACAAACTTATCCTTTGGTGGTATCAAACCCCAGACATAGCTGCCTCCAACATCCAATCACATCTATCCGATATCCATCAACGGAACAAAAGATGGAGAATAAAAATTAATTAAAATAAATGCATCCACACACCTTTACCTTCCGCCGTGCGACATTTTCAACACTCTACTTTAACAACATACCTATACCGAATGCTGACATAGTTAAAGAGCATGTTTCTCGACAAAAGATTGACATGGAAAACTAAACTAAACTGAAATGAAAAGAACTTACTATATACTGTACGTATACTAGATAAACGAACAACTATCGGCCCATCTGGACCTGTGGAATAGAACTGTGGGGCTCAACCAAACGCGCCAATTTCAAAATAATTCAGTCACGGCAGTCAAAAATTTTCCTTAAAACCACGTATGGTCCTTATTAAGTCTCAAACCGACACTGCACACCGACCTTCAAATTCTTTTTGTCAAAGAACTCATAATTTCCTGTTACACGAAACTATAACTCGATACGTATACCTGGTAACCCACATGTCAACGAACATGCTCTCTACACAATCCCACCGGATCAACCGCCGTCTAAATCGTAAAGTAAAGGAACCTAACCTACTTAATAACAACTAGGTTAGGTCGTCATTGGGCGACTTACCTTTTCCAGCCTTCACGCCATTTTATTTTTTTAATATTATACACGTGTAATGTATGATTATATGTATATGATTTTTGTACTAATGTTAATCAACATAATATATATCTTATTATGTAAGGTTTTGGTTGAAATGAAAACCTTACATAAAAAGATTAATTAATTGAAAGAAGTAATTTGGCCAATCAGACCACTAAATATAATGGATTTAATAATATATATAATTTGTTTGTGGCATGCAGGTACAAATTTCGTACAAAAAATATTTAAAAAAATTAAATAAATAAAAACCAACTATAAATGAAATAGATTACCCGACATTTGAAAAATGCCAAAAAGGAGGGAAAATTCGAAAGGTTGGGTTGAAGTGGGAAGTTGGTGTCCGAGTGGATCAATGTCACGATAGCTCAAGTGGTAGAGCAGCGGCGTATTAGCAGACGGTCGTGGGTTCGAATCCCGCTCGTGACGCTGACTTTTTTATCTCAACCAATACCTTACATAAAGATTAATTAATTTATAAATGAAAATTTGACACAACAAATGGATTCGAGTTTTTGCCAGAACAGCGACGGTTATCATAAGCAAATTTACAAATAAATAAATTCTATACATACTATGTAAATACAGTATGTATATGGGACAAAGAGTGGGAGTGAGTCTGAGACTGGAAGAGGGGAAGTTAAGCGTTTTTTTAAATCGTGATTTTAAGACGTTATTTTCTAAAGGGAAATTCTTTATCAAAGCACTTTTGTCAAGTGTAGAGTGGCACGTAGTGTTCTAAAACCAGAAGAGCCCCCGGGCATGATCAATAGTTCACACCCTTTACTCAAGCATTCGCCGAGACAAACCCCCCGTCAACAGTCTCACTAACCCAAATCTTAAAAACGGTTCATCCTTTTGTCGCCATACGAAGGCACAATTCGGTTTATTTTGCTCATGGTAATTTTTTTAAAATTTAATTGCATTTTTATTATCTCTTCTGGCAGACGTGAGTCAACATCCTCTGATTAAAGTATTAGACGTATCGACCTACTCACGAATAATCTAATTTTCGGTATGGACTTGATGAAAAAACAATTCAATTGTTACTGCCAAGCTTTCGACCGATTTTCATCATCAGGGCAAAACAATTTTTAATATGCCTACAAATTGGCATAATTAAGTTTTTAATAGATGGTTTCAAACGCCTTTGAAGACCGACTCAGTCCTAATAGTGTAGTACGATTGTTTTACGGCTGATGATCTTAAAATAAGTTGAAAGCTTGGCAGTAACAATTGAATCGTTTTGTCATTAAGACCATATCGAGATCCAGATTATTCGTGAACATTCCCTTGTGAGGTTTCCCTCTTGAATTACTTTAAGGATCAGGCTTTTATCCTTTATGAAAGAATAATTAATCCAAGTGTAAACAAGTCAGGATTTCTATTGGAAAAATAAACAATAATGGCCCCCAAAAAATAAATTCATGTTTATTTTAAACTTATTTGTCAATTAAAATTATACATTTTTAGTTAGGATATTTTAGTTGGCTTAACGATCCACTCATTTCACCGTATTATTTGGGAGGAATAGTGAAAAATTGATCCATTTTGTGGCGTGCTGTGGGGCAACGTAATTACCTGCATGTAATAATTCAATTAAAGAATAATCTAAGTTTACGCTAAAAAGTTTAAAACGAGTTTTCTTTTGGGAATATGCCAATACTTTTTTATAATTCTCGTTTCTAAGTGAAAGTTGATCTACATTTATGTGAGCTATAAGAAATTAAAGTTATTAAATATTATTAATTATTAAAGAAATGAAATAACAATATTAAAACACAATAATTGTCAATTAGTTCTTGCATTTTATTTGTTAAACATTAATAAATATTTTTCAATTAATTAATATTTATGAAAGGTATTGGTCGAGATAAAAAAGTCAATGTCACGAGCGGGATTATGTAGTGCAGCCGAAGGTCGTGGGTTCGAATCCCGCTCGTGACACTGGCTTTTTTATCTCAACCAATACCTATCATAAATATTGATTAATTGAAAAATGTTAATTGCTTAATCGGGCCACGGACTGTAATGGATTAATAAATATGTAACCGTTTCTCTCTTCTCTTTGTATTTGTATTTGTTTTTGTTTCTCTCTCTCTCTCTCTCTCTCTCTCTCTCTCTCTCTCTCTCTCTCTCTCTCTCTCTCTCTCACTCTCTCTCTCTCTCTCTCTCTCTTTAATTCAAGAGGTTTTACCGAAATATATGAGAACTTTTGTTTTTTTCGCTTATATCTCTGTTCTGTCAGATTGCTAGTTCTAGCTGATTAGTTTAAATCACTACGTCTTAAACACAATTACTATAACAAAACGAATTATTACAATTTTATTATTACACAAAAGTTTTTTACACTACTACACAATGATTTGTTTACTTTTTGGTATTTAACATCACAAAAATGAAACAGGTTAAAATTATACACAAATTTCTTCAAATCTTTAATTTAATGTAAGTAAGTATTATAAAAAATTAAACATGTTTTCTCTAACATTTGTTCAAGAATGTAACTTTTTAATTATTTATTAGCGTAGATAGTGATTATTAAATTATTTTTGAAACACGATATCGTTTAGAAATTATGGTTAGTTTACTTTTGCAAATAAATGCGTTGTACTAAGTCGATCTTCTACAGTTTGGCATTTGTTCAGGTAATCATTCCTTGTCTGATATGTTTTACTGTTAATATGCTTCAATGTTCTGTATTTTCCAAATAAATTCATTGGTCTTATATTTTGTATTATTTTAAGCAACGTTGCGACATTATTAATATTTTCTACCGCTTTTATTTTGAATATTTTTAATTTTATTAATTTTTTTCTAATGTAATAATCTTTTTTAAACACAGAATGTATCTTATCTTCTCTTTCTTATCTTGTATCAGATTCTTTGAAGTTTCATGGTAGAGAGAGAGAGAGAGAGAGAGAGAGAGAGAGAGAGAGAGAGAGAGAGAGAGAGATGAATGTGATAACCAAAGTTTTGCAATTTCAATATTCTGACCGAGATGAAAAAATCGTTTGTAGGAAAATGCCAAAATAAAATTTATTTGATTGTATATAAAATATGCTAACAGGAAATACACCAATCTCCTCAATTATTTTTCTGTATGAGTAAACTATAGTTGTATAGTTTACTACACTATAGTCAATAACTTTATATTTTAAAAATGAGGAAACATGATAGGCACTCACATTTGTCGAGGTTTAACAAAAATATAATCAAGATTTTTAAAAAATTATGTAGATAATTGAAATTGACTACGGTAATTCTATTGGTTCTGAAATACCTTTGTAACATGCAATGCAGAAGAGGATTTACCCATTATTGAAATAATAAAATAGTAACAGTAAAACACGGAAGACCCTAGAAATGGAAAAACCATGTAAATAGTGAGAAAATAGTCTATAACAGAGTGCCCTAAAATATATTTATTTTACAAATCATCCCCCTAATTTGGTGAGTTTCAATAAAAATTATATTAGTAATTTACTATCACCTTTACATTAATTTTTGTCTCTTGATTCTGCCACTAAGTTCTAGTTCATGAATTGGTCTCCATTTGTTATTTTTGTTAGTTACGTTTTAACGGAAATCCGATAATTTGTTGTAGATAAGTTTTTATTAAGTAAAACTTGTGAAATTGGACCGATCAAGATGGAGTTGTATAAATGAAAAAAATAAAAACACACTAGAACTATCATTTCTGGCATATGGTTTATTTCGGCTTATAATTTAATTAGACCAAGTTGAAATGCAAGTTTTAACGTTTCATTTATGAAATTTCAGTAGAAAGTTCAAAATAAGCAAATAATGTGATAATATTATGACAGTTTGCTTTTGCGAAGGGATACCATCTAGCGTGACGTGCGTGAATGGCGGGGTTGCATCTCAAGGCCTCGCGGGGCGCAACCTTCGCCGGCGATCAATCCACGAAACCTGAATTAAGGTTACAGAATTCAAATTTGCCACTCAGGTGCTCCGGTGGCAATTAACGGCGGTGGACGTGACTCCCCAGGTGTAAACAAACCAGAATAGCATCCCGTACCGCGCGGATTTTGAGATTTTCCCGGCAAGGGGCTCGTCCAGTAGGAAATTACTGGAGTGGAACCGCGTACTGGCTGCCTGGGAAAATCAAGTCATCCTTATGAAATCTGCTAATAAAAACAACAAGGTTCACCAACACACATTATTATTATAGATAACCATTTCTGCCGTTTCCCAATAACATATTTACGACTGAAATTCAAATTTATTTATTTATTATACAGAATCACTATTAAATCAATCTTTTCCAGAAGATATTTTGTAAATTATTCTGATTGACTGAGAAGTTTTAAAATAGAATGAACGATTTAAAAACGCATTTGGCGGGTTTTTTAAGTAGTGGGAGACAGAAGGCAAATCGTTACGGCTGGGATGCACCCCTCGTCTTCCAAATATGCAAATCAGTTTCACCAATGTTATGTCGGGAGATGACGCAATTTTATCCACGTCTGAAAAGCTTTTCAACACTTTTTCACCCCTTTACTCTACCTTCTACACGTGGAGTGAATTAAAAGCGTGTTTTGAACACAGAAATCCTGACAGTAAAATTTACAAAACTCCCGGGCCGAATTTTTCAAATTTTCGACAAGCTCGAGGTTCGGTTTTAGAACGACCCAGCTGTTCTTGTTAAAATGGAATTTCCACTTCACATCCCCTGGACTCAGGAACACCACAAATTAAAAACGTTGTGCAGAGTTGAATTTACATACCTTGATCGTCTGGTCGCCAGCAGCGAATCCCTGGAGTGTTTTGTGAGCAAGTATCGAACGAGTGGGCAAAGCGAGACGAGTGCGCTCTTCTCGCCCCCAGCGAAAGCTTGCCGCCCCCACGGAGACGGCGTAAGATTTAACCGCCAGTTTCGAATGACTAGTTTATACACAAATATTTTAATAGGTTTTATATTTTATTATATTCAATTAGAAGACCCCCTTTCCGATTTAAGCCATGTATTTTACTAATCTACAACTATCTACTACAAAATGGTTTTGATATTTTCTCTTGAGTTTTGCGTAGTTATCAAAACGTAGTGTTTCCAATTAAATTGGCCGGCCAAACCAAGCTGGTTTTGTCTGTCGGACGCTTTTCGCAGTTCTGTTGTGAATTTTTTCTTGTCTCACCCTGTTTACATCCCTGTGGATCACTGAAAATGTGGAGAGTCCTGCCACTGATAGTTCTTACTCAAATGAGCATCCTAAAATATGTCAACGGTTTTGATAGATTAAAAGTAATATAATTGTTATTCTGTGAGTTTTGAAATAAATAGGGCACAGATAGAATCTCCCGCTTGGGTTTAAATTGGATTTTGTACAAACGACTTTAAATAGCAAATCTATTCTTTGTTTATTTTGGTACTCAAATCCGTTCTTACACTCCAGGAATTGTCTTTGATGATGGTTTTGAGACACAAATGTTTTTATTGATGGTATTCTGCCGCAGATTCGGCTATAATTGCTGAAGTGAAATAAGATGGAAGGAGTCAAGCATATATGGCCAAACAACCGAAGGTTTATCCAGTATTATCAACAGATATCTCGGTTGTTATTGTCCTTAATACACTCCGTAATCGAATTATAAAGGCGTTGATTCAAGAAAAAACTTTGTCGGTATAAGGTGAAGGCTTATTGAAGCTGCCTAACGCACGAGAATTCCTGCCGATGGCCTAGAACTGTAGACAAGCAAAACAGTTCGGTTAAATTTCGCACAAAATCACATTAGTTGTCTGAGCAAGACTAGACTAATATCTCGTTTCCCTACGTGTCTCCGCTTTGTCTGAGACCATCTGATGAGAAATATAGTGTTTTCAGAAATACAGGGTGGTTATGGTGTAGTGGGTATTAGTCAGAAAACTCTATAGACAGTCACCCTGACGCACAGTGCGGCCAAAAACTGGAAAAATTAAAAAAATTCTCTAAAATACCTCAGCAATACCAGTTACTAATTTTAGTTCCAATTCTGATGTAAGTTTGTCTTCTGACGGGAATGAAACGATTTTTGAGCCACATGGACCAACTAGGTGCAGACAGTTTATTCTACTTTATTGCCATAAAACGTTAGGTTTATCACTAATTTTTAAATTAATGAGGTTTTTAATGTATTTTTGCTTCTTAATCGAACTATTTTTGTATCACTAACAATAAATATAGTTAGCAGTTGCTTTTTACTTTCATCTTGCTACCTCATTGTAAAACAGATTGAGTTAATGTGTTGACTTACGTTCAAAGGTGAATCCTGTTTAAAATAAATAAGTCGTCGGTTGCGAAATCTAGCTTAAAAAGTCTTCCCCTTACACTTAGATCAAGTTAATGCTATCAAATAGATAATAATACTAAGTTTTGCTGAAAAGCTGAAGTTAACTTCAAATCCTTTGCTGCCAAAAAGGAAATTCCAAATGATGTTTTTACAAATCCTTGACAACCTGAAGCTTTTATTAAATTTTATTTTTCACGTTATTTGAAAAAGGAATGAACTGATGTTATACTATAAACTAATCTAGAAGTCCTTAAAATAAATAATGATGTAATATTGCGCTGTTTTTGATTTTTATCATTTGTTATATTTTTTTAATTTCAAATATGGATGTTTAACATAAAACCCTAACGAGGAGTGCAATGACAAGTATTGATCGTCTGGTTTTAAAATTTAGAAACTTAAATCAAGAAACTAGATCAAAACATATTACATAAAAGATAAGTTAAAATATTTTAATAATTATTTAACTTACTTAGGGTCTGTAGGGTTTTAGGGTCGTGTGACTTTTTGAGACAAGTTCAGGTTGACCGTTCATATTATTGGCGGGAAACCAAAGGGGGCCGAAGCAATGCACGTCCGCACGGAGAGATCGCAGCACTCAATAACATTTCGTTTCTGTTGTTCTGTTTTATGTTAAATCAATCATAACAAAGCCTAATTGTTAACCAAAGTTGCACCATCACCACCACCACAAATGTTTAACTAATCCCATAGGTAGACTCTACACAGATTCAATTAAATTTCAGTCGTTTGACCCACCTGAAACGAATATATGCTGGAGCGAGGTCTTTTGTTTATTTGACGGGACAACTTCTTTAAAAATAACTATAAAAACAATACCTTATCATTTGATTGACGTTTATGAAAATGTAAAATCGACGTAATAAGTAATACTCGCAAAAATATTATATCCCACATCCACAAGAAAAGTGTCACAACACAACAAAAGAAAATTTCACAGGAGAAACAAGTGGATGTTTACTATTTTAGACTTAAGTATTAACTACACGCCATTACGGTTGTTGCCAATAAAAACTGTCGTGATCCATCAATACTGTCTTTCGTTTCTCTAAGTCTTAGCGAAAACCCAAAACTTTACAAATCCAGCTGTACTACCCCTAAAAAGCAACCCCTTTTTGAGTTTTTGAGCACTTTTCTTTCATATATTGTCTCTCAGTAATTTAAGTTAGTTTGTTTGCTTTATCGATAATGGTGGTCAATGAATGACTGTAAGTGTATGAATTTTTTATGACAGTAACAGACAAATAAAAGCCTAACAAACAAGCATAAATATCCATGTAGTATATTTTACTAAGATTAGTTGTGATTCAAATGGGCTTTCCTCCTGGAGTCAGACCTAATTACAATTCAAAAGTAATTATTGAAATAAAGGTTTTATTGATGATTAAAAATAATGCAATTAAAACATTTAAAAAATGTTGAAACTATAAAATAATGTAAAAGTTAAAAGACAACATTGTTAAAAATTATGAAAAACAATATTATGTTATGAATATTATAAAAGTAAAACAAATGAATCTAAAATAATACACGAACACTAGATCAAGGTATGTTCTTGAACAATAATAATTGTTACTGCCAAGCTTTCGGCCTATTTTAAGGTCATCATCAGAGCCTATATTAATTTCACATTACGAAAAGCATCTTTGTATTAGTGATTTAACACTTGTTTTTCATGGGAAAGTGAGACTCCGGTGCAGCATAAAATCCTTCATTAATCAAGAAAAAACTGACGTAACTCGAAGTTTTTCTGATTTCTAACTTTTTCTGATAAATACACCGATGCTTTAAAGAACTAAGAAAGGGGCGTCGGTGGCCGCAACGGTTTAGGCGTTGACACGGCGCTCATCATTGTAAGGTAAAGGTCCCGGATTCGAATCCAGCGGCCCTGCATTCGATCGAACCTGACATACACATGGGCATTTTTTCAAAAACACCGGCACCCTGAGGGTTTATATGACCTCTGCTGTTGTAACTCCTCGTAAAAAAATTTAATAAATAAAGAACTAAGATATGCCATGAATGGTGTAGTACGTTCCCGCTATTTCAGCCGTTCATAGCCAAAACCTAGCAGCTATGAGTCCACCTACAGCTGTCATTTTACCTGTAGCATCACACACCCGACTACTTGAACAAAATTAAATAATCCGGTTTTTGTAATTTTTAGACTTGTGTCACTTTTCTTGTGGGTGTGTGATATCTCCACATTTAAAACTTGCAAATCTATAATTATAAGTCACTGAAGATGCTAATAGCCGAATTTCTCTATTTAAATATTTGTTTGTTGGGGTAAAAATTAGTTAAATATTACAACAGATTGGAGAGTTGAGCTTTCTTTTTAACTGTTGTTAATCATTTTATCTCAGTCTTTGCAACAGCATATAATATTTGAACACAAAAAAGTATTTTTTAAATTATTTGTCACAACGTTTCGAATCGTGTAAGATTCCTTTTTAAGTTAAACTCTGTTTAAACGTTGAAAATGAAAATGCTGATATACATCAGACAGAAAACCAACCCAACACCTCCAGTGTGAACTGTGACAATGATCAACCAACAAATACAAAAAATATATAACTGATTTTCAAATATGAAGGTTGTTGGTGAAATAGGTTTTTAATAAAATAATTTATATTGGTAATTTTAAAGTAAAGGCAGTGATACTATTTACATGATGTATAAATGGACTGAGAAGTACAGATGGTGTTATAGATGTAATGTTAACAGACATATAAGGATGGTGATAAGCTCATAGATTGGGGTATATTAAAATAAACTCCATCACGTTTTACTGAAAAAGATTTAGAGGTACGCTTTATAACGTGCTTAGTATTCTTTTTTAAAATCTAAAATTATAAAGTAATAAAAGGACATATTACAGGTAGAATTAGTAGTTTATGTATATCCATTAATTATTTATTTTACATCTGTAATTTATTATTAATTAATTTAATATGCTTACCGTGTAAACAGTATAAATATATCTGAAAAACCAGGTATATTCTAGTTGTCTAGGAAGTCTTAGTGTTAATTTTAAGTTTTATAACTAGTACGTGTTCGGTTCTAATTCTTACTGTTAATAAAGTGTAATGTATCGTGTGTAATTTACAGGAAAGAGTGAGAGATATTGATAGATAGACAGAGATAAACAGTACGTCAGATTCGAATGCATGTGCGCTGGATTCGAACCCATGACCCTACCTTGCGATGAGCGCCGTGTCAACGCCTAAACGATTGTGGCCACCGATACCCCATAGAAAAAAATTAGACAGATGAAAAACAGAAAGTCAGACAGATGGATAGACGTACACACAGAAAGTCCGACAGATAGGTAAGTAGATAGAGAGAGAGAAAGAGAGAGAGAGAGAGAGAGAGAGAGGAGAGAGAGAGAGTAAGAGAAAGAGAGAGAGAGAGAGTGAGAGGGAGTGAGAGAGGGAGAGAGGGAGAGGGAGAGAGAGACTGGCAGTCAGACAAAGACGAACAGACAGGGAGAAATAGAAGGAGGGAGTATTCTTAAAATAATTGTGGAAAATAATTATATATATATATATATATATATACCGACATATATATGATTGGTTGTTTTTTTCCTATACATATATCTTACTAACCTTCTAAACACTAAACACTCGATATTTTAAGAAGTTCGATAAGTTTGGTAGTAAAATATTTATTTATTCATTATTCTACTTATAAATAGCTTAATAAACATTACCAGTGTGCAATATGCACGTAAATTGTTATTTTAGTCAGTTTGAAATATTGCATATACATATTTATTGAAATGTGTTACCCCTGGCAAGTTTAGCTCTTGTGTGTTGAGGGGATGAGGACTTTTCCATGACGCAATAAATGCTATTTAAATGGTTTTTATCCACATCCCACAAAAACGCCCGTAATCATAAGAGAAGACAAATCCTCAAAAATACTGACAGGCCCTTACTTTCCTCCTCTACGCTCAGCCATTCGACAGCAACTCCAACTTTTAACTGAATATCAAGAAATCGCTCCAAATGACCCACAGTGGTTGAAGGATGTAATAAAAAAAACATTACATTGTATTTCAGGGCACCAGGGGGGGGGGGGGTAATAAGCACAAACATGAAAAAGTAAAATGAAAATATAGAGGTTAAGTTAGAGAAAGGGAAAGAATGAGGATTGAGGAAGAGGGATAGTTTTAATGTTGTAGCTGGTATTCTTTTGTTCGCCTAACTTCGTTAAAAAAAAAATAAAATAAAGAGTGCTTAATATCTAAAATCAAGTAAATATCTAAAGGTATTTTCAATTTTCAATCAACCGTCCCTTGCATTTTTTTGTTATTGGTCATCAAATTTGCCTTTGATATCTTGGCGGTATGAAAGTTCGCAAGTTTGTTCAAAGGTTCCGCCACTACTTAGTTCGGCCGTGCACCGTGAGATAACGGCGTAACCCTGCTACTTGTCAATTGTGTAGGCAAGTTCATCAGGATTTGGATTTAACTGTCTTCCTATTTTTCTGTTTGTTTATCCAACCGGCTCCCCCGTTCACCAACACTCCAAACGCTGTTTAGGAAACATGACATAACAACATTCGGTAGTTTACTCAGCCGAACAACACTTGTCAGAGGCGCCTCTCATTTCGACCTCCCTCGGTCGAATAAACAATTTTAAAAAAGGTATAAATCAATTGTAAATGGGCCTTCACTTCGCATTTTCTGATCGAACTTCATTCTCGTATAAACTCAATGTATGTGAATTCTGATTTTAGTTATCTTTGTGTTAACTTTTTATTATGAAAACAATTGATCTTTCGGTTTTGAGGACTAAGAAACTTTTTCGTTTGTGTTTTATTTTTTAATCTTTTTCTTTAATGTATGTACGTATATATTTATAAAATTGCAAATCGTTTAGCATCTTATTTTCCAATAAATCATATACTTAATAAAATTATTTTTATTTATCCTTACTATATTTTTTTTAAATTCTACCCTTTGCCATTTATTATCCTTTATTTATAATTATACATTTCCTTTTAAATCCATCTATATATTTGCAATTAATATTTTTAAAAACACAGACTTTCTCAATTAGCCAAAAACGACTTATAACTATGAGACAAATTACATATTTGTTTAAAGCGCTCATCGCAGACGTACTGAGAACAGGGTTAAAACCGAACTCAAAAGAAAAGAAAAGGAAAAAAACAATAGAAAGAAGAAGTTAAAGACAAAAGAAGGAAAAATGGGTAATTGTGAAAGGGCAAACGAATTGAAAAATCCTTTTACCTCTTTCACAATCGAACGATCTATCTTCTCAATCCCCTTATTTATCTAGTTTTTGCAAATGCAAAATACAATTTTAAAAAAAGTTCTCTGTTAAAACGATCTATCAATTTATTTTTATCACACCAGATTACAACAGAAATCTTCTAGTTAATTTTGTTCTCTAATCTAATATTAATTACATCTTCCAATTAATTAACCTTTTTATATAAGGTTTTTGTTGAAATGAAAAAGATAGTGTCACGGCCGGGATTCGAACCCACGACCTTCGGCCAGAGGTATAATTTACCAGCCGATGGTCGTGGGCTCGAATCCCGCTCGTGACACTAGCTGTTTCATTTTAACAAACCTTACATATGTGGTAAAATTTGATCTTCGATGTCGAACATCGTGGTGTTGCAAACACACAATTTCAACCGTTTGCATTTAATAAAAGTTAAGGATCCTTATGATATATCTGGATATTAGATAAAATATGTACGCAATTGTAAAACGAAATTCTTTAGAAATTTTTAAAATATTACTAGGCTCTCATCTTTTTCATTTCAACAAAAACCTTATATAAAAAGATTAATTAATTGAAAAATGTAATTAATATTAGATTACAAAACAATTTGAAAGTGATTAATACGTGAAAGAAGTAATTAGTAGAAGTATTTGGATCAATCAGACCACTGGAATAATGGAATTAATTGAGATTGGTGAACTTTAGTGGAGATAGTGTGACAGATAGCGATAGATAGACATTTGGATTGATGGATAGATAAATATATAGAAAAGTTGAGAGATAGACAAATAAATATACATATGGATTACGGATAGATAGAATGAAAATTTGAGAGAAATAAAGATAAATTGGTAGATTTGTACAATGTATATATTTCAATTGTGATTTCAACGACACTGTTATGTCTTCTTTTTCTTAATCAATCTATCACTATTATAACATCAATCTTTATAACAATTTATCCAATTATCGAAATCAACACTTTCTTTTTTCCTCAATAGTCATTCCCAATATAAGGTATCAATCAATGAATAACGTATTTGTCAAACAATCGCTATTTTCTCATTTTTTTCTTAACCGACCAATGATGATATGATCTTTGTAATCATAGATCTATGCAAAATACACATATATTTTCAATCAATCAATGTGCAAATCAAAATCTATTTCCCTGTTAGTAAATCCTCAATCTATCTTTCTATACTCCATATAGTTCTATACACAATCAATCACTATGCATTAATTTTTTTCATCAAATAATCATTCGTAAATATTACTCCTACTCCTCTCTCACTCCCTCCCCCTCTTACTCTCTCACTATCTCTCTCTCTATCTATCTATCTATCTATCTTTTTTTCTCTCTCTCTCTTCTTCTTCTCTCCTCTTCAATTTATGTCTTCCTTCCTCTCTTTCTAACTCTCTTTCTTAAAGTGTAATTTAAAAATTCAGATTATATCAAATGTGTGGTGATTATTGACCGTTAGTTATTTATTATTCTCTCGGAGATCGTGAGATGAGGTCTGGTGTGATGTAGGTTTCAGAAAAACATTTTCTTTATCGTGCCAACGTTTCGATCTCTATTGAGATCATCTTCAGTGCCTGGGATTTACAAACATTTGTTTAAATTTAACAAATACATGTAGGATGTGGAAAAAGTCAATTTATACAATGCAAAAAAATATTTTTATATATTTATTTTATAGTGTTTCCGCAGAAAACAGTTTGAATGAGTAGAAATACTTTGATCTAATATAAAAAATATTTTTATTGACCGTTAATCGATAATTATTCAGAAATACTTTGACTGAATGTAAAAAATATATTTTGCCCTGTATAAATTCACTTTTATCCACATCCTACATGTATGTGTTAAATTTAACCAATGTTTGTAAATCTTAGGCCCTGAAGATGACCCCAATAAAGATCGAAACGTTGGCACGATAAAGAAAATGTTTTTATGAAACCTACATCACACCAGACCGCATCTCACGATTTCCGAATAATCATTATATTGTTCAAAAAATATAGTAGTGATAACTGGAATGGTATCTGTGGTGTACCTGGACGTCTTTGATATATTTGGCCGAATTTAGCTTCCACAAATTGGCTTAATAAGGGTGTTTTTCATTACTTTATCAAACTACATTCTCGACAGCTCAACTTTGGAACTGAGCATATGCCAGTGTTGTCAACCTATAAAAGCTCAAATAGTGTATTCTTCACACAACCACAATCTTGATAACTATAACTCTTTTCTTTTCCCCACCCTAATTCAGGTTTCTTTTATTTTCTTATTAACCCATCTGAGAACTTAAGGTTCTACCAGTTTGAACTTGCAAATAATGCTTGTTTTCTTTTACATATTTTAACGCACCTTATGTTTTTACAATATGATATAGTGTTTGTAATTTTAATATAATAAAAAAAATGTAATTAATGTTTGAAATATTTTCTGTCGCTGTGCACTATACAAAGTTGAGAAGGGTAGCAGTCATAATCGCCTGTTGTCTCTTCGTTGTAAAACAATTGTCGAGCCAGCGACCACCAGAGGTTACCTTTTGTCCAGTTCAACACTGATCGATGTCCTGTTCAGATGGAAAAAATGTCCCCAGGGTTTAATAGGCGTCGATAATTGTAGGCGGAGCGAAATGTCCACCGGAGCAGAATTGGGAAGCGGTCAACGAGCCTGGGTCAAAGCTGTATGACCGGGCCGGACCCAGTTGTGGGGCAATCTTCTTGAAAAAGCTTCCGTTCACAATGAGAAATTTAATTTCTGCACATTGGTCTTATTCCAGCTGGCGCGGCTTTAGTTGTCTCGAAAATACTCAAAATGATCAATACTACTTACCAATAATGTAACAAACGGGGGCCACTTATTCACCTCCGATTTCAGACAGGAATGATTTCATTTTTATTTTTATTAATTACTGCTATTGTTAATAAAGCACAGATTTCTACATTCAAAGATTACAACAGACAACATTAATAAAAAATGACGAATATTTTCAGTTGCTCTCATTGATATAAAAAAACAATATTTTAGTTTAAAACTCTCAAATTGCCCCACTGCTGCCATTTTTGGAAAGAATCTACTGATAAAATCAATAATTTATGCAAAAACACGCACGCAGAAAGTAATGGCTTGTGAATTTATAACTGACATATTTTGAACTGTTGTAGAGAAATAGAAAGCGTTATCACTTTAATGCCTTGGTAACAAACCGAACGATTGAAAGTTGTAGTTTCTAATAAGAATTTAAAAAGGTGAAATATGAGTCACGAAATTATGGCGAGTTTGAAAGTTTCCTTCTGACGGTAAGGTTATGAGCGCTGAAAGTACAATTAGATCCAGACTTAAACGCTCTCTTGATGGCGATGTTTTGAAGTGATTGTGGATGGTGAATTTCGAATTGTCCACACTTCTGTAACCATCTAAATCCAATCCAGTCAGGCTTCAGGAGACATTTTAACACTCAAAAATGCCTAAGCACAGTGATTACATCTAAAGGGGGTGTGATAGTATTGTCAGTCCTGAGTCTAGAGCAAGCTTCAAAGAAGAAAATGAAAACTACAGTCTCGAAGAAATTTCGATGAAGAAGTATGTTGCAGAGGATGAAAGAAGCTTCAACAAATATGTTACAGAGTCTGGAGGAACGTCCACGAAGAAACTTGGTGCAGAGGCAGAAGGAAGCTTCGAAGATGAACTGTATTCTACAGAGTCTGGAGGAAGCTTCAAAGAAGAAACCATGCTACAGAGCCTAGAGCAGGGCTTCCCAATTTTTTTAGACAGCGGACCCCTTTCTGAAAAAAAAATTCAGAATTGACCGTTTTCATTCAATTATTTAAAATTAGATGCTTATAGAATCTATTAAGTTACAGTTTTATCAATTAGGCAGCTCACTCCTAATTATATGATGGAGGGGTTATCTATGAAAACAAACATTTGATTGACATACTTAACTTTATATACAAAATCCGAAACACAAAAATCAAATTGGACAGAACGGAATCAATAGATATGTAAGACTCGAGCTAATTTCAAAAGTACTAATTTGAAAATGAATGATTAATGAATTAATTGAAAGAGTGAGGTTGTTTTAGCCTGCACAATTTTGATGTGTTGGGTTTCATTTTTTATAGCTGGAGACAGATGTTCGGTTCAGAATTTGGACAACTTCGGTATTTAGTTATGGTGGGTGTATACATAGAAAATCTGGATTCGCATACGTAAGTTGTGGAAAATGGAACAGGAACAAGTTTTGCTTTTTCAATGAGAGATTGAAATTTTTTGTTTTCCAGTCGGAGTCAAAAATGGGAAGTATCGGACTCGAAGGAAGATTTCCAGATAGAGTCTGAAGTAATGACTCTTAAAATTCGCGTTCACTTGAATAGAATGGTTAGCTTTGCCGAAACAGAAAACAGTTTGACCACTCATTCATGGTCTTGCAGCAATGTATGTCAAGCTGTTGGGAGGTTGTACACAAAGGACATCTCCCAACTTCGAACGTGTTCATATATTTAATCGATTAATCGTTCGAAAGGTCCAGTTTTTCTTTAAAAAAATATTTAACACAGGAAAACCCTCCATCTCGAGTTTCCCTTATATTAAAGGAAGGAATTCTCAACTGTATTTTTATTTTAAAAACTAGCATAGTAATTAGCATCGAAAGTTGTGATACTCTTCCCTTGAAAAGAATACGCATATCATTCATTTTAATGGAAATATCTGATAAATCCCACAGGATACATTGCCTTTTTTATCAATGAAAACGTTGGCCAATTTGACATTGAGATCCAGCAACAAGATAAGTCTTCAGATTCCTGTAATCGAGAGATGTCACTTCATTTCCGTAGGTTGAAGAAGGGAATGACAAAGGCTTCCCATATCGTCACAGTATTGTGAAAAGTCTTGACTTCAATGGCCGCGATAGATGTAATTAGTAATTTGAACCGACTCAACCAAAACTTTCTTAAAATAGGCTGGCTTGTTTAATAGCTAAAGCTTGTTTGTGGAAAACAACGACTAACTGCTGCGACAAAATATAAAAAAACTTTAGTTTCCAGTACTCATTGTTATTAGTGTTTTAATTTTATTCATTCACACGACGTTTATTTTTGTAAATATTAATTTTTGTCAAAGTTCACTTCGGACGTATTTGTATGCTACAAAGTCTGAAGGAAGCTTGAAAGAAGAAAATGTATGCGATATAATCTTCTTTTCGATTTAAGAAAGGCCGACGTGTGACCATGGTCTTCTTCAAAAGATAAAATTTCTTGGTTTCGCCTGCTTAGTGCTGATTTGGTTTGTGTCTAAAGTGATTTTGTGAAAGCAATATCTTCTAATGCATACCGGTAAAACGGAGTGTACCTCAGGGCGCTGTCTTTGGCGCTGTTTTTTTCTGGCTCTAACTTTACGATCTGCCACAAAAAATCAGTTCCTCCTTCTCGAAGACCTTCAACTCTACTTGAAAGTCTAAATTTCGAAAAATGTATTAAATTGAGTAATAAGGGTATTGAGAAGTTAGTTCATTAGGCTAGTTGTAATAAACTAAACCTTAATGCCAATAAGACCAAATTCATCATACTAAATAGAAAAATCATAAAACAAATAGAAACGAGCTCTACTATGTACATCGGCCATTTTCCAAATTGCATAGCTGATATTAACTTGTAGGTAATTGTTAACAACATTCGGCATACAAGTAAAATCATTAAAAAAATAATCAAATTAATAATCATTTAATTATTATTAAAATAGTAAATGATTTACTTTTTAAAATACTCCTATAGTTTCTTCTGTTGTTTCTAAGAAAAGAAAATATTGTTTGTTGACCAGATTTTGAAGTAAACAAGAAGCGCACCAAAGTTGGAGAAATTCACCTTTTCATATTAATCATCTGCACCAGAGCTACAGTGAAACTTCCTCAACAAGTCTCGAACATCAACAAGTCTTCTTATCACACGGGCTCAACCAATGTCAAACTCGCTAATTAAAGTTTCGTGCCAAAGAGTGGAAGGCGAAAATTAATTTCTCATACCCGAAGGTCGTAAATCAGTCGTGGACCCTTTCAGACCCGCCCTAGTTGCAAACAAATTCAACCCTTTGGCCCGAAGCTCGGCCCCAAGGACACTCTCCCTTTTTTTGGCATTTGTCGAACGGAATACTTGTTTATTGACAAAAGGGATAATTTACTGAGTGTGGACGTTACAATAGGGCGGATTCGCAACACTTTCGCCGGCCAAGGTGGAAAAGGCTGAAACTGATTTCTAACCCCTTCGCTCGATTTACATTGAACTTGAAAATGAACTTACCCTTTATTCATTCCACAATAAATCCACTATTTTGCTCACGCTTTTATATATATTTTTCATTAAGCGAATTGATTCATTGTACTTTGTGATAATTTTGCCAATTAAAGAAAAAATAATAAAAAGGCGTAAAAGAGTAAAAAAAAAAAACTGCATTGAATACTTAATGAATATAAAATCTAGTGTTCTACTAATTATCTAATCGTGAAACATCACATAAAGATATTCCTCTTAAAATGCATTAAACTGTAAGGCCTTAAACATATTGCTACCGAACTAAGGGAAGCCTTGTATTTTTGCGGGAAGTCGAAAAAATTTCGGAAAAAACTAAATTTTCATTTGCATTTTGCGTTAAAAACTTTTCTAAACAAATTGGTCCGATGTGTATCTGCGGCCAATTTCTTGAAGGGGCACAAGTCCGAAACGATGAGACCAATTTTTATTGGTCCAAACGTTCAATCCCGTACACATCTGTAACTCCAAAACCATTACACGAATTTGATAAAATTTGCAGGGATTTTTAGGGTAAGTTTCCCTATGACTAGTCCCCTATGAATTTCATCGCAATCGTGCCAACAGTATCGCGTTTGCATGCACAAAATGTAAGGACGTTATACTGCCCACTCACTTTGTTATTTGGATAATTAAGATAAAAAATTATCTTTTATTTTACTATTCAACAAAAATATTTTGTCAAGATTTTATAGATGAAAATTTAAAAAACAATACACATTTTTGGTTTATTTGTAAGTTAATTGCAATATGAAGTTCCTCAAAGTTAATCATTTTATTTATAAATTTTTCAGACAGGAACGATTTCATTTTTAACCTATTCAACCTACCTGTAAAAGCATCTTAAAAAAAGATATAGATTTATACAATTAAAGATAACAACACAACGTCAACCAAAAAGTCGAATATTTTCAGTTGCTCTTATAAGTATAATACCCATAATAATATTACGTTCACAGTTCAAGCTTAATCAACACTATCTCACATGGAAAATTAAATTGAACAGAACCAAATTTTATAAGTTAATAGGCTATATAACTTTATAAGATATAATCTTATAACCTCGAAAATCACTGTTTTTGATCTATTTATTCACAGTGTACTTATGTGCCATTAACTTTATTAATTTTCAGACAGTGCTATTTTATAGTTTAAGAGAGTCTGGAATTCGAATACAGACCCAATTATCAATTCATTTGGACAAGCTACTTTCATATTACGTTATTTACAGGCAAACCATTAAAATGTAGACAATTTGTATGATTAAAGATCGGAAATCTGTTGAATGAACAAATTATTCCTGGTTCTCGTGTCTAGTAATATTTTAAAAATTTCTAAAGAATTTCATTTTTCAATTGCGTACATACTTTCATCTAATATTCAGATATATCTTAAGGATTCTTAACTTTTATTAAATGCAAACTTTGTTTGTTTGCAACACCACGATGTTCGACATCGAAGCTCAAATTTTCCACATATGTAAGGTATTGGTTGAAATGAAAAAGCTAGTGTCACGAGCGGAATTCGAACCCACGACCTTCGGCTAAATACGCCGCTACTCTAACCACTTGAGCTATCGTGACTTCATCCCGCTTGTGACACTAGCTTTTTCATTTCAACCAATACCTTGCATAAAAAGATTAATTAATTAGAAGTTATTTGGTCAATCGGACCACGAAATATAATGGATTTCACCACATAGTTAAACGTCCGATCTTTAATGCATGCATCGTTATGATGAATTCTTTACGGGTGGTATCTATACAGCTCAAAATTTAAAAGTGCATGCCGTTTCGATATCGAGACGTGGAATCCTTGAATAATAAGAAATGAGCGGCCGCTAAATAAAAGAGATGACAGATCGATATTAATGCTTGTTTACTCGCATTTATTTACCTAATGTCCTACCTAAAAGGATAGTCAACACAACCTTGATGACATTTGTGGCAAAATAATAAATTTTGTAAAATTGTGTGTCAGTAATGTCGTATATTGTTTCCAAATAACAAAAATGAGAACTTTTCGTAAAAAATAAACAAGTCGAATGAAAATAGAGGAGAATAAATGGATCAAAAAAGGAAAATGAAGAAACGTCACAAAAGTAACATCTTTTAAGAAAAAGACCCAATTTTAAACCTAGCAAAACCTCTAGGCCCACACCAATTTTCTTTGTTAAATTCTAAGCAATAGAACTCGATGCACAGGAATTACCCAAAAAGGATTAAAAACTGCGCAGATATATATTTTTTGCCAGCCAATCCATCACTAAGGATTTATTCCTCCCCCTTCATTTAAAAGCTACTCTGGCAATTCCTAATATTCAGAAATTTGGAAAACGAAGAAACTCACACGAGGGGTTGAAGGCAACAGGCAGATTAACAAGTAAAAACAGAAGCCCTTTGGACAAGAACCGAAAATTGACAAGCAAAAACCAGAACTTACCAAATCGATGGAGAACAAAATGCCCACACACTGGATGAAATCACCAGGTGCAAAAGAACCAAAGAGGTTCGTCATCGTCTCAACCAGGTGTAATGGAGGTATGTGGTATCTTTTATTCGGACACTGCCGAATGGGACAATAATAAAAAATAATATTCAGCAGAACCTTCCTGCATAGTGGAAATAATACAAATAAAACAATACCCGAATTACAAAAAAAATTCAACAAACAAATTCAATTTTGCGAAATAAAATATAAAAAATTTCAATCTAAATAATCATACAAAAAAGAATTAAAATATTTCTTTTGCCAACCTGTTAACGTTTGATTATACGAAGTAGACGCTACGACTACCTTCAAGCTCCTACCCGTTATGGCGAAAGCAGCGCTAGTTTTTGTAACTATTTGTTTGGCAAGTGAACTATTTACATTTTTATATATTACAAATCGAAATAACACAATTTTAACACAACAAAATTTTCTTGACTGGACAATTTAAAAAATACAAAATAAGATTTTTTCTAAATAAATTATTTTTTGTTTGAAAATAAAATAACATTTACTTCATTATTAATAATAATTCACTAATTTTTTGGTTCGCTTGACCAATTAATATATTACAATTAATTAAGGTTTTTAGTTGTGATAAAAAAGTCAATGACACGAGCGGGATTCGAACCCACGACCTTCGGCTAGATACGCCGCTGCTCTACCACTTGAGCTATCGTGACCTCGATCCACTCGGACACTAANTTTTTTTTTTTTTGGCGTTATGAACTATGCATATTAGCCATGTGACAAATTCGTATATGTGTGTTCAAATTTGGGGGGTTATTGGGAAAAAAGGGCCAGGGGCAACGGTGGGAATCGAACCCACGACCGCGGCGTGAGAGTCTCTCATGCTAACCACTCGGCTACCGTTTGTGTTGTTTAATTATTTTCTTAAAAAACTAGATAGTTTTCCTAATATTTACTTATTTTATATACCAATTTATTTCGCGGAATTTTAATTATGTATTTTATATATTTCAAATTTTAAACGTTAATATGTTAATTAATGAATTAAAACTATTCAATATGAATTTCTACAATCTAACAGTAAATAAATAAAAGATGAAATTTATTAATAAGTCCATTATATTTGGTGGTCCGATTGACCAAATAACTTCTTTCAATTAAGTAATTTCATTTCATCCAATACTTTAATAAAAGTTTATTAAAAAGTTAATAAGGTTGTTCTGCAAAGTAAAGTGATGTGTCTCTCTCTCTCTCTCTCTCTCTCTCTCTCTTTCTTTCTCCCTCCCTCTCCATCTCTCTCGATCTTTATCCCTCTTCTCCTATATATTCCATAACGTCGTTGTCAAAGATTTTTGCACTCTCAGGTACAGAAGTTGACAGTCTGTGTCGCAACAGCACAGCGGGGGTATCTTCAGAAAGCAGCGGCCCCTTTGCGGGCTCCCTGGCAAGAGGACGAGTGAAAGTTTTGGAAGATTTTTCCCCACATAGTCGGCTCCTTTTAAGGATTTTTTTTCGCAACGAAGACAATTTTCAGCTTGCAATGTTTCAAAAGGTTTGAATTAATGGCGACGCTTTTTTCCCTAAGGAATCCAGTAAAAACAATTCATTATGCGCAGGAAGAAAACGAAAGAAACAGGGATAGTACGAGATGTTTTACTTTGCATAAAGTTATTTGTTTAAAGTTTACATGCATCGACCTATCTTTTGCTCACGAATAAATCTGGATCTCCTTTTGGTCTTGATGAAAAATGGTTACTGACAAGTTTTCGACCTATTCGGTCATCATCAAGGCCTATATTAAATAGGTAATAAAAACATATTTGTACAGTTAATTCAACTATCAATATAAATCAGATCATACAAACAATTTTACTTATGTGTACAAATTGACACAATAAGTTTTTAATAGATGGTTTCAAATTTCTTTGAATACAGATTCAGTCCAACATTGAGAAACCGTTGCCTTATCCACGAGCTCTCGTTATCAAAAACCACCTTTTTTTAAATTAATAAAATTCATAAATGAAACAAGCCCATAGTATCTGTCAGATACTAAAATGTTACTTGTTGTTTTCCATTTTTAGTAAAACCTCTTTTATTTTTCTTCTTCCATTATTTCAACATTCGAAAAGTCAAATGATGCCCACTTGTTAGTGGATGTTTCTATAGTCCAGTACCATTTCTGGATGTGTTACCACAATCACAAACAGGACCTTAACCATTTTTATGCTCAGTTTTATTTGACCAATGTATTTTATTTTATTTTTTATATTAACACAATATACTACAATATAAAGTTCCATTAATTCAACTTTTTCTTCCTTATCCTTGAGTTTAGTTTGCAAGAACTCATTGTATTCTTATACCTGTAATAACAAATATGTATTTATTTATCAAATATTTTAACTTGGGCAAAATCATAGGGACTTATTTTATTGAACGTGAAATATATATATTTGNGTGAGTGAGAGAGAGAGCATTTTATTTACTCCCGCAGAATTCGGGTCTCTTGGACCTCTTTCACCCCATCCAACGTGGGAGAGTGACAGTGAGATAGAGTGAAGGAAGGAGTGACAGGGCAAAAAGGAAAAAGAAAGGGAGAAAGAGATATAACATACATATTCATAAAATTGAGATGCTTGGACAGATGGATAGACAAATCGGTGCAAATATAGAAAACGGGAGTAAACGAGTAAAAAAAAGATTTGGAGGGGAGAGAGAGGCAGACAGACAATAGAAAGAAATAATAACAAATGTTTTTATGTTGTACTTTGCTGGCAATGGAAGGTTTGTAGCCTGTTCACTTCACAAAATAATTCCAAAAAATTTAAAAAAATTAAAATTAAATATAAATTATACACAAATTAACGCCCTAATATCGTCAGCCCTCGATTTCTTAAAATTTGAGTCGCTTATCTCAAGTTTATTTATATTTTTTTTAGATATAGTTTTCTTCCTGTTCGCTTTCTCTAGACTTCTTAGTTTATCTCGGTTGATTTAGCATTGCTAAGCCTGGTGTCCGTTGTCCACAATTGTTCTGAAAAACGTGGCTTCTAGATAACAGTAAAGTTTCGTAATGTTTGTGTTTGACGAGTTTTTGTTTTCAAACTAACAAATTGGTCGGTAGTAAAGTCAAAAAAACACTTTGCTTGCTCAAAAAAGTATAATTTGGCCCACTAGTTCTTATGTAATCACACCTATTAACTATGGGTTTAAATGTTGATGGTCCACATTATTGATGTTTCTCCGAGCAGTAAAAGTTTAAGGAGTAGCAGAATTGCTGATTCCACCTAATTTATTATCAGCCTATACGTGTTTTAAAGAGGGGAAGTCGAACTTCCGGTCGGTTAGATTATATCTAGAGAGCGGTGTAAAGGGGATTGAAAGCCACCCTCGCCCCCCTGGCTAGGGCATATCCAGACAAAACAACTTTTCCAATTAAAGCCAATTAAGTGAAAAGTTGGAGTTCGCACCCGCCCTGTCCTAGACGTCAAACTCTACTTTTCAACTTCGACGGGGTTCGCCCTTTTCCGGGGGACAATGGCGACGCGAGATCAGAAAAAGCAACTCGGAGTGCGACAGGGAGGGTAGAATGGAAGAAAAACACATCACGAAGGGCAACTCGGAAGCGGAGGTTTATTGAAATCACAACTCATTGATAACCGCTGAGGGAGATTAATGGATAAGGGCGACAAAAGGGTTGAACCGCCTTCCGACGAGAGGAAGCCGATTGTTCAAAACCTCCTTCCTTTTTCGCCGGCCGATTCGCTAAAACCCTGATTGATGATTGAAATGTGGTCAATTCCCGTAGTGTCCTGTTAAAAATGATTTTCTTTAGGACGATCCGCGGAAACCGGATGTCACTGACAGATAGTCCTTGCCCCTGTTTCAAACTGCTACGTGCGTACAGAAGCGACTAACCGCTGTCGTCCGGTGGCAGGCGAGGCGACAAAAACAGACACGAGACGGGTCGTCCGCGACCAATCTCTAAGTGGACCACCAACTGGGTTCTGCCTTAAAGTTTACACGCTGTCATCTACTTAAACTAACCGTTTTCTTACCGACTACTATATACTTAAAACGACACAATAAATCCAATTAATCGAAAATTACCAAGGAATGAAAAAAACAATTTTTACTTAATCTCGTAGGTCCAAAAAATACACGCAATGAGCAAAATAGAGAACTAAAATACTTATTATTTACGTATAAATATTACGGATCAATAATATTTATTTATACCACATTATTATTTTTTTTTAATAAAAGGCTGGCCTATTAAGTTTATGCTGTATATTTTATTGTAAAACTATATGCTATTAAAATTTTCATAAGTAGGCGCGTTATATTTTTTTATTACATATTTATTATATACGTTTTATTCAATTGTAATGCTTTTTTTATATAAAATTTGAAACTTCTTTCTATTCTAAAAAAAATATCCGGAACCGAAAAATTCGTCGATTTGTTCTGGAGCTATAGAAAATTTATTTCAGAAATTGCCTATTTCAATTTATGCTGTATCTGGTTAAAAAATGGGAAACTGAAAATTGACTGAATAAAAGAAGAAAATCTAATCTGGGTTGATTTTTTAACAATCGATTAGACATTAAAATGTAAGTTTCAGAATCGGTCTGCAGGAAAACATCAATATATCGAGAAGGAATTGGAAAAAATTTTCGGTTTTTGGTAACATTATTTTTAGAATGGAAATGCCTTTTAAAATGTGCGTGAAACAATTAGTCGATTCATTCTGGAGTTTTCACTCAGAACTCGATAATAGAGGGTTAATTAGTACCTAATGCTGCTTAAAATTAGGTTTTAAAAAATCAAAACAAATTAAATATTCATATTTTATTCAATTAAATTTTCAACTGGGCGTCGGAGACTGAACGGATTGGGCGTTGATACGGCGCTCATTACTGTTGGGTAAAGGCCCCGGGTTTGAATACAGCGGCCCTGCGAGCCTGACATACTTACAAATGTGCGTTTCTTCAAAAACACCGGCACCCCGAGGGTTCACATAACCTCGTAGTGAAAAAAATAATCTCGTAAAATAATTTACAAGAACTCACAAATCTGGATCGCGAACAACTTCTCATACAATTAACGAGGAAAGAGAGAGAAAGAGAGAGAGAGAGACATGTAGACATACATCGTGTGAGAGACCTCGTGTCTAGAGATTTGGTTTGTG
This sequence comes from Cimex lectularius, assembly GCF_000648675.2. NCBI lineage: Eukaryota > Metazoa > Arthropoda > Insecta > Hemiptera > Cimicidae > Cimex > Cimex lectularius. Next base: position 3,065,115 of record NW_019392764.1, on the reverse strand, counting down.
AACCAAGTGTTCTGTGCATCGTGAAATCTCTTGATGAAAATCCTAGTTTCATTGAATCCTTCTCAACAAATTAATTAAGGTTTTTAGTTGAGATAAAAAAGTCAGGGTCACAAGCGGGATTCGAACCCACGACCTTCAGCTAGATACGCCGCTGCTCTATCACTTGAACTGTCGTGACTTCAATCCACTCGGACACTAACTTCCCATCTCAACCCCACCTTTGAATTTTCCCTACTTTCTGCCATTTTTCAAATGTCGTGTAATCTATTTGATTCTCGGCGACAAATGACACTGAGGCCACGGAGAGCTTTAGTGACCATCATAGAAAAATGGCAAAAAGGAGGGAAAATTCAAAAGGTGAGGTTGAGATGGGAAGTTAGTGTCCGAGTGGATTGAAGTCACTACTCTTCAAGTGGTATCTAGCCGAAGGTCGTGGGTTCGAATCCTGCTTGTAACACTGACTTTTTTATCTCAACTAAAAACCTTAATTAATTGAAAGATATTAATAGGTCAAGCGGACCACAAAAACTAGTGAACTTCTCAATAAATATTATTTTACATAATATTATCGATTTCACCGCAGGTGAGGTTGTCGATGGACATATGGCATGTTATCGACTGTCTCCCAGGTGCCTAGGCCGTTTCCTGCCATCCTCTCTCTTCCTCCGCCACGGCTCAATGCTCGATCGCTCCTGGTTATCCTGTAATCTCTCTCCCACAATTGTCTACCCGACGGCGTCAATTCGTCGGAACTAAACTTGTTTACCGACCACAATTTCGACCTCAACGATCCGACACCCCTCGTTGACCCCGTGGGTAACGACGTTAGCCACAAATTCCATCAGTGCACCGGCATTGAGTCCTCCCAATTTTGTACACTAAGTAAAATGACTGGTGCACAAAAAAAAAGATGACAGAGTGCAATTATTCATTGGAAATTTAGTTCTTAACCCTATTTAGAAAGAGAAAAATTGAAAGAGGTAGATATATTGATAGATAGATAGATAGAAAGAGAGAGAGAGAGAAAGAAAGAGAGAGAGAGTGAGAGAGAGTGAGAGAGTGAGAGAGAGTGAGAGNAGAGAGAGAGAGAGAGAGAGAGAGAGAGAGAGAGAGAGAGAGAGAGAGAGAGAGAGAGAGAGAGAGAGATATTAGCAATTTATTAATTATTAAAATTCACGCAAAAGTTAGGTTTCCAGGACCTGTCTTTCACTTAACGTGTAATTGTAAAATCAACAATGAAGTAAATGAATAAAGGGAGAGAAAACTGAACTTATTACTGTTACTTATTTTTACTTATTACTTATTTTTGTACAGAGGGTATTTTTATTGAGTTACAAAATTATATGAAGAATTTTCGTAAGATTCTTACAAACAAGATTAGAAAATTCTAGAATTGGAACATCATTTTATGATTTAAAAATGAATAAAATGCTAATAAATTGATTAATGACTTTTTATTAGTTAATGTAAAAGTATATAATAAAAAAGAGAATAATAAATGTAATCAATAAAATTATATAAGTATATGATGTGATGTTAACTACATAAATATTAAATAAGGTAAATGCAAATTTGTAGTATTATAGTAAACTGATTTTTCGGAGATCGTGAGAAACGGTCTGGTGTGACGTAGGTTTTGAAAAACATTTTCTTTATCTTGCCAACGTTTCGATCTTCTCAAGAAAGTGCTTGGCACTATCAACACGACAGACAAGAATGACATCTACACTCAAAACAAACACTTTAAGCCCTGAAGATGATCTCAATAAAGACCGAAACGTTGGCACGATAACGAAAATGTTTTTCTAAAACCTGCGTCACCCAAGACTGCGTCTCACGATCTCCGAACAATCATTATCTAACGGTCACCAAACACCACATATTATAATCAACTATTTATTTAATAAGTATTCCTGAACTTTTACTTTGAATGATTTTATGCTTTTTATTTGAACTATTTGTTTCTGTATTGAGTTAAAGATTTTTGAAGCATTTATTTTAAGCGAATTGCTAAGTGTTTTTTGTTCTGTGTTTTGGTACATGAATTAAGTAATTAGATGTTCTGGTATTAATGTTATGGATATTGCACTGAAATTTAAAATTATGAAACATGTAGAAAGGGTTTTTAGTTTATAGTATTTTGTATAAAATGTTGCGATGGCATAGATTTGAAGGTGTTTAATTTTTAACATTTTTAATATCACAAATTTATCATATATTCTAGAATCATATTTTAGGTTAAGGATGTAACGGATGCACGTATTTTGTCCTTTTTGAAGTTTATTTTGTGAAGTATAGTTGAGATCACTCATGACGAATACGTTGTAGTGAATATATGTATGTCATTTCTAAAGTATTAATTAGTTTTAGATGATGTCATGTTTTTTGTAGGGTAATAATTTTTTTATAGCGTGCATATTTGTGAATATTTATTTAAGTATTTTATCAATTTGTTGTTCCCATGATGGAGTATTAGTTATAGTGAAACCAAGATAATCAACACTGTTTTCAAAAGTTTATACTATCAATAGTAACAGTTGAGATTGTAAACTTTATTCTGTTAATGAGCTGAGAGTGACTAATCGTAATACCCTTAACATTTTGACGGGTTAATTTTTAGACCATGTGAACTTCTCCAGTTGGCAAAATGTTTTCAGTCATCTTTAATTTGAGCAATATTAGTATATCTGTAATATCAGTTTTGATATAGATACCTATAGTGAGTAATAACAGGGCTTTATCCATTTCGACATCATGTCTACATATGTTGAAAATAATAATGCAGACAATGTAGAACCTTGAGGAATTCTTATTTTTATTACACTACAATCAGATGAATTTTCATTTATGGTTTTTATGGATTGGGATCTGTTTTTTAAATACTACTCAAACCATTCTATTACCACTTCGGGGAACTTCATATTTTGCATGACAGAGAGTGAGAGTGAGAGAGAGAGAGAGAGAGAGAGAGAGAGAGAGAGAGAGAGTGAGAGGGAGACTTTGTTTTCTTACACACTGAAAAAGATTGTAAGTAAAACAGTGTAGTTGACATCTTTAATTTATAATATATTCTCTCAATTTCAATTCTTTTGTTATTACGTAAAGCATTTGAACCACTTATAACTTGGCAAAACTGTAATCATACACAGAAAAGCCATCTATTATGCTCTCCTTCTTTATCTACATGCGTAACATAAAGAAAGATTGAAATTTTATACCGATCTCTACACCCTTTTCAGAATATTTTCTCAATCAATTTGGTTTTTATTATGTTCGGTGCATTTTTCCACCTGCAACCTTTATCATCTTTAGTGATTGTGTGTGTCAAAGAGTATCGCTTGTTAAAAGTAGCTATAATCTTTTATCAAATCTTTACAGTTAAGCCTGTAGAAATCATCTTTACGATTACCGCCTTTAGTTAATGGGAGCTTTATTATCTAAAAATATTGTTGGTAAAACGTTAATGAAGCTGATAATTTTATTTGTAATCCACATAGTTATATAAATGTGACTACAATCATAATTAGTCTTTTTATTTATTCCTTAGAGTTCGTGGTCCGATTGACCGAATAACGTTTTTCAATTAATTAATAATCATTATATAAGGTATTGGTTGAGATAAAAAAGTCAGTGTCATGAGCGGGATTCGAACCTACGACCCTCGGCTAAATACACCGCTGCTCTACCACTTGAGCTATCCGAGTGCATCGAAGTCACGATAGCTCAAGTGGTAGAGCAGCGGCGTATTTAGCCGAGGGTCGTGGGTTCGATCCCGCTCGTGACACCGACTTTTTTTATCTCAACCAATACCGTATATAAAGATTAATTAATTGAAAAACTTTTTATTTATGTTTATTCAGCTAGGGTTTTGCGAGAAAGTAATGTTCATTTATTTAAACAAAATATATGGAAGTAGACGATTTGGTCAGCAAATAATACAGAAGAGGCACGAACATAATTGAATGGTGAATCATGCATTCTTTTAACCAATTCATCATTATTTCCCAATATGTACGGTAAGACGGATTTTAAAGTTAATTCGCAATCAAGTACAACCTTACTAATAAAGGCTACCTTTTAACCTACCAGATGCTGCTCCTTATTTGGTTGCAGTTCCGCTTTTGGATTTGTTAACAGTGGTGCTTTTTCTGATTTTCCATCTCAGAACGGAGGATTAATTTTTCAATTGCACTTACCTTTGAGAAGACAGTTTACTTACACATTAAAATGCTGATAAGGTTGGTCTAACCATATTTAAACCGGCTGGAAATTCTAAATAAACAGACATCTCTGAGAATCTTTAGTAAGATTTTTCAATACCATTGCAACATTCAACGCTTTTTATTAAAGAAAGTCAATTTTGATGTCGCAAATGACTCGAGAAAGTCAAATGACTTGTATGAAGTAATCAACAAAAATTTAAAATTTTAAATTCTACATTTATTTATGAGTGCACACATAAACATATAACGAATTCCAAATGGTAAAAAAAAATTTCCGGCCGGAATCGAAAAAGAAAGATGATACAATTATTGATTAAGAGGCCAAGCAGCGGGGGACTGACAACAATAACAACCCGTGAAGTTTCAATCGCTCATCTCCGGTTTCGGCCTATTTCGGGACGTGAAGCCGCCTGTGTAGACCATCGGTTCATCGGCCAGGTCCGAAACGCCCGAAACTGTCCCACATCCCGGAGATACATACATACACAAAACAGACGTCGGCCCCGTGGGGCTTTAGCAATTCAAATAATCGTTTAACTCGGTAATACTCCCAACTAGGAACGGTCTACTCCTAGCACGGGTTCCCATTCAAACTCTAACGGGATAGGTCATCCTTAAACAGCGACATTTACATAAGCGTGTACGCTTTCGACTTTACACAATTTATTATGACGAAATTTGACACATGTTTTCCAAGGTGGGAACTACAAAGGATTTAATATTTCAAACTTGAACAAACTACGGGAAACTAACTTATGCAACGAGATCTTCATAGGGTACGAATGCTCGTGTTCGCTGAACGTCATGCCTCTGCTTGCTTATAACCTGACTAACCTGTCCAGGTACAATTATCATCACCTAGTCGGTCCTCGTAGACACACGTACCCTGTACACTTCTGCTTTTCTTCTGGTTACTTCAGCCTCCCTACTCTCTCACTCACTCTCTCTCTCTCTCTCTCGATTTCTCTCTCTCTTCATGATCTTCAAGTCGGATGCTAGTTAAATGTTAACTACGTAACCATTATCTTGAAGCATTATTACCAATCGACACTTGGTAATATTTGATCCTATGTACATAATATAATTGTTAATTGTTTGACAATGATGAATTGTGATCCATTTCCTTCACTTTTACTTTTTTCATTCTTTTTCTTCTCATCTTGTTAAACAAATTTTGCCTTATCTTGTTACAAGTTACGTGTTTACATTCAAAGATAGACAGATAGATGAAAGAATTAGAGAACAATATCTTTCATTTCTTTTCAAAACATTTGCGTGATTTTCCATGTCTATATGGCTATGTAGAGTCTGTAACACATTGGTTAGTTGGATTTTATCTAGGACAGCCTATTTCTTTTTCGTCGAATTTCTTGTCAAGTCTAGAAAATACAATTGGAAAGGTGGGTGGCTATTCAACACGGTTAGGAAAATAAAACAAATGGCTAAAGCTATTTTCTTGTTATTTCATCTCAATCGTCAGGTAGCAAATAGACAACTATTCACACGGATGATTACACGAGTAGTTGAATCGGATTGAATTTGAATCACGTGTGTCGAGACGGTTTTAGCTCGTGCCATGAGATTCTGCCTACGATGGATTCGACCGTTATCGGCCCCACTCATTCTCTCTGTAATTTGTCCGTCGGCCTCTTTAAGATTCGGTCGGATTAGGATTTCACGCGACTCCACGGACGCCCCACCCGCCTTGCGTTGAACGGGGGCGAAACACCCTCCGGAGGATAATGGGCTTGTAAATTGCCCCGGGAATTGGTTTTTCTCCGGGAAGACGTGCCTCTAGCCTCAATTCGTTCATTTCGTGCTATCGGTACGAGGGGCTCGCTGGGATATTGACTGATTACCGAAGATACCAAGGTCGACTCCTTCTACTCATTTGTGTCAATGTTCGGAATTGTTTTACATAGAACAACAACCTTTTTTCACACAAACATCATTCCTGATAAGCTATATTAAAATGCGATAGAAAGCGATGGACGGAGAAAAGTATTAATGATAAAAAAGGTTAATTTGAAAGACAGGTAGATAAAAGTAGTAAAGTGAAACGTTTTAGAAAAAAGAGGAATATTGAAAGATAGGGAGATAGAGATGAGGTGAGAAACGAGAGAGAGAGAGAGAGAGAGAGAGAGAGCGAAAGAGAGAGAGAGAGAGAGAGAGAGTGTGAGAATAAGAGAAGGCAGGAGGGAGAGAGAGAGAAGACAGATAGAGAGATTACCTGAACTCGTGTAATACTTGACCTAATTTGACCTAATTTAATTGTGTTATAAGCAATGGAAGATTTCAACTTACAATATGTACAATTAAAACTCAAACGTGAATAAACATAAAATAATGAATTATATAGATAAAAGAACAAATTTAAAGAGTGAAAAATATAAATATATCAGTTGTTATTCAGATATCTTGAGATGCGGTCGGGTGTGATATAGGTTTCAGAAAAACATTTTCTTTATCGTGCCAACGTTTCGATCTTTTATTGAGATCATCTTCAGGGCCTGGGATTTACAAACAATGTTTACATTTANATAAAAGATCGAAACGTTGGCACGATAAAGAAAATGTTTTTCTGAAACCTACATCACACCCGACCGCATCTCACGATATCTGAATAACTATCGATTAACGGTCACTAATCTCTACACATAAATATATCAGTTATGACGAACTTGGTCGTATTACTGAGAAACCCAACCAAATTAAGACCTAATTCTTGTGGATCTTTCCCCGTCCGAAGAATAGTGGCAAAGGAATTTAAAAAAATAAAAGATTTGATCACAACTGTTATAAAAAAAGGACTTTAATTTAAATATAAAAAAAAGAAGAACAACAAAAGAATAGTGACTATAAAAATTAGATGCTATAGGGTCTGTTTCTCTTTCTGCTAATGTAAGTAAAAATTGTTTAAATTTGTACTTATTTCTTTGAGCTATAAGAGCAAATTGTATCAAAAAGGATATTATTGTGTTCGGGTCATATAATTTGAAATTTGGCAATTTTAGTAATTTCTCCTTTAATATTGGGAATATAAAAATTTTTGAATGTTTCTTACGCAGTAATATTGGAGTAGATATACAGCCTCACATATTTGTTCACATCAGTAAACAATTTTCTATTATCTCAAGTTTGCAAATCTCGTATTTTTTAATCCAGACAGCAGCATTAGGATTGAGTTCTTTGAACTGTTGGTAAACAAACATTCACCCTAATAATTTTATTTATTATACCTATGAATTGAGCCAGTTTATTACGAGCTTCATGTGAACAGTTTTGTGACTCGGGTTACTTCATTGCAAATTTCGCAAAAACCATTCAATAATTCGTCTCAAATTTGTTATCAGGAATCATCAATTTAGTTATTTTGATTACAAATTGAAAATATTTCCTTTCCTTAATGGTTATGATCTATTCTGTTTAATTACAGTATGAAGCCGTTTTCAACATTTTTGAAAGATCCAATAATAAAATCTCTACAAGAAGGACTTCCTTATCGTGAAATTTCAAAAAAACTATAAATTGTTATTATTGGGGTAATAACAAAACCTGAAAGATCTTCCGGAATTTACGACAGTGGTTTTAAAAAGAAGAGGAGTAGTCATAAAACAAAATTTTCCGAGGCCAAAAGGCGTTGTATCTACGCGCTCCGTTCGATCAGGACAGGTTGACAATGCTGTCCAAATTCAGCGTAGGCCGCGTGATAATGATAATATGAATGTCAGTGCTGAAACAAACGGAGATGTTTGCTGAGGCCGGATTAAGAGCGACGGGAAGTGAAGAAACCATTGCTAACCAAAGAGTGGCTTGCTCATCGTGGTTTTAATGTCATGGAATGGCCCCCCCACAGTCACCTAACCTTAATTCAATTGAGCACTTGTGGGGAAAACTAAAAAATCTTTAGCCGATGCTGCAGGAGACGCTTCAAACTTAGATCAACTTTGGGAAAAAACACGAAAAAACACAAGTTGAATGGGACCTAATTGATCCAGAACAGTACAGAAATCTCGTGAGAGGTATGCCCAGAAGGATTGATGCAGTTTTGAAAGCCAAAGGAGGACATACAAAATATTAAACGACTTTCTATGACACAATCATATTATCGTTCGCATACGGTAATTTCTTTCCTATTATTTCAATAATCATGATAAAGGAACAATTTAATTTTTTGGGTGTTGTTTGTGATAAGATAAATAAAATTATTAAAAAAACTACGTTTATTTCATGTTCTACAATTGTTTTGTAAAGTAAATAATGATATAACCCAATTTGCATCTGTGAGTCACTGTATATGAGTGTGATTCAGCCATATTTGAGCCTTCTTCTGATTTGTCTATTATCAATTGTTGAGATTGTTCAAAAAAACTTTTTTTGAGTTCTGGCTGAGCAGTAAAATCTGCATTAGTTATGTTTTTCGGATAATTTTTTTAGTTCTACATATTTTCTTGCAACTTTATTGAGTTGTTTGGATTCTAATTCCAATGAACTAAGAGCAATTTTCAAATTTGCTAAATCAATATCTTCCGTTAAAGTTTTTGTTACATCGACGGCAACAAGTCATTTCTCATGGGAGTGATTATGTCCTGTGTCTCGGTTCACTTTTTCACTGTTTGATCAAAGATTGGTTTTAATTTGTTTAATGTGTCTAATTCTATAGCAACTTCTGGATCTGATATATTAGAAAAAAGTTTGTCTTTGATAGTGGTCAACATGTTTTCCCGTATTGCAGACGTGCTCGTTGTCTACGAATTTTGCTTTTTCTGGTCATCCTTTTTTCTTTATTTAATTGATATTGTTATTAAAATATTATATTAATTTAATATGTAATTCTCTTTATTTTACAGCTTTTTTTAAAAAACTTGGTAATATGGAAATATTTATTATTCGATTTGCCTTTTTACTTAATTTAACCGATTTTTAATTTATGGAGTAATTATTTGCCACTAACGGGTTAATGATCTGCTACCATATATATGACGAACTATGTCGTATTACTGAGAAACCCATCAAAATTAAGACCTAATTTTTATGGATCTTTCCCCGCCCGAACAATAGTGGCAAAGGAATTTAAAAAAATAAAAGATTTGATTACAATTGTATATAAAAAAAAGGACTTTCATTAAAATATAAAAAAATAGCGGCTCTCCCGTGGTTCAGCACATATTTTAAATAAGAAATAAATAACCAAACGCATTTATTGATAAAAAACAACAAAAAAGGCTCACTGGCGTTGAAAAATAGGTATGATGCGAAGTCGATAATAACTGCAGGTTGAGAAAGCGTTGAATCATGTCAATGGCTCAAGTCCGCAAAATTTCTTCCAATCAAGAATAACTTCCGACCTCAGGAAACATCTAAGAGAAACTGCCGTGGTTCTCTCAATTCCTGTCGTGTTCGGCGCTTCAACCAATCAGATTAATATGATCATTGTTGATGCTCTGGCATTATACATTGATTTAGTGAAATTATATATAAAGGAGTATTTGGGAGAGAAATAAGAATTGTTCAATTTAAATTAAAAAACAAAAACCAAAATAACACATAAAAACCAAGATTTTTGTAAATATACTCTACAATTTAAATTAAACATAAAAATATAAAACTTATATGTAGATTGTTTGGCCGTGGAGATTATACATATTTTGAAATTAGTCTTTCTTTTAATTTATTTGTGAATAATTTTTCGTTTTAGAGAGAGAGAGAGAGAGAGAGAGAGAGAGAGAGAGAGAGAGAGAGAGAGAGAGAGAGAGAGAGAGAGAGAGAGAGAGAGAGAGAAAAAGAGACAGAGAGAGAGAGAGACAGACAGACAGACAGACAGACAGGGAGACAGGAAGACAGGGAGACAGGGAGATAGATAGAGAGATAGAGAAAGAGAGAGAGAGAGAGAGGGAGGGAGAGAGAGAGTGAGAGAGATAGAGATAGAGATAGATAGATAGAGAGAGAGAAAATCTACAGTCATGCATTTCGATCGTCAAATGTCTACTTTTTAAAGATTTTCATTCAGCATCCCTTAGCATCACGCATTTTGCCGATTCCAGGATCGGCGAAAACATAACATTTTTCAAAGATTCATGTATGCAATCGTAATTCGTCGGGCCGTCTCGCTGATCGAGTCGCAGACGTTTGTCCATGGCATATCTCTCGACAAGGCCATCATCACCAAGTCTCATACCGGCTCATGACTATTCTGATCGTAGCCGGAAACAGGCTGACAAAGAGATATTTTTCAACGGACGGGTTTAAATAGGTGAAGTTCTAGAAATGACACATGCTAGTTGACCGTCATCAGACAAAGAGATCAGCACCATTATCTGTTGTTTATTTATAAATCCCGTACCTCTCTCTTTTACTCATACATCCACTTAATGCAGGTCGTATCGGTATTAATAATGTAAACCAACAAAGATATCTATTGGATAATTTATGTCATGCATCCAAATAAATATAATTATTCGAACTGTAGATTAGTTGAATAATTTATTTATCTTAAAGCTTCAGTTTGAACTTGGACGCCAACCACTATGCATGATTTACATCGATTCTGGCATTAAAATATTGTTCAAAATAATTTGACCTAATTTAAAAAAAAAAGACACATGTCATGTCTTTCTATAAGCATCAGCTGTTTCCTCCATAACTCCTTCCTTGGTCAATTTAACCTTCAAACGTCGTTTATTCCCCATGTTGTATCGAAATGATCACATTTGGATTTAGGCCAGGGTTAGAGGACCCACTCCCGGTGAACGTTTGAGGAAGGCGTTTTGAATTATTCAAAATTTCAACGGATCTTTCTGAAGAATATCAAACGACTGCAAAACTACGCGAATTATACCGAACGAAATGCACGGAAAGGCCAAAATCGGGAAATTCCGGCCGGAAATTATTCTGTAATCCGCAAGGTACAACTCTGTATATCATTTTGTTCTGTTCGGTGTATTAATAATAAAGCGAACAAAATAGCGAATAAAAAAATAATAATACAAAAAAACTAACGTCAATGCCCCTTACGACAGTCATTGACCCCATAATCATTAATGAAGAGCAATTTTTAATAATTAGACGCAAAATAGGACACGCCTAGGAAAAAAATTCTTTGCACAAGTCTAGATTTTTTGATATTTTACAATCCCTATAATAAAAGGGGTACGTGGGAGTTCGTTTATAAATTTTCGAGTAACATACAGTCAGAGGAAATAAAAGATAATGATAAACAAATCGATAGATAAAAATAGATCGAGAGAGAGAGAGAGATAGAGAGAGAAAGTAAGAATTAAAAAACAAAAGACAGAGAGAGAGAGAGAGAGAGAGAAAGAGAGAGAGAGAGAGAGAGAGAGAGAGAGAGAGTGAGAGAGAGAGGGGGAGAGAGAGAGGGAGAGAGAGAGGGTGAGAGAGGAGAGAGAGGGAGAGAGAGTTAACGACTAACCGAGAGAGGGAGGGTGAGTTTTTTAACATTGTTTGTTTTATGGTATAATTATATAATTACAAATATGGATTAACATGACGCTAAACTGAGTTTTTCATTAATTGTTTTGTTATTAATTTCATCAATTTTTAATCCTCCAAAAAAACCAAATACTGCGTCCACAAAATCAGAAATATTTCCGAATATAGGCGATGCGATACAGACATTTCCCGTGCCCTGTGGGTAACAGTGTAATCTTGTAGTCCACCTTTTCAGAGTCGTGTGGAAATTTGCAATAGCTGCTGGGAATTGAACTTTCTATGGAGGCATTTTTCGCTAATATGCCGGCATACTATTTCCCGAAAAAGCCAAGTGTATCTTTACCCATGCAAAAGAAACATTGCAATGCTACTATAATTAGGGTAAGTCTGATGTCCTCGACCAGAGGATGGTGGATCGTTACATTATTTATTGCGTTCAGCGTAATTCCACTATTTGCGGTAATATTTACCCTTTCATTACCTGTTGAATTGACGTTTAGCCATTCTAGAGCTTTGACGATTGTCATCTGTTCCGCCTGGCTGTATGAACAATGCCCGTCAAACTTAAATTTTTTCAGCGATCAATATTTGGTAAACGCGAAGGCGCATCCTACATACTCTTCGTTGCTGCCTTAGTGTAGATCTCCATGTCGAAGTTGGATCCATATTTATCACCAGAAACTTCGCTGGGTGCGATAAATTTTTTTTAATTTACCGAATTTTGCTTCATTGAAGTTCTTGCAATCCTGAACATTTTGAGAGATAGGAATAGTTAGATAGTTGAATAGGTAACGATATTGATCATATTATGCTAGATTTTAAAAGATGAGGAAAAAAGATTATATATATATATANATATATATATAGAGAGAGAGAGAGAGAGAGAGAGAGAATTATACAGGATACCTCAGGCCCAGTTTAACTTCAAAATTTCAAATACGACAATACGACCCTATACAACCTAACATTTTAAAGGATTTTTTAGGCGGAAACAATGGAATTCAAATTGGTCAAAAGAAAGAGATCAAATTGGTCAAAAAAGAGATATTTAGACTGAGATAGGGGGAGAGAAGAGAGATGGCGAGGAGAGAAAGAGAGAGAGAGAGAGAGAGAGAGAGAGAGAGAGAGAAAATGTGTGAGAGATAGAGAGGGGGTGAGAAAGAGAAAAAGAGATAGATCAATAGATAGATAGAGGTAGAGGGAGTGAAGACAGAGATAGAGAGGAGAGAGAGAATGATAGAGGTAGATTGATAGAGAGAGAGAGAGAGAGAGAGAGAGAGAGAGAGAGAGAGAGAGAGAGAGAGAAAGAGAGAGAGAGAAACAGAGAAACGGAGAGAGAAATAGAAATTGATCCGTCCATGCGTTTATTTATATTCACAGAATTATGGCTCCTGGCCCCTCTTACAGTGAGTATGTGAGAATAAAGAATTAATAACAAGTGTATAGACATAAAAAAATAAAGAAGTGTGAATTTGTGAATGTGAGAAAGAAGAAAATTGAAAAGTTGATATTTATAAAAAGTGGAAACATAGGATAAAAACCGTATTGGTATTGACAATCAGATAATTGGACAGAGACAGACAGGCATAAAACAGAAAGAGAAATTGATGTTTCGTACACACTCTTCTATTTCAGATTGTAACCAATTTCGTTTGAATGATTAGGATACTAGGTAAATAAATGAAAATAAATTGTGTATATTATCTGTTTATTTAACCCTTCATACAGTAAATATTGGAGCGGTTTTCAGTTTGAGTAAAAGACAATAGATCCGTACAGTAACTTGTGTCGGGAACACACGCCGTCGCCTAAGCCTCGACTGTGTTTAAACAAAGCCGATTTCCTGATTCGATCATAAATTTTTATTTTTAGCCTCTCGCACACGGCGGTGCACCCTGAGAACGTCTTGGTTCCAAAAAGTGAGAATGCCACAAATTCCTGTTAAAACAGTTTTATCGTATAATTTATTCGACAAACTAGGAAACAACGAGATGCTCTTTTTTTAATGAAAAAAACTGATCCATTTTTCTTTTTTTAATTGTAATTTAAATAAAATGAACAATAATAATACACATATACATATACTACACGGTGTTTCTAAACTAAACCATAATCCCTGTGTGACTCCGAATTTGTTCGATTCACAAATTGGAAACATATACATTCTTCAAAGAAAAGATGATTGTTTCAAAAACTCTTGATAACTTGGAATTCAGTACGTGTAAATAATTCGTACAAATAATAACAAATAACAATGACTACGTCAAAACCGGAACAACGAACAAAAATAAAATGAGATAAAGAAAAATATCGCATATATAATATATAATACAGGTATATAAATTTTACACAAAAGGAAATCAATTTACACACTCACTGGCATTACGGTTATGTTCCTCAGTCACAATTAGGCTATATAATTATTATATTATATATTTATATACTCACAAATAGTGAAACACAAAAAAAATGGAACAACAAGATCAACATCTATATTACACTTTTATTTGTTTTGAAAGATTATTTACAATTAGGAAAGTAGAGAACTCAAAGGTGTCTTCCTTATCAGAAGGCTATCAAATATATTGCACTTGTCAAAATAAAATCGCTTCTACTCTCTACCTTAGACACTATTAGTGTTATTTTATTAATCTCATTGTGTTTTCCCTTTTTTTATTATTAAAATACAATAAGGTAGTTCGTAAAATATTTTTCAAAAAACTCTGTACACGATGCATGTCTAATCAGAAGTTATTGCTAAATAATATCAATACTGAGAAGTACATCGATATAATAATTAAAACAGTTTGCATTTGAAACGCAAGTCTTCTTGGTTTTGAGAAAAACCTTTCATTTGTTGAAGAAAGTCCGTTTTTTTTAATATTGTTCAATTTTTTTATTTGTTTCATCAATAGAGGTAGCGTCACACACATGTCACTGCGCACTTTTCGATGACGATCACAGTCTGTTGTCAGTTTATTTTGACGGGTGCTCGGTCGCCGTGAGATCTACCGACATCAAATCACTCGTAGCGTTCTTGCCAGATCTCATGACTGCCCGGCACCACAGAAGCTAGTTAGGTGGTCAGATGGGTGAATTGGTACGGGTTCCCGTAGGGCTGGGACATGTGGTAGTGGTATGGGATGACGTTCATGCTCGCCATCTTGTGCTCCTTCTTCCACTTCATCCTTCGGTTTTGGAACCAGATTTTTATTTGCCTCTCTGTCAGGCAAAGGGCGTGGGCGATTTCTATCCTCCTCCGCCTGGTCAGGTACCTGTTGAAGTGAAACTCCTTCTCCAGCTCCAGCGTCTGGTAACGTGTGTACGACGTCCTTTGTCGTTTCGTCTCCCCGTTCGCGTTCACTGTGCCTGAAACATAAACAAGGTTTCATTAATGGATTTTCAAATAAAATTTAAAGAACCTAATACAATAACATAAATGTAGGCCAATGAAATAATATTTAATTATGTAAGGGTAAGTTTATTAAATAGTATTTATGAACTATGAAAAAATAAAATTGAGGAAAACTTTGTAAAGACCTAGTCACAGGATTCTGACTGACAAAGAAAGGTTACGAACGTGGGATCTCAAATTTTTTGAACCCTTTTTTTGGTGAAATTGATTGTAAGTCCAAAGATAGTAGACACTCGCCGCGAGTTTTCTTGCATTTTATTTAATTTTTTGACTTGGTTTTCTGCCTTTGTTGTTCATGTATTTAAAGAAAAACGGTTCAGATTAATTTTAGACACCTTTTAAGAACCTTAAATACCACATTTTGTTACAAATTAAATTTGATCTTTATGGGCTGGATTGATCTGAGCTATTTTTTTTCCATGTCCGATCCATTTAAAAATTCATAATTATTTTGCATTTTATGCAATGTCCACGTTAATATTACAGTTAGAAAGTAGAGCCTTTTTATTTTCAGCCTTGGTCAACAAGGTTTAAAATTTATGTCATTAAAAATGAGCAAAAATAAATCAACAAAAATCCCTCAACTGATTTATTTTATATATTCAATTTTTATTTATTTAGTTTTTTACAGAATCCAGGTTTGTGTCATTACTTGTAGATAATAACGTTTTAAATCCTTGTAAAGTAAGGGGTTGACCAAGTGTCTTGTAGAGCAGTAGGGGGAATCGTTTCATTGCTATCACCATTTTCATTATTTAAAAATCCGAAGCATTGGGTAATAAAAATAAATTGATTTCATTAAATGCACTAATTTCGTGAATTGACGCACAATTGACCGTTTGACCAATTAATATATTACAATTAATTAAGGTTTTTATCTCAACTAAACACCTTAATTAATTGTAATAAATTGATTTTTTGATTTTCTCAAAAATTTGTACATATTAAGTTTTTGTGGTTTAGAAAATCAATATCTTTATACGTCCATCTTCTCTTCAATTCAGTCAAACACCAAGAGATTTTTTTAGCACTTTCCTCAAAAGTTTCAGGAATATTTTTACCGCATAGAAATGCTTAAGGCTGGTGTTATTTTTCCTGAAACCAATATGACACGGAGGAAGGATAAAATAGGAGGTAACTTTGGTAAAAGCGGCCTTTCAAAAATCTACCCAAGGAGAGCAGGTCTTCAAAAGTTAAACATTCGGACAAATCCTTGGGTGGCCTCCGGTATAGAAACTTAGAAATTGTAATCTAATTATATTTGATAAAATCATCATTACACAAATGTTTGCGTTAACAAATAAGGAGATAAGGCGGACGCATAAGAACCAATGTCCCATTGAAACCTTAAATTTGACTAGGATTGTCAAACAAAAAAAAAACCTTGACATACTTAAGTATTTTTAACAAAGGGGATCCTGGTCCGCCAATTCTCCCATATATTCTCGATCTAGACTTGATTTTATACAACTCAGGGGAATTTTATTTTAGTTTTTCCTAGGACTGTAAAATTAATGCACTTCATAGATACATTAACAATTAACCTTCCTGTTCTTACTTTCGTAGTGTTCTTAAACAATAATAAATCTCTATTTAAAAGAAGAAGAAAAAAGCGGATTAAACAAATTAAATACCGCGGTGAGAAATCCCTCTCCACACCGGAACACGAAAAGTTAATCCTGAGCTAAGTAGGCAGTCGGTTTATTTATAAGATCGTGTCTCAGAAGGCCATTAATAAAGCAATTAACTTGCTGGAATACATTTTGGACTAGAATAAAACAGGGGATATTGCTCAGGAAAGTTAATGATCTAAACTTTGCACTGATGTTATTTTTTTCTGGGAACGCTGATTCATTTAGTTGTTTTTTTCGTTTTATATTTTATGGTTCGTATATTTTTCTGGCCTTATTACTGGAATGTATTGAAATTTAATATATTGTCGCTGTGAATTACGGTTGGGATGTCTAATTGTAAGTTCAGGTCTAATTATAGGTCTCTTTGTCGTTGGTCTCTTTTGATTTAGAAAATAATCTGAAATAAATAAATAATAATAACCAGAAGTGAGGTAAATCGTAGGTCAATTTGGAAAGAGCGTGATCAGAGCGGATGAATGAGAAATAAAAAGCGAGTGTGAAAGAATTGGGCGGCGGAGTTGGCTGGGAAGGGCGAAGGGCGTCAATCGGCTCTACTCACACCCTCGGCCCTTTGGGGTCCATTAAAAATAGTGGAAAGAGTAAGTGGTGCATTGTCTGGGGGCGGAGAGCGACAGATATAAATGGTGAAGGAAAAGAGGAGACCTCAAAACTCTGTTTATTGAATAGCTCTCCTTCCCGGCAGACACTTCAACCCTCCGGCCGCCCCCTTTCTTTATTATCGATTCCCAATTTTGCCCCAAACGGACCAAACTGGACTAAGGATATTTCGTTTTTTGGCCGGAGGTGGTTCTGTTGATACGATTGGATAGAGATCGATTTCCATAAAGGTCGTGATGTGAGCACTCCTCTTCGAGCAGTTTTACAAACAAGACGTTAACAAGCTTTACACAAATAAAAATTGCCTCATTCCTAAAACAATCACCCGGTAATACATTTAGCATTGAACCTGAACATGAACATCTGTGGACAGTGTCTTTTTACCATATATTTCTTCAAGATTAGCACATTTTGAAGATGAACAAATGTGCTTGTTCGATTTCTTCTTGAGTTGGAGTGATGAGACTAGCTTAGTTTCTTCCTCGAATATCAATTTTATTCTTACACGTAATAGTATTTAATTTATATTATTTTGATACAATAAAAAATAAGGTGGCGGTGATGACCTTGGGAATGGATGAAAACATGTTGAACTTTACTGGGTTCTTCTTTACTAGTTAGTTTGCGTGCTATGGCTCAAATCAACTTAAGTGAGAAGGTGTGTAAGCTCACTTTTTTTTTCCCAGATTAAGGAAGAGAGATGAGATTGAGAGAGAGAGAGAGAGAGAGAGAGAGAGAGAGAGAGAGAGAGANGACTACAATACTAGGAATCCTGCATCTAAGCGTTGTAAACAAATAATTTCACATAACATATATATATATATATATATATATACACACACACACATATACATATATATATACATATAGGTATGTGGATTTTTTAAGCGTGTGAGCGAGAGAGAGACGGATTTCTGAACAAGGATCAACGATAACAAGTCCAAAAACGCATTAAAAAATGCATAAAAATGATTTTATCAGAAAAAATCCAAGGGAAATTAAACGTACCAGAATTATCAGAAACGGCCAAACTTCAAAAACTAATTATGTAGTGCTGGAGTACGTCTCTGAAGGTTAAACGCAATGCAAACAAGCGATAATAGACGGACCCAGAAAAATCATCAGTGCCGATTTGATCATTCAACAAGTAATTTTTTTTAACCAAAATCACCACTTTCCCAATTAATCGTGTAAATAATATACAAACTGTAACGATGAACTAGATTATCGACCTGCTGGAAACATGAAGTCTTTTCGGAGGATCTACGGAAGAGGTCAAACACAGAGAAAACTTCCTTTCGGTTTTCGCCGAGCTTTCGACAGTTTTATACTGTCATCTTCAGGGCCTGTTTTATTATCATATAAAAAAACAATTAAAAAGACAATGAAAAAAAATTACACAAAAATTGAGTATCTTACTTGTTGTTTTTTTCATGTTTTAATTGTTTTTTATACGATAATAAAACAGGCCCTGAAGATGACAGTATAAAACTGTCGAAAGCTCGGCGAAAACCGAAAGGAAGTTTTCGCTGTGTTTGACCTCTTCCGTAGATCCTCCGAAAAGACTTAATATACAAACAGATTGAAGAGGCGAAATGCTGAAACAAGTCTAGCATACAAAAAAGAGAGGGAGGCAGACCAGAAACAGTGATGAATAGAAAATTGGATAAACTAACAAATAATTCGGACTTAAAGATCCTTTCCTTTTTAATTGTTTAAATAAGCACAGAACCCGACCACCGAACAAAGCGAAATTCCTATACACGTCTGTCTAAGCAAAACAGCGAGAACAGACGCACCAGGATACTCGAAAACGACCTATGTGTATGTTATCCAACAGTTTATTTTCTTCGTCATTATTAGCCAATCATGAAATTAATTTGAAATATTTGTTTTGACGTTGGTGTAGATAAAATTCTTTCAATGACAACCTGTAAATTAACTGCAAACGCGACAAATTTCCTAATAATTAATCAGTAAGGCCAATTTGTGAAATATTTTCATTCGTTTTTTTTAATAAGTGTACTATTTTCCAGCTTTGAGATTAATATTGTAAGTTGTTTGTGATAAATAACCCCCTAAACAGGTTCTTTCATTTAAATTTTACATTTTTCATACATGCGATAAATTCAAAAGAAAATTTTCGCCTCGATGAAGTCGCTGCATTTAGTCGAAACGGTTAAATGTGAAATCCTGTTATAAATAAATCTGTGATGAAGTCATTGGTAATTTTAAAATCTTCAATGGCTGAACTTCTGACCTTTAACAATTCATCCATTAACACCCACAATTGTCTTAAATGATAATATATTTTTGAATACGAAGTTTGTTTTGTATTGAAATGCTATGGCGCAATATTGTGAACCTAAAGGTCAGACCTGGACCAAGGGGGTAAAGTGTACGGCTTTATAAACTTAATAGGCGACCTTAGCAGACAATTAATTGAAATACTAGCTATAAATCAATTCCGGTGGTCAAATCCCGTTTTTATATTTGTAAACAAATGAGTCCACAGTATAAAGTTATGTTCTATGTGGATATAGGCGATAATGGGGGGAAATGACCGTTTATTTTGACACGAGTGACTATAAATAACAGACAGACATTCCAAAACCAATAAGTGGGACTCAACGGAGACAAGGAGACGACAAGGTATATTTAGCCGGGTGGTCGTCGGTTAGCGTGTTGACGTGATGCGTTCTGTTTGTGCACAAGCAGCCCGTTTCAATAATACAAATACAAGGATGAGGTAGAAACGGAAATAAAAAACGAAACTAGATGTCGACAACATCCGTTTGAAAGTCAGCGGCGTTAAGCGGCCGTGCCAATCCAGCGACAACCGGACAACGGCCAAAAAAATAATGAAAGGAACCTAAAAAGAAAGTTGAAATTCATGTAAGAAAGAAGAAAAAACACTACAAAGAGGTCATCCTAATAGTTCAGTAAAAGAATAGTAACATTCAAATAAAGCAAAAACCAAAAATCCCTGAGTGATCATGAAAGGTCTCGGGTTCAAATCTCAGCGGCCCTGAATACAAATCTAACCTGCTCCCAAAAAGATTTTTTCAATGAAAAAACACGACAAACAGCAAGATTCCTCATGGCCTCTGCCGTTCGGCAGGGCCAATCCAACACCACCACAAACTGAAGTTTTCAAGTGAAATTAAAAGTTGAAATCCATGTAAGAGTAAATTCTGCATGGAAAAATAATAGTACAAATAGGTCATCCTAATATTTTCGTACCAGAATAATAGTCGTTTCAAATGAAAAGTAAAAAACTTACAAATCCCAGACTGATCACCCGAAAGGTCTCGGGTTCGAATTTCAGCTTCCCTGAATACAGACCGAAAGTACATCTAAATGGATTTTTTAGTGAAAAAAAAAAAAAAAAAAAAAAACAGGGAACCACAGTTGTTAACTCACGTCAAAACATTATAAATTAAAAAATTCAGAAGTTATGATATATTTACTCATATACATATAACAAAGGGAGGCTATAATGGTGGTATCATCGATTTTAACGAAACTTTTTGTGATACTAGAACGTAAAATACGTGTCCCTGCCAGTTCATGCCAATGAGCACTAGGAGCCGTGAAAAAATTAGCCAATTTAAATATTGTTTAAAAATGTGGGTTTCTGCAATAGTTATGCATGAATTTTAAGGTTTGTTTATGTATAAATGCCAAAGTTTTACTTTATGTCTTTGGTTCTAATTTATTTTCAGTGTTAGAAATATCGACCACTTTTTTCACTTACAAACACACTGGATGGTTAAGATACGGTCTTGAAGAGAAAAGCAAATTCAGTTGTTACTGCCAACCTTTCGACCTATTTTAAGGTCGTCATCACGGCAAAACAACCTAAATGTACGGATAAATGTATTTAAGTTTTTACAGGCGATCTCAAATTTTCTTGAAGACGGAATCAGTCCTTACATTGCCAGGGAATCTAATTCACCATGCACATTCTAACTTATTAACGGAGGCTAGTTTGGGCTATTACTTTGTAACCTATAACGTTCTAAACCCCAGTAATGGTTCTTGCAAATCAGTGGAGCTGTTCAAATATTTTTGATTTTTGTGAGAAAACAAATTGGCACAACAAATATTTTAAAAACATAAACGTTCCTTATCTTACCCTGGAATCTTATTTAACTGACTACTGTTTCAGAGCGAAGTGCGGCAACACTCAGATATCAATGCAGTACAATCCGGACGTTCCACAAGGGAGCATTCTTGGTCTTATCCTGTGTACCATTTACACTGATAACTTTTCTACAAATCCCACTAACCTCATTTCCACCGCGAACGACACCACAATTCGACCTTTTAACCAAAATTCTATCCCGGCAACCTTTAACAACCAAGAGCACCTTGTATTTATCAAAGCCTGGTGCAAACAGTGTGTCACAAGCCTGAGGGAAATGTAAATTGATGTTTTAACATTGAAAAAGCATTGTTGTCCTTCACTGTATATCAACAACAAAAACCTTCCGTCTTAATACTTAAGACCGATATTTAGGACCTACCTAGACAGCAGACCGACGTGGAATCCTCACACAAGACTTAAAAGACAACAACATAACAGAAGTGATGAAAAGCTATGAATACTTTGAGAACTTAAATCCGTATTGTCAGGTAAAACTCAACTAACTCTACAAGAAATAGGTAAGATCGCTTTGGTCATACGGAGTGGAACTGTGAGGTTCCGCCAAGCCACCCTATGTCCAGGGTATTTCATTTTTCCAATTAAAAGTTCTCAGACAAAGTGTCAAAGCTTCTTTCAACGTCACTATCTTGATCCGATCCCGCTTCTAAACGTTCGACAGCAAGCTTAATTTCCATCCTAACCCTAACCCTTCGCGACAACCCGCCATGTCCCCTTAAACAACGATAGTCTCGAGATCTCCTGTCCCCATAATGAGTGCAAGGGTTTGCCTGGTTCCTCATAACCTGTGTCTTCTGGTGAAGTGCTGGTCAAAGTGTCACTGCTATAACCAGGAAGAAAGATTCCATTTACGCAAAATATTTAAGTCGGAAGGAGTCCATATAACGTAATACTCACTTTAATTAATAAAAATCTAGAAATTATGAAAATAAACTAGGAATGTGGCGTTTAGAAGATTAGGTTTTTGGAAAAGACACGAAGCCAAAATAATTTAGCGGTTTTTAAGTAATAAAAAATGTAAATAAGTCCATTATTTTTAGTGGTCTGATTGACAAAATTACTCCTTTAAATTAATTATTCGTTTTATGTAAGTTCTTGGTTGAAATGAACTTCCAATCGCGCTCGTGGCACTAATGTTCTCATTTCAATCAAGATCTCACATAAAAAGAATAATTAATTGAAAGAATGTAAATAAGGTTTTCACCACGTCGATATATTGCCGAATGTAAAAAACTATAAAGTTTCTTCAGATGAAAAATGTTATTTCATCATCTCACCAATCATCTTGCTGATATCCCATATCCGAGATCGCCGGCAAATGTCACCCTATCCGGATTTATTTCCAGACTTTCCTCTCAGTTGATGCAAAGTGCGATTTACAAAATATGGCCAGAAAACTAGACAGATGCGTTACATCAAAGGGCCGGTGGATTCAAAGGGGGAGACCGGTTTGTTCCCATCGAAATGGACAAGAGATAATTTTTATCTGAACATTAAAAAAACGAGTGACACCATTGCTTATGTAATGAACAATTGGACCGCAGCCTTAAGCATTAAATCTTGACAGATATGGCCTGCTAATTGCCACAAATTAAAAACGATGATGACGATAATGGGATATTTATGGCTTTTACCAGGAAGTTATAGTCCGTGATGTTAATCGTCCGTTTTGGCTTTTTATTTTGACCGATTCACAGATTTTGTAACTTAATTAGAAATGGGGCCATTATAATTTTAACTGTATTTCTTCCTTATATTAAAAATTCAATAAATTTAGAAAAAGTATATAGTTTAAAAAAAATCAGAATTGTAAATCAGTGCATAAAGGAAATCGGTTAACTAATGGAAAAAGAATGTAGTAAAAAGCTCCATTAAGTATTCAGCATTGCAATTAATTAACCTGCGTTTTTAATTGAAAAGTTTAGTTAATGATCATTAATGATCACATTCTTTAAAAAATGCACTTTACATTGAATATTAATTGAGTATACCATAAACATGGCATGAGATGGGCATAGCCATCAGGAAAAGCGAAATAGAAAACCTTTCCGTTTAGATTATTTCATAAACAAATTTGATTATGATCCAATATATTTTGGTATGATCCAATATAATTTTGGTTGTTTCAGTTTCCTATAACTTCTAATTTGAAGTTAGGATACCTTAAGTTTTACCATCCAAATAATGACAGAAAACAACACTGGCTGTTCTACAAGTGGGTGGAATTTTCTGGGACGTCTATATTCGCTGGTTCGCACATTTTGTATTTATTTTGTAAACCAAAATAAACTGTATTTATTTTGTTTATAAATCCACAGAACGTAAATATTTGTATAGAAATAAGAGGCCATATAAATTTGAAGATTTTTTTTTTTTTTTGACTTTGCCCTACAGACATTCAGTCAAAAATTTGAAGATTCAATGCTGCTATAATCTGGATTTAATTCATAAAATTTTATGGTACATTTAACACTAATACGAGTCTCTGATTCATATAATCTCCAGTGTGAAAGAAAAAAGACTGATTCAAGTGTCGATTAGTTCAACATGAACGTTCTGTCTCATGAACGACCACTGATTTCCAATTGTCAATCCATATTTTCTTTAATACACCCTAAGGTGAAATGTAATGTGGACGTGCTACTCTCTTCTAATCCCTTTCAATGGATTAATAGGAATTGTATAGCTGAATCGATTTCTTCATCGATTAATCTAACAAACTCAAGCGGGCTTTGAATGGTAATCGATCCTGGTACAAATTAAAACACTATTTGTCATTTCTTCTCCATTCCGGCTCTCATCTAACTAGATCGTTAGCTCGGTGATTCCATTCAATGGTCCGAACGGTAGCTGGCTTAACGTCATAAATTATGGCATAATGAACTTATAAAGATCTGTGATTGGGCAAGTTTCTTTTTTCTCCTTAACACCCTGGAAATAAATCATCTTTGAAGATATGTAAAACGAGATTTGCATAACTACCTTATCAATTGGAGAATTAATAAGGATAGTTTATCAATGTCGACTTTTCTCATCGAACAAGAAACATGACAATATTGAAAATGTACGATGAAAATGCTCGTATTTTTAAGTAAATAAAACGTGACAGAAGTTTAATGAGAATTACGCTTTATAATCAAACAAATAGATCTTTGTGCCCATTTATACAAGGAAATAAGGCGAGTGTAAATGAAGACAAAATCCTCTGGTCTTATACGTTAAGGTCAAAAATCATCTCCTCATAAATGAGAACATCCACTTTTCTAAGACTGAGGAAATATTAGCACTAAACATCACGCAAAGAAATTGCTGAACCAACTCCACCATTTAAAAAAATTCTGAAAATAGTCAACAAGGGAGTTTAATATAGCTCAGGATACTATTGCCATAAATTACTATCACTATTAGTAATTTATATATAAACATGAAATCGATATGGTTCCAAATAATTGCAGCAAAGTGTAAAATAGCACGAGAAACAAAATTTTAATTTACGTGCAGTAATATAATTAATATTTGCGGAGTTAGAAAGGTTTTTGGGACCAAAAAAACAATATGTTTTATCAAGGCTCAAAATGTTTGTTTTCTACGTAGATGTGTCATTCTTGAATGTGAGAAGACGTATGTGACAAGAATGACACATCTACTCAGAAAACAAACACTTTGAGCCCTGAGGATGATCTCAATAAAGATCGAAACGTTGGCACGATAAAGAAAATGTTTTTCTAAAACCTACGTCACAACACACCGCACCTCACGACCTCCAAATAATCAATATGTTTTATATTAAACTAATAGCTTTTATTCACAGAACGAACTAGAGGCCGATTCCTCATATAAAAATGTCTTTCTATCCCGACTTCCTTCCCCACCCCTTCAAAATCCAACGTGTATAAACATAAAACATCAATATCTCACTAGTACTCTCAACACAACAAACAAGAATGACACATCTACACAGAAAACAAACACTTTGATTGAGTACAATACTTTGATTAAATCTAAAATATCTGGCATTTTTAAATTCATTTGTTCCACATCCTACATGTATTTGTAAAATTTAGGTTTTAGAAAAACGTTTTCTTTATCGTGCCAATGTTTCGATCTTTATTGAGATCATCTTCAGGTCCTGGGATTTACAAACAGTGTTTAAATTTAACATATACATGTAGGATGTGGAGTATAAAATGAATATAAAAAAATATATTTTTGCGTGGTATAAATTCACTTTTTTCCACATCCTACACGTATTTATAACAATATTTATAAATCCCAGGCCCTGAAGATGATCTCAATAAAGATCGAAACGTTGGCACGAGAAAGAAAAAGTTTTTCTGAAACCTACGTCACACGAGATCGCATCTCACGATTTCGATACGACTTTAGGCTGTTGCAAAATATTAAGGATTCACTATTTTTGTTATTTTTATTCACTATAGAGTTATAGTATAATATAATAAAAAAATAAGATTGGTTGTATAGACCAAATAGATTTTAAGAAAATTGTATGCAACTTTTCAACCTTTATTTGAACAAATTAATGTCTTTTAAAAATTGTTAAAATAAGGTAAGATTTTAATGTTTGGTGCTTAAACCAAAAGCACAAATTTCTGGGGGAAAAGAAATTAAAATCAAAATCTATTGAGTAGCAGTGGGATTAAATAAGTAAGTAAGAAAAAACCTAATGTTTTTTCCGGAAAACGACCTTACATTAATAAAAATATACAGATAAAACTTAACCTATTATTTATCAATTAAGGTTTATTATCTTATTTCTAATGATTTTATATTTCTTTCAAAATTAAGGCCGTTTTATAGAGCAAAAAGAACATGTGGTTGATGTAAAATTGGCTTTTGATGTTTGAATTCTGAACGCCTCAGTATGTTATCCAGTGAATAAAAAAATGTGTACAACTTGGCTTACAGACGAAGCCGTTTGACCGAAGCAATAAATTACAATGGGTTAACTTTTTTTTAAATCTTTCAACCAGTGGTTCGCAAGCTGTTTGCACATATCAAGAGATGAATGTACATGTAGGAAGGGAGCGAGAAAGGATGCTTGATACGCTATAAACTATATCAGCCGGCTCGGGGCATAAATTATAAAACAATTAACCCGAGTGACACCGCTTTGATTTAATTCCCGCTCAAGTCGGAGATCCAGGGGCATAAATCTGTAGAGCGGCTCGTGGAGATTCAAGAGGCCTCAGCGGCTCCGTTAAGAGTTACGGCGACGGTGGTGTTATTAGTGGCTATATTTGTTGACCGGGGAGATCCGTCCGTGCAGATAACCCTCCGGGGGACTTGTTGAACAATACCAAACGGCTATTAGCCGGGGGGAAAGGACGAGCTTTCGGGGGAGACACAAATCCTCCGGATCGCTTGGAATCCACGTCTAATCTGAATGGCCAAAAAGAAGAGCCCAAACAATTTGTAATCCATCTGAAATATTACCTGCTAACTTTATCGATAGTAGCCCCTTTTTTACGACTTTTTAATTCTTCCTTTATCGTCCTATCTATCTCTCGGAGAAAAAAATAAATAATGAGCCTCATCAACTCGACCCGCCTATTCTTTCTTAATTTTTCGGCCTTACGTTTCCATATTTCACTATCTGTGACTATTCGCCTGTTTCCTCTCCCGTTCACCTCCCAATTTTATTTTAACTTAAATAAATAAAACCTAAACCAAATACCTGAAAAGGCGTCAACTGGAAGGACTAGCAAAATTACGGAAAAATCTCATTAGGTTTCGTCTATCTCACTTTTTTATTACTTCTAAGTTTGGTGTTCAACTAGTATACTATTAAAACGATTACCTAATTTAAGTTTAGCGGGTTTCAAAAATTCACGGTTTACTTCTGAGACCCCCCCGTACAACTACCCTAAAACGATGTAGAACCTAAACCTACAGTGGGGAGGCCGGCATTCACGCCAGCAAATACATTCACATAAAGAAAAATCACGCATTCGTTATCATAAGTCAATAGGTTCGACATGTCAGTGGGCATATTACTTCAACATTCCACACTTAACGACTCACACAAATAAATACATTCACTCAATCAGGTAGTCACCAGAGACTTTAGTATTACGCCGGTGGCTACCCCGATATAATTATGTTTAAAAAATGTAATAATGATCTCGACTTATTTTGAAACAGTGGCTTAAGACTATAAATATAAACGCTTTTAATCATCAAATAATTTTACTCCTGAAAATATAAGTAATTTAGATGTGAATTAAATTTTAACCTTGATTTTTTATGTTATATCTTTTAACTTTAAAATGTAATAATTTTTAATTATTTGGTGTTGCCCGAAAAATCAATTTGTTCGGCTCGATAACGTCAGGGTCGAAGTTAAAGTTTCCTCCAACACTTGGATGGCTATCCCTTATAAGAACGATGTGCAAGACTGTTGGATTTTCGAAAAGTTCTTCTAAGTTTTGACAATCATACGAAGCATTCTATCGCAAAAACTTTCAGTTCAAAAAGTTTCAAAGTCAATATTCTGTCCTATGGGACAGTTTTATGGAGAATACCTATTTGGTTCCCTTAAAAGCCTTTTTTTTCAAACCTGAAGAAATCCTCCAAAGATTTCTCTGTTTATCACATCCAACGAACTCGCTGGAATATCATACGTTTTTTGGATTTTAGAGCAGATTATTTTTGACTGACAGTTCGAAGACATATTCCTATGAGTGTTACTAACTAAGGACTCCTCAAAGATTTCACTTTTGGTGTACGTTCAATGATCTTTCTCAAAAATCATATATTTTTTGGACTTTAGAACAGATTATTTGTGCTTGTCAAGGGTTTGTGATTATTTGTACGGTCTACTATTAGTCTGATAGCTATATATTATATAGTTTTCTATGAGGGTTATTAACTAAAGAGTCCTAAACAATTTAATCATCTGTAATCTTTCCCGATTATCGTGTAATTTCTGAGTTTTAGAGAAAATTATTTGTGCCTTGCGTCTGTGACTATTCGTGTGAATCTTGTCCTGTCTTGCTCAAATACCAAGTTTCCTAAGTGAGTTACTAACCAAGCAATCCTCAACGATTTCACTGTAGATCTACATCCAAACGTTGTTAAAATCATATATTTTTTATGTTTCTTTTATAATAAATTATTTTTATTTAGCTTGGGTCTATGACCATGCATGAGAATGTAGTGTTCGTCGACAGTTGGATAAATCAAACACAAAAACAGCTTCCTAAGATATTTCTCAAATGGTTTTCTATTGATCACATCCGATGATTTTTCTCGAAAAACAAATTTTTTATTGAATTATCTTTCTAAAAAAATAATTTAAAAAAACAGATTTTTAAATATTTTAGAGCATAATTTAGCGTAATTACATATTTTAGCATAATTTTGGGTTTTAGATGATTTCCTATGTCTACCCTGGACAGATAACGATTTTCGAAAACTACTAATTTGCGTGCATTTTGTAGACTTCAAGAAAAATGTTCACGAATATCTCGAAAACTTTCTTTAATCTGGAAGATTCACCATTTTTTTAATTTTTATTACTTTACTCGTAGCAATGAGCCCAAAATTATCGTAAACAATCAAGCAATCTCAAGAAGAATGTTTATTTATTCTTTTTATTTACTTAATTTGGAAAGATAAAAATTTAGAAAGTAACGTTTAAGCACTTTTTGTTAGTAAAATTTTATCTTTTTTACTTACAGGACATACTGACTGCAGTCATCGTACTGTTTACACAAATTTGAACATCTTTTAGGCTCGATTTATATCAACGTCTATTTAGCATTATATATGAAAACTATCCGATCGATTGCTACTCACAAACGAAGCGTAATGGCTATTAATCAATCGTGTTCATTGAGGCCCTCGGGGTAATTTGATGGCTGCACCACTGGATCGAAATCGGAGCAAATAGCACTTGGTTATTACAAGTTGAACTACTGATATTGATGTTTTATACATCGTTATTCTCCCACGAAGTTGAAGGTTAATTTTGAATTTTTGTTAGTAAAAAACCGATATCGCAACCCAGTGTGTGTAACCTTGCAAATAAACTATAAAATATTTTTATTACAAAACTGTCTGTACGTGGAAACTAACAAAAAAGGAGAATAAAACATTTGTTTGTGATTTGGTCATTTCCGATCGTTTCATTCTGCATAGTAAACGACCAACCTGTAGGTTGATCACCCTGCAGACCCAAATAGGAAATATCCCGATTGATTTCTAATAGATTAACACATTTTTTACCGACACCGGATGACATTCGTTTCGTTTAGAACGCATTAGTACCTTCCATGGATAAATATAAGTCAAAATGAAGCCTCTTGGAATTCTCAGGGCGTCCAGAGACGTTTTAACGTGTCCGAGGCGCGTTCCGTAAGGTATAAAAGAATAATTTACCACTTGTTTACCCGAAAGCGCTATCTTCACGTTGAAAGGTTGCCGCTTGTTCTACCGGGAGGCGGATGGAAAAAATGAAAAAAAGAAGCGAGCCGAGGTAGGAGGAATAGAGCGATTCGTCTTGTCTCAGATTCCTGGCCAGAGGTACGAACAGCCCCTATAAAGAGACATTAATCTGATTCCTTTCCCAGAGGCGGTCGCTCCTGTTTGACCGTCGGCCTATTCGGAATCCAAGCCGGGACCAGTTTACCCTTGCCCCCGGCGTACTATTGGTCGGTGATGTTAATGTTTATGTTAATGCTGAGGTCATGGCAATCGTCGTTCCGATTCGGTTTATTTACTGCCACTCTGCTAAGTAGACTTATATCGGCTCATTAACACTTAGCAATCATTTTTTTCTTCGTGTCCACCCAATGGAATTATTACGGAGATCTTGACAGTTGCGAGGGGAGGACGGAAAAACGAGGTGTCGGCGAGCCTGAGGGTGGGCCTCCTCAGTATAAAGGGCCCCATAGACAAACAGGGGCGATACGCTTCCATCAATCAAAGCTTTTGTAGGGCCCTTCGCTCGATACTTGCATTTCTAGTGAACACTTCCAAGAGGCCATGGTCCTCGGGAGCAAGGTCGATAAAACGACCGCGAGTTCCAAATCAGGCCAAATATCAAAATGGTTCTAAAAAAAACTCTTTGCATCATACTGCTTAAAACAAGAGAAACCATTCAATTAGAAATGTTTGGCTAATTATTCTTTTCTGAGTTGAATTTCAGACATAAATGGAATAACGAACACACTTAAAAAGAAACTTCAAAAGCAATATTGAGAAAAACATATCAATGTAATAATTAACAGCATTATGGTAGAATGATGGAACTCCAAAATTGACTCTGTAGTGCGAAGGTAAGCATTCTGGTCGAAATTTAAATAGACCTTTTCAATAGATTTAAAAAATGTAATATTTAAATAATTAATTATTAACATTATTAAGTATAATTGAAATAAATAATCCAAATTAAATTTTTGAGTATTATACGCATAAATCAAGCGTTTTTGGAAGTGCATAGTTGGTTTCGAAAATAATTCTATCCCAAATTATAAGAAAATGAAAGAAATTCATTCTTTATTACTTACAATTAGGTAACGTTACAGCGAATTATTTGAATACAAAAAATTTTTTTTAGGATATCCACTCTTTGTCAAAAATTTCCCAACACATAAATCTCAATAGTTTTTGTTTTTGCGCTTACCCACGTTTTGTTCATATACAGTACAATAGATAGTGCAAAATTTATTCCACGAGAGATGTTCAGGGTTAACCAATCATTATTAACGACCATTGGCATCATACCATCATTATTTACCAACAAACGAAAAATCAAAGTTTTTCTTTCTCTTATTTTTCTTTTCAGTCAGTTTTTATCTTTTATTGGCTCCGAGTTTCTATTTCTTTCTTTTATTTTCTTTACTCTGTTAATTTTCTTTTCGTGATATTCAGTAATTTAAGCCGCGAAGAATGAGTCAGACTCATCACTTTCAAAGGAGAAGATAAATCATTGTAGTAGATGATGGGGTTTGGTCTGTGAGTTGGCGAACTCACGTTCAACATAAAACATTGTGCTACATTGCTGATCGCCTTGGAATTCATTAGTCAGTTTCACCAGGTGCAGTAAAAGGTAAAGGGTAACTGGAAGTCACTCCAGGAGACCTACGTGGTTCAGCATCACCTATCCTCTAGGTGGCCGTTTTATTAAAATGCGAGTAACCTGAAAAAGCAATTCAACAACATCTGGTATCCAGTCCAGAAGACCTGAAAGAGTCCTGAGAAGCCCTGGAGAATATTATAGTCAGTGCTGCACGGAGAAACAATGACATATCTTGGGTTAACGTCAATCGGGAAAAATCTTGTACCATTCGTTAAGATATGTTAAAATGAATTATTTATCATACAAGCAAACAAGTACAAGGTGATAGACAGGCCGATGCTCCAGTATGCCCCTCCTGGAGCTTCACATGCAGAACTAATGTCCCCAGGCTGCAGGTTATGCAGAACAAGTTTCTGATGATTGTGACACACTCACCCCGATAAAACGAGATAAACGTTTGATGATGCTGGAATATACATACCAAAGATATAACCATTTATTTTTTAAGCAATGCGAGGCTAGCATGACAATCTGCTGCCAAATAGATAACTAAAGTTTCGACGACAGATACGTGCACAGTATAGCAAATAACGCCATCATATAGTTTGGTCAAATTAGCTTGGATTTTTGAACTAATCGTTTCTCCCAAAAAGATAAATAATCAACTTAACCAGGTAAGTTTCGGTCGAGAGAAACTAAACTGATGTATTCAATGTATATATGTGTAAATAAAATTTCTGTTCTGTGCAAGCAGTCCGGGACCTAATCGAAACACATTTAGGATAATCTTAAAACAAAGATCCCATTTTGGTATCAACTGCCTACTATCCTTGAAATGCTCATTGCGTTGTATTGGAGGAGTGGACAACATAGCTCAGGAATTTCTACAATATCGTTTTATGAGTATGCCGAAAAGGACATAAGCTGTCTTCAATTTATATTATAACAGAACTTTATATTAACCAACGTGGACATAAGGCTTGTCTTGTGTACTGCCAAAAGCTCCAACACCTCTCATTCAGACTGCTCAATCAAACATTTCTCAATTCTGAATTTGACCATGAAGTAACTCGATTTAGTGAAAATTAAATGAAAAACTCTCAACCCTCCATATTCCATCCACTCTGCCAGCAGGATAAAGATGCCATGGCCTAGAAATCTCCTGAACAATAAAAAATTAAACAATTAAAAACTATTAGAGTTTGACTACATATGGAGGGCTATGAGAAAGTAGTTTGGACTCCATGCATTTAATTTTTTTTAAGGGCATATTCTACATGTTAAGTTCATTGATTTAAACAGAAATTCGAAAGTTTCTTCATGAGTCGAGTTGATTTTTTAATAATTAACTTGCCATTGCTGATTGCAATTTCGAGGGTTTTTTTATACTGCTCTTTGCCAATTAGTATTGTTTTTATACAGTTTTTAATGTTACGGACGTTTTAACGATTGTCGGTTATTTCGGAAAATTTCCGAATGGAATTTCTGTCATAAATCCTGTCTTTTGCATGTTCAATTCCACCGTATTTGGTACAAGGAGACGGCCCAATATTTCTCAGTGAAGGCAGTCTTATCCCGGTGATTAACATACGTCCTTGGGCAATTTGCTATGTAGAAACAAGTAGTCCCATAATGAGCTACTGAAAGTTTAAAACACGTCGTCGGAATGACAAGTAGGTGGAGAGGAGAGAAGTTACGAGTTGGGGTAAGAATGAAACGCGCTCACTCGTCTCTGGTCCCTTGATATCACCGTAAAATAATTCAGGCAAGCTCGCTAAAACAATTTAAAAACTTTCAGCCTTTTTTGTATATTTACATGATCAATCAAAAGCAGTTGGTTTAAAAGCGTTTAAGGTCTTAAAAATGAGTCGGTAATAAACGACCTTTTCTGAAAAACATGAAAGGAGCAATTTAAAGAAGATCACTTTCTAAATTTACAGCTCGATCTTGCAAGAAAGATAGTAGGCGATATGTCTCGGACGATTCAACGCCGACAATTAGCTTCCGGCGGTGGACAAACGTTTCAATTAAACCGGGTGAAAAATTTTTTCTAAAAGGCCTGGCTAGAAAGCGAGCCGGTTTATTTTCGGACTCGGAATCCTTTGGGACAGCTGTTTGATTCCTCCGCGATAGCGTCGGGGTGTGCCTCGCGCGACAATGCAAGATCTACTGGCTTAAAAATAAAATGGAAGAGGTGGATTAGTGTCAGTCCTGTGGGAATGACGACTTCCAACAGCAGAGCGAGTCAACCGGGACAAATTTAACTAACAGAAACCTGGGTTTCGAAAGGAGAACTTCCCTAAGCTCCGGGTCGAGGTTCTTCTAAGGTCGTCTATCAATATAAATCTTCAAGGTTTTGAATCAAAATACAGTTACCTCATCAAGAGTAGATGGGACGAATTAAGAACAAACACTTACCTGAAAAAAAAGAAACATAAATTAATTTTCACAATTTGATAAAACGTAACACAAAATTTGCTTATAACACTAGTATGAATACGGGTAGCAACTGTTGTCAAATATTATTACAAAAATGAACTTTTCTCTACAGAATGAAACAGGTTCTATGAGATTCCGAGCTTTCGAATTGCTTCAAATAATTTTTTGGAACGTTGTTCTGCGGTTACCTGGCTTTGATGACTTGGAACTCAACATCCCTTAAATGAATGATGAGTCTCTTATTTCCATTCTATATCAAAACCCATCGTAAAAATAAAACATTGCCTACCAACATCCTACTGCAAGAGGATTCTGCAAGGGGAAAGATTCAGCTCGATCAGAAAATGCTGCTCCTGAAGTTGCAGTTATACACGTTCGGTACACATTTCTCCAAGACCCTTCTCCATATTGAAACGATTTTTTTACATTTTTTTCAACAATAATAGTCACACTATTTTAAGGAGAAAGATTGTTCAATTAACACGCGAGCACGAAGAAATATATTTAAAAAAAATAAAGTAAAGGTTTAATCCTAAATCTTTTTATAGCTTTAAACTTCCGGCAGGAATTAAGGACTCATTTTTGAAAAACCTCTAGCTGTCAATGTAGTATACTAAGTAAAATAAAACAAAGAAAATATTATTTGCAAAAGACCGCATAGATTATGAGAAAATGTTGCCAAAAAATGTCAAATTTTTGGCCTTCATTAGAACAACTAAATAAAGGTTTCATTGAGGTTCACTTACATTTTTATCTTTGTGGTGATTAGTGACCGTTAGTCAGAAATCGTGAGATGCGGTCTGGTGTGATGTGGGTTTCAGAAAAACATTTTCTCTATCGTGCCAACGTTTCGATCTTTATTGAGATCATCTTCAGGGCATGGGATTTACAAACATTGTTTAAATTTAACAAATACATGAGGGATGTGGAATATAAAATGAATATAAAAAATATTATTTTGCATTGTATAAATTCACTTTTTTCCACATCCTACATGTATTTGTTAAATTTATACAATGTTTGTAAATCCCAGGCCCAGAAGATGATCTCAATAAAGATCGAAACGTTGGCACGATAAAGAAAATGTTTTTCTGAAACCTCCATCACACCACGCATCTCACGATTTCTGAATAATTATATTTTTATCTAATAATCTCCTGCATTTTTGATATATTTGTATTTTTCATTTCGTAAAACTGTAATAGTTGCATAATCTTAACGAGCTAGTTTAAATCCCAAAAAACAAGTCTTACAAAAAGGAAAAGGGCATTTAAGGTTCATTTTTGACAAATTGCAAAAATGAGGTATTCAACGTTTATGCTGGAAACAGGCTGTTTCAGTGTGACCCTCTCAAGGGATTATCCAAAAAGAATTAATCCAAGACGATCTCCAAGTTCTCATATACCATTCACAAGAACGCAGAATACAGGAAAAATGCGGGAAAAAACAGATGTCCAACTGGGAACAGGATGTAAAGCGAAACATAGTAGACCATGGTAATAAGGTGGGATCAAACTACTTGAGTGATTTCTATATTACAATTCGACCCTTAAAAACTAGGCCATTTTAAGATTTATATTTTTAACAGAACGTTTTTGAAATGTTTGTTGTACCAATTTTCGTCAACTCAATGATAATTAATGCAACTAGAAAAAATTTGGATAATTTCGTCCTTTATTATTTATAGTGTATTCCGGACTAAAAACAGAATAATTCGCGGATTTTGAAGAACAACAATAGGCAAAAAATCGTAGCGATCAATAATCGATTTGTTTTAAAAAACCAAGGAGCGGAGGAATAATTTTAAAAAAAGTGCAAGTTTTTCACAATTTTACTTAGTTGCCAAAAATTAACAATTCACAATTTACAAAAAAAAACTTGCTACAAATTCGTACTCTAGTAACACAAATACAACAAAAGAGGCTGAAATAGATCGAATAGATTTTGAGAAAATGGTACCGACGAAATCTCCTATTTTGTACAACTAAATGACTGAGAATTGGCATAAATACGATATTTTCCTTTATTATATTATACATATCGATCGTTCAAATCTAGGAAAATTCAACATTTTAGTTTATCGTTTTTGAAGTATGCATTTGTCAAACTGCTTATGTGATTTTCCTGTATTATCACATTTCGGCCCTTTAAGACCCAGAAAATTCAACAATTTGAACACAGCTTTCGAAATATCTTATATGAAATATATTTTGATATAATGCAATTATATCAATATATTAGCAGGTTTTCCCCTATTATTTATATAGTATTCATCCCGAAACC
Source organism: Cimex lectularius (assembly GCF_000648675.2). Classification (NCBI taxonomy): domain Eukaryota; kingdom Metazoa; phylum Arthropoda; class Insecta; order Hemiptera; family Cimicidae; genus Cimex; species Cimex lectularius. The sequence continues at coordinate 3,028,844 of NW_019392764.1, read as the reverse complement.
AGAACAATAATTTTAAATGCGGCTTAGGGACAGCTGAGAATGCCGGCTGCTCCGGTCCGGCAATTTGCAAAATCCACGGATCGGTACTCTTAATGGCTGAGTGTTTTTTTTAAACCCTACTACCATTACTTTGAACTCTTCATGTTGTAATTATTAATATATAACGTTTTTATATTTCCTTGGAATTTTCTTTTCGTTCATTTTAACTTTTATTCTTGAACGGCGTGTAAATTTAAAAAAAAATTATGCTAAGTCTTATTGATATATGTTTGAAACTTTTTTCAATGAACTTGAAATTTCCTTAAATTTGACAGAATTTACGACTAATCCCGTTAAAAATTACATGATCGGATTAGACTTTTAGGATTACGATCGGAATACATGAGGATTGAACCACACCCCCTTCATGTCGCATACGTCATCCGTTAACCTAATGCCGTAGACAAACCACTGACCTGAAATCGCAAAAAACAACTTTATATACACATATATATAAAGTATGTGCATATGTGTATAGTTGTGTGACTGTGTATATAAGTATGCAAAATAGACATTGGCGGAATATGCAATACCCCATCGGCGCTCAGTTCATGGGGTTGTCGGTAGCCGCCATAAAAAATAAAAAACAAATATAATATATTCAAACCAAATGATTGAATATGATCCAATAGCAAGAGAAAATTGAATTTTTTGACATTTCGGCATTAGGCCATTTCCAACGTGGAGTTGTGTTATCTAAATCTTTTTTTTTTAATTCGCGCGTTCCTGTTGTTGCTGGTAAGCAAGAAAATGGTGCTTTGTTAGTTTATTGTGTTGTTTCCCAGTTTTGACCTTACAATAAAGTTAGCAAAATGTTGAAACACGTCTGACGACAGTTAACAACAATCAAGGTTGGCTGAAGTATAAATAGGTAATTTTTACAAGATAAATCTCGTTTGCGCAACTATATAGAGACAATTTCGATGGAATGTTGATCCATGACATGCTTTAACGAAACACAAACCTTTATATTCTGGCTGTAGATCAAAATTCCAAATTACTAATTTCACCGTTTCGCGTATTCCGTGGTTGAAATCGATTGACGGGGAAAATTGTGGGGAAGGGGTGGCGTCGGCCCCAATCAAGTGTCAGTCCAGTGCCACTCCCAGTGCTGGAACTGGGAAGACAAGCTCGGTTATGAGGAAGGACAGGCCGCCTTGGGACCGGCACCGTCTCTCGGCATCAATTAAATAGAAACTTTTTCTAAAGGAGATCCCCTGGGGTGAGGTCATCGTTCCTTCTCCCTCCGATATGGGGCAATTTCGCAAGTTCTGAACCGTCTGTGTGAAATGGGCGTATCAGTAGTTAGGCTGATTATCGCCAATATGTTGATTACAAGAAAAAAAAACATAATTGAAACATTGACAAAAAGGTTGATCTTACGAAATTATTGTAAGTTGACCAGAAAATGTACATATATTATGGCCAAGAATTGTCTGATTCTGATTTTATTTTATTCCAAAATCCATATTAACGAGAGCAAGATGTTACTTTGTTTAGTAATATCAAAACTATATGTTGTATTTCGTCTAGTTCACATAACATCGTAAGTTTACAACCAACTTCTTATAGAAATGTAAGGTTTTTGTTAACAACACAATCATAATTTTAAATTGAGCTTGATGGACGAATTGACTTTACGAATATCTTTAACAATACTGGAAAAAGTTTAAGCTCAAAACTTCAGTTGGAAAGGAATAATTTCACATAAAGAGTCATAAATGAAGATCGCATCATCTATATGCGCCCTTGGGTGTTCTTTTAATCTGAATTTGCAAAACGATCATCCAGTCAATTTTCACAAGACTAATCCTATTAATTCAAATTTGAGATTTCTTCCTGTGGTCTGCGAGGTGTTGAACCTGTAATTTTGGTTTGCATGTCCTCATTGGTTTGGTCTCTTGATGATAACGTGTTGGGTGAGTAGACTTACAGATTTTTGATTTTTTTTTTTAACTAACACTTCAATATCGTGACTATGCTTATTATTTCGTATGGAGTATTTTATCCTCCCCTCAACTTGAATGTCATTCGCCTCTCCGAACCATTGGCATCCAAGATCGCCTACAAACAGTATCGAACCCGGACGACGCTAATTTATCAGAGAACGCTCGCCAATTTCCAACTGGTCGTAAATCATTATTTAAATATCACCTTAATAACACGCTGTGATATTTAATACGATTATCACACAATAATACTTATCAGATTTAAAATACGATCTCGCCTACACGAAACGGGACATTGGCTCATATGTCACAATGGTCTCTTTGAAAACGCCGCCCTGCTCGTTCTCCATAATAAAAAGATACAACGGTAGATAAATATAGCCAATGTGCGAGTTGCAGTAGTTAAATCAAATATTTAATCTGAAAATTACTAATATATAAAATAGGCTGACCTGCCAGGAATGCTACTGTTAGCCTCAATTTTAAAACCGCACAAAATGTGTTGTATCAGTTTTAAATGTTAAATACGCATAAATTTTTTGACATCTTAAATTCATGTCAAATAAATTAATTGTTGATTACGCAACGGTAAGAATAATAAAAATCCATAAAAAAACTTAGAAAAAAAACATGAAATTATCAACAACATTATTATTATCATTATTTCCTTTAGATTCACTAATTTCGTGGTCCGCTTGGCCAATTAAATCATTACAATTAATGTATAGAGATTAATTACAATTAATTAAGGTTTTTAGTTGAGATGAAAAAAAGCTAATGGCACGAGCGGGATTCGAACCCTCGATCTTCGGCTAGATATCCACTCGGACATCAATTGAAAAATGGCAAAAAGGAGGGAAAACTCATAAGGTGGGTTTGAGATAGGAAGTTGATGTCCGAGTGGATCGAGGTCACGATAGCTCAAGTGGCAGAGCAGCGGCGTATCTAGCCGAAGATCGTGGGTTCGAATCCCGCTTGTGCCATTAGCTTTTTTTCATCTCAACTAAAAACCTTAATTAATTGTAATTTCCTTTAGAGTTGAAATCACTCTTCAATTATTTTGTAGGTATTTCGTGTTTCTAATGGCGGTTACTGATAAATTTGAACTTCAAAATTTTTATTTTGAAAAGTATTTATAAATTATAAAATACTATTCTTACCTATTTACTTTTAATAGACTTTCATTCCTTTTTTTACGTTTTAGCTTGAATGGTAGTTAGTTTCAATTTATTTCTGATGTTCTTAAAATAAAAAAATACAAGTAAAGATAAGTAAAATAATAATTTATATAGGATAGCTTGACGTCAAACTTACACCCACTTTACAATACGTCTTATAAAATTAATTTCAAATAAAATTCCAATCCAATAGGCCAAGGTTCGAACCCAGGATTGCTAGCGTGGCAAATACGAATCGGATGCCCAAACGGGGTCCGAAATACATAAATGTAGGAATAATTATAAAAATTATATACTTTTTTATATTTCATGCTATTTTAGAAAGAGGAAAAGTATAACGTTGTTGGATTAACATGGGTTAAAAATGAAGGAGGCTAGGAAGTAGGTATTAGCACTGCTGTCTTTTGGTCTATTGCGCTTTCCTAGTTCCTTAGTTATTCCTAGTCTGTCGATTCGATCCTTCTTTTAAGGAGTACTAAGTCACTGACTGTCCTTGTTCTAATCCCTTTATCTGGGTTTTCTTTGTGTTGCTGGTTATGTATCCATCCAGCGGTTGCTTTACATTCGATGTTATGGGTGGCTGGTTCTTCCTTCTCATTGCATAATTTACAAAAGGTATCAACATTGAATATGCTCATGTTGTGTAGAACTTTCCTCAGATGCCGGTGACCGTTAAATAATCCTATCACACCTTTGAGTTCAGCCATCTTTAACTGTAACAGTGAGTGTGCCAGTCTTGGTGAAAGTTGTTTAAGCATAAGTATATTGGCAAGTGTGTATGCTTTTTCGTTACTCAAAATTCCCCTGTGTTCTGATGTATAAGACTTCATCAGCTGTGTTTCCCAGGTTTTGAATATTTTTGGATGCATTCAATAAAAACTATTAAACAAGCTATGAATAAAAACAGACAAATTACAATAGATTAATTTATAACCAATGTTCAATCAATAACACCTTTTAAGAAAAAAATCGAGACGCTCAAATTAAAACAAAATACGCGTGAAAGATCAGAAAAAGTAGGAAAACATGCAGAGGGCCGACGATTGCCTCGGCTGATTGTCGGCCCATAATCCTCCCTCTAATCATAATCCTCTTTTTTATATTTAAGGAAAATCACGACAAATCAAATTGAGTATACAGAGATTATATATATGCAAAGACAAATTTTTAAATTTATCACGTTTTATTTAGCTATGTGTATTTTTCATTTTGAGTGATTAGTGCTATAAAAAATTATAAATATGCTTTCTTTGTGTATTTATTAAATAATCAAAAAATTGTTTTTAAATCCTTCCTTTACACATTTTTTTTAATGTCTTGTGTTTCAGAAACGCCATATCTGAAATTCTCCGTGCGTATTTTGGGCGTGTGCTCAGGGCAAATTGCTTTCCGTTGTAAAGCGCCCATGTTTCCCTGCTTTCATCCTTAAAATCCCGGAAAAAGATCCCCCGACTCCTGGCACGAGCCCTGGCCTCTGAGAAGTCCATTATAAATAGATTTATTAAAACGGCCAACCGCTCTAATTTGCACGGTACGCCACCCGCGAGATTAATCAAACGGACACAGCGGCGGGCCTGGGGAGAACGGTTAAAATTGACCGGTCTCAAAACGTAAATCAGCTGTTCCTCCATTAATGGATCGTCTCTGGGTCCGCAACAGCTCGCTATTTTCTTTTTATCTGGCCCAGAGCCGGAAGTTCATCAGGATTCTACTGGCATAGAAACGTATTAGCCATTTATTAGAAACAGTTTACATTTTTTGAGCAAATGCCGTTTCTATGATCATATACGTAGTAATTCATAAGAAAAAAGTACATACATGAACAAGGTAATAATGTCACAAAATATAAAACAGAAAAACTTTCGTGAGGAAATCTTTGGATATACTTATCTATATGACAACCGAACAGTGGAGAAAAAATAAATCCAAGTCGTTATTTTTTCGTTTCTACAGCAATTAATGTATAAACAAATTTTTGTTTATTTTTTTAACCCCAATGTTAAAGGGACAAAACGCCACTGTTATCAAGGCTTAAAGAATTGAAATTTGAAATTTACTAGTAACCCCAAAAAAGTAGTTATTAATTAAGTCCCTCTTCTTTTCGAAGTACAGATTAATCGTTATTTGTTGCAGTATTTAATTTATATTTTTTTGACTTATTAAAGTTGGTGGTGCTCGTTGATGTTCGAATGGATGAAAGCATGTTGAACATTACCGGGTCCGTCTATTCTGGATGGTTTGGTATTAATAATTAGTTAATCTTTCTGTAAGGTATTGGTTGAGATAAAAAGTCATTGTCACGAGCGGGATTCGAACCCACGACCTTCGGCTAAATACGCCGCTGCTCTACCACTTGAGTGATTTCGATCCACTCGGACACTAACCTCCCATCTCAACCCCACCTTTCGAATTTTCCCTCCTTTTTGCCATTTTTCAAATGTCGTGTAAACTATTTAATTCTCGGCGACAAAAAGTGGATCGAAGTCATGATAGCTCAAGTGAAAGAGCAGAGGCGTATTTAGCGAAGGTCGTGGGTTCGAATCCCGCTCGTGACACTGACTTTTTTATTTCAACCATTACCTTCCATAAAGATTAATTAATTGAAAGATGTTATTCGGTCAATCGAACCACGAAATCTACTGCATTTAATAATTGTAAATTTGGTCAAAATAAGTAATGCTTACTATCGTCAATTTAAGTTGTAAAGTTTCTTGTTGAACTGTGCTAGGAGTGTTGGGACTTTTGGATTATCTTAGTCCGACTTCCGTCGCTGGTTTTGTTGTTGTGCCGTTTTCACCAACGTTAGTCTAAAAATACAGGACATGCATGTGACAAACCTTAGTTAGCTACGATAGGCGGATCAGTCGAATCATCGACAGGCATGTCAAAAAACCAAACTCCAAATTAATTAGGTATTGGTTAGTCTTAGGGTGGACTAACCACTAAAACTCACGTTGAGTTTTCAAAATTAAGATTAGGTGTCGATTTGTGCAGACCTTTTTATGTCTTATTTCTTTCAATCTTGTGGCATTAATAATTGTAAATTTAGTTGAAATAGATAGTGCACCAGCGTCCAATAAGTAGCTTACCACACAACTCACCCATTAACCCTCTCTAATACTATCAAATTTACATTTAAAAGTTCACTCTGTGTTGTTATATTATTGGATTATAAAATGTTTCATATACATAAAAATTGTGGAACTATGATCCTCTTTATTTTTCATATCTGTTGTGTTTGTGAGAATCTGGTTGGAACTGGTCTTTTTGGCCAATGTGGTTGAAAAGTATGGCTATTTATGATTTTAATATGTTCTTTTACAGCATAATTATTCGATAATTTTGAGAATATATTGTAGTTTTGTTTTGGCCAGTATTACTTGAGATTCATTTTCCTTGGTAGTTTGGATTCCCCTAACAGACAAAACGGCAGATTGTCTGGTTTTCTTTTTTTTTATCTTTAGGGTGTATTTTATTATGAAAAGGGAGTATACAGAATGTCGGAAGGGATGGAGAAAAAATCCAAACCTTGTCGAAGATAGGGAAAGGAGGACTGTTGCTCCACTTAAAGGGTTCTCCCCTAATCCCCGCTGTTTGCACGCCGTAAAGAACCCCCACGTCTCTATTAAACCGCAATAAAGGAGGCGGACGCCCCGGAGAGATTTATGTGACGGGGTCAGGACCAGGAGTCAGAAAGAGGAAGGAAATCTTCTTTACGAACTGTTAATATCAACTGCGATCCGGTACTGAAAAGGTTTTGAGAATCAAATCGGATAAAAAAAGAGAACAAAGTAGAAAAGCCTTTAAAAAAAAGGATGAACAAGAATTATACCTCCGCTCCTCAGATAAAGGTGGGGTGGAAGTTAGGGAGATTTATGGCTCTATTTTTGTTTTTTAGTTTTTTATTAGTGTCTTGTGGCCGGTGGTTGGAGACCCGCTGTGAGAGGATTCGATACGGTAAATAGCTCCTTCCGCGCATGCTTTTATTAACACTAACAAACGTCTTTTAACGTATTTTACGGCGTGGTGAACATATGAGCAGGTAAAAACAAATAAACAATTAAACGGGTCTAATTATACTTGATTTATTTGGTTAAAACTACTGTTTTTAATAACACGTCAAACTTTCCTTTCCAGTGAATAGGTCGGTTCCCATAGTTCTCAACATCCGTGATATACGCTTTTAGGCCAATCTTCACCTAAATAGACATTGGTACACAGGATCCGTACATAGGACCCAACCTTCATATAATAAGTACGACCGTGAGAGACGTCAGGAAGACTTCTCTGAGGAACGCCGAAACGCTTTTGATAAACCAAAACGTCACAGTCTAGCCAGAATGATTGGACAGTAATAAACTGAAGGTTCATCCTTCCACAATCCTCACGAAAGACTTTTTTTGAGACCCATTTGACAGAAATTTAACTTAATTAACAAAATCCTTACTCCAATACTTGTTGTTTTATTACACAAAAATTAATGCTGAAAATGGTGTGAAAATCGTTCGGACAGAAATTGCCTTGGCATCCTTTCGTAAATTTGGGCCTTTATAAAAATTGTCAAATTACCTTTCATTTTCTCGATGAAATCGACTCTAAATGTCAGAACTTTCGAAAATACGAAAACGCAACACCCTCCAAATCCGAAGAACAGCTAACATCCATTGAAATAGACTTTTTTGTTGTTAAGTATGTTAAATATAAGCACTTCCTACTGTGTCACATGAATTTAATAAATAATAACAAAATTAATAATAACCATGTGATGACTGATGACAGACCTAAAGATCGAAGTATTCGGAATTAAATATTTTAAAAGATGAAAAAATGATGATAGACGAATTAAAATTCTTAAGCACAAGGAACAAAATAATTTACATTAATTTGGTGGTTTTATGTAAATGATGCCAAAAAATTATTTTACTATAAATGTCAACCGTATTTAAGTGGTGCAATGAATTAAAAAAAGGTTTGTCGGAAAATCCGTTATGTTTAATTTAATCGTGCTTATTTCCTTCTACAATGTATATGTATATTGTCTTGCAAAATAATTGTCCTTCAATAATTCGAAATTATCCAAACTGTGTTTTGAAGCAATATTTACGTTGCTAATTTAAAATGTTTGAAAAATATTGCATTTTCTGATTTTTAATTGCTCCTAAGGGTAAACAGCAGCTTATAATTCAAGGAAAATTAAGGAGAAACCATCTTCCGCAGTGGTTTGCTCGATTCAAAAGACAAAATTTTGATTTGGAAGATGCAAGGGCGCTCTGGTCGTCCTTCGTCTGTTGATAATGAACAAATCTAAGCTTTTGTTACAGTAACCAACACAAAATGACACGAGAAATTGTAGAGACAACATATCTCTTACAAGCGTTTCAACCCATCTGAGAGAAGCTAGCAATGTTTCCATCCGAAAACGTACGACCCACCGGTTGTGCATTTCTTGGGATTGGAAGAGGATGCTTTATTTTTCTTCGGCGCCAACCAAACGGTCAATTCAAATGCACACATTGGAGCGATTAAAACCAACAATTGACTAAAAATTAGCCAGCATTGGCTAATCGCAAGAAGGTTGTCTTTCACCAGGATAACATTCGCCCCCGCGGATCTTTGCAGAAGCTCTTGAATCTTGACTGGGATGTGCTACCTCACCCACCTTATTCGCCTGATATTGCGTTTTAAGATTTACAAAATTCTATTATTTAGAAAAACTTTAATTCACTTGAGAACTGCAGAAGAAATCACCTAGGTATTCATCACTCAAAAACCTGAGAAATTTAAAATGAAGGGAATACAAAATTACATGGAAAATCGCAACAGGTAGTAGACCACAATTGTTCTTATCTTGTTGATTAAACTGCTCAAAAATATATGAAATTTCTATTGAGTTAACATGAAAATAAGCTTTGTTTTGAAAGAAATTCCAAATCATTTTAGCCTTTTTTTTTCAAATTGACATCCTGTGTTAAATGTAGCAATTATTATTCGTTTCTTCACTGTTGTTAAAGAGAGAATAGACAGAAAGGATGACTGGAACTTGCTAAACTACACGATCATCAATCCGCGCATCACAAAGAGAAATTTCACAATTTGCTATTAATTCAAGTTTTTTTGTCTTTAATTCATATAAGCACAATTTGAAAATTTTATGTAACATATTTTCTTGACTATCATATTTCAAAATATAAACCAACAAATGTCTATTAATATTTGCAAATTTAAAATAATAACTAAAAATAAAAAAATTAATTTACGCGATGTCTTTAGGAAAAAATGAGTGCAGGTTATATCTAATTTTCTTTATGTTAGTCCACGTATAAAAGCTATTTACAAAATAAATTACTTTCTAATAAATTAATTTCGGTTCCTTTAGAGCTAACTAATTAGTTAGTGCAATTTAATTTTTCAGGTCGTTTCCAAATCTGTCCGGAGCTCGAACAGGCCATAAAATATAACATGCTCAAATAAATCATTAAACAAAAGAGCAATGCTTAGGCTTTTTGATATTTTCTCCCGTTATTTGCGCGACAGAAGAGGATTTCAGCTAATGTGACTGACGATGTCATTTGTTAATTTATTTTTCTTGTTCCAGTGGTTACTTTCTTTTTTCCAAATACTTTCAAAACCCGTTCAGAGGTTAGTATTTAGAAATATTTGTATTTTTTATATAGTGGTTCTATCTGATAGTTCTTTGAAATTTAGAAAAGGAATGGTTCACATAAAAGTGCATGTTGGAATCAGTGGGAATGCACAGATAAATACGCTAAAAAGGCGGCGTTGGATGAGGACGTGGCTATCGCTTTCAGACGGGTACCGGTAGCACCTCAAAAACACGGTCGGGGAAAGGACTGTGGCGAAATGGTAGCAGGTGTGGGCTTCTTCCAACGTGGGACTTGCAACCAAAAGTTCTTCCCAACTGTGGCTTCAAGGATGTAGAAAAACGATGTCATTTGCAGAACACGGTGAATGCTGCATATCAAAAAAGACCTATTGACCATGACCTCGGAGTTGAGCCCCAAACCTTTAACCACCTGATCTACCGATGCAAAACTCAGGAGCACCGTAAAGCGACCCCCATCGGAAAGTCCTCCTCGGCTGCGATGAATGGCCAAAGGAAAGTACCGTTTTACAGAAATATAGAGATGACCTGGATTTACCTTTTAAATTCCAAAGACTTAGATTTAAATTAGTAACAATATGTGATAAAATTGTGTTGCCAACAAAAGTGCTGTTCTTACCGATAGTGGTAATTTTCTATGAATATTAGATTTAACAAAACTTCTTCCATTTATAAAACTTTAGACTAAATTAAAATTAAATTAATATCGTAAAAAATTAATAAAATAAATTACAAATGTTAAACTCCCGTAATCTTAGGGAAAGGGAATGTACATGGCAAAAAATCGATAGTAGTTCGCTTTTGATCATACTATACTTGCAGTATGTCATCAGATCTCAACAGTACTAAAATTCATTAGATTTCGTGCCCGATCGACAAAATAACATCTTTCAATTAATTTATGTAATGTATTGGTTGAGATAAAAAAGTCAGTGTCACGAGCGGGATTCGAACCCAGGACCTTTGGTTAAATAAGCCGCTGCTCTACCACTTGAAGAGTAGTGAATTCAATCCACTCGGACACTAACTTCCCATCTCAACCCAACCTTTCGAATTTTCCTTCTTTTCCGCCATTTTTCAAATGTCGTGTAAACTATTTGATTCTCGGCGACAAATGAAATGGCCAAGGAGAGCTTTAGTGAAGATATAGTTAATTTAACTTATTACATTCATTAGATTTCGTGGTCCGATCGGCCAAATAACATATTTTAATTAATTAATCTTTATGTACGGTATTGGTTGAGATAAAAAATAAAGCAAAAAATAATCCCTAAAGGCTGTTTTTTAGCTGATATAATTCATTAACCCTTGAACTTGGACGATTTATGTTGTTGTGATGGTTCGGCAATCTTCCAATTTTTTTCTACCGATTAAACGTTATTTAATGAAGGTAGTGTTTAGTTGGATACTGTAGTTCTTTCAAAATACAAATCAAATCTAATATGATTTTCTTAACATAGTATCGGATAGAAAGCACGAAATTACAATACAAAGCAGAACACAAACTGGATGCTAAAGGCAAAAGCGTCTTATTTTCACAGATAAATAAATGGTGTTGCAATAGGAACCGATCCGAATGCACCCTTTTTAACCAAGGGTATCAATTTCCCGTGTTGAAGGTGGCCATTTATTCCATCGGAAACAGAAACGTCTGCTGGTCTCAGGCCATGATCTTGCAGGTATAAATCTCCATCTCGTGCTGCGGAGGGCAGAAGTGGAAACCCGTGGGAGCCGGCCGATCTGTTGATCATCCCCCGGGCTAAGAAGCCGCTTATTCATGATTTGAGAGTCCGCGAGCCAGCCGGCATGAATAAAGCTCTATGTTTTCCCCGGGTAAGAAGCCCATCCGGGGATTTAAGTAGGCATGTGCCGGCCCCTATATTATGTAACAGGAGTTACTGAATCTTTCACGTCCTCACACATCCTCCCTCTCTCGGAGAAAACCATTAGCAGATAGTTGGGGAGGACCCAGTTTCGATTTACCGACCCCCTTCCTTCCACGGCCAACCACAATAAATTACATACGCACACACAAAAAAATTGGAAAAAAGAGAGAAATTGCTTGATCCTCCTGTTGATCCTAAGAAATAGGGTTTACTAAGGGTTGTTCTCAGAAAAAAAAGAAAACACAGCAAAACATGACATTAATATCACACTCATGCCTGCCTATCTTTTAATAATATACAAACTAAAATCAATGTACGTCTTTTAATAATGTGTTTTACTGTACATATGTCTTTTCATTTCTCCAGTTCTTTAAACAACATAAAAATTGCAGTTTTAACAAAAATCAACATTCAAAAATTTCGAGTTTACAGTTTTTATGAAAATTTATGTGAAGGAGATTGAACACAAAAAATAATTTTCAATTAATTATAATCTTTAATTAAGTTTTGATTACATAACAAAGCCAGTGTTACGAGCGGGATTCGAACTCACGACCTTCGGCTAAATACGCCGCTGCTCTACCACTTGAGCTATCGTGACTTCAATCCACTCGGACACCAACTTCCCATCTCAACGCCATCTTTTGAATTTTCCCTCCTTTTTACCATTTGCCATTTATCTCCACCAAAACCTTAATTAAAGATTAATTAATTGAAAAGAATTTATTTGGTCAATCGGATCACGAAACCTAATATACGTAATAAAAAATAAAACATTGAAACCTCCAAATTCTCTTTTGATGCACTGGGTATGGAAGCTACATTTTCTATGTATTTAATAACTTAAGGGCTCTCGAAAAAAAGAACAAAGTCATTATAGTATCATCAAAAATCAATTGTAAGACAGTGTAACAGTACAGAAAACTTCTGAGTATGAGTCAGGGCAGATTATATTTCTCTTATGTAGCATTAACCATCTCTCAGTGTTAACAAAATATGTATTTGAGATTCTAATTCATTGAGATCACCCCCACAATCTTATTTTCTTTCTGATATATTTTCACATTTCATGATTCCTATTTATGTCAAATTTTTAAAAATCAAAATGCCTCCGACATTTTTTCTATCTTTTGGTAAAACTTTAGAAATTTCGATGTTGTTGTGGTGCTTTAAAGCATCTGAAAGCCAACCAAAATGATCAGAATCGAACGAAAAACAGGTACATAACCCCGTAGGCCTCACAAGGAAAACTCTCAATAAATTATGAATTATTTTTGGAACTGTTAGATTTTGAACTGCTTTCATCAAATGAGTAAAATTAAAATTTTCATCTCGAATAAGCTTTATCGATGAGAAATGTAAAAAAATTGGCATACTTATGCCCAGCTACAATATAAAGTTTTAAAGAAAAGTGAATATAATTTTCTTATTCTCTTCTAATCAAGTTTAGAAGGAGAATTTTGCTCGGTGTTTGGTAAACGAGTGTCTTTATGTTTCTGGGTCGTGCGGATTTTATCTTAGGGTTGGTCTAGAAAGGAAAGACAAGCTTGGGACAGAGAAATAGCGGTTCCACCGCCAGACTAATCAGAAACAACGGGAATAAGCGGAAAATTATCAGTAATGGTCTCAACATCGTCAACAACTGTTTGTATAAGCCTAAACGTTACCCGAACCATCGGAAGCCTCTATTTTCGAAAAATAATCGATCCGGTTGAGCAAATAACATTCCAGCCTGTAAACGATCTCCTAATCACAGCTGGTCGTGAAACGGACCAGTCCTGAGATTAAGCCATTATCTTCCTCCAAGTAGAGACACGCGGAGGAGGAGAGGACCGGCTTTAGTATTAGGAGTGTAATGAAGTCGGTCCCAATCACAACCGAAGGTAACCTATACTTAACTCTTGAGCTGAGTAAGATCTCATGTGAAGTGGGCGGTGACTCCAGGCACCACACCTCTCTATCCCGAGGCCTGGAAGGACCAACTGGGGAAAAAATCAATTATAATTTCCTATTCTATACTCAAAAAAATAAAAATAAATTAACCGAGTTAAAACAGGCCACCACGAATGAAAACAATTTCGGTCATTCCGATTGTATACACTTATGAACACACAATGGGGAAAAAATCAATGATGCTTCTCTAATAAAGTCCCAATTGTTGAATAAAATAATTGATCAAAATTCGTTTTGACCACAACCATTTCGAGCTCAAATTTATTCTTTCTGAATTTTTAATCCTTTAAGTTTTTGTCTATTTTATTTACACTTTGTACTTGCAGTAAAGTCCAATAATTAACAAAATAGGAAGAGTGTGTAGTACATTAATATATCAAAAGAGCAGACCTCAACCAGAAGCTACAATAGTCAAAGAATAACTAAAGATCCATTGTAAAATTCAAAAGAGAATGTTTTCTAAATATAAAAAATTTATAAATTTATTCAAATCAACCGGTGTTTTATAAAATAAATTTAAGAACTGTAATAGATCTTGTAGGCAACCCTAAAATCTAATTTATCAAACCTTCCCATTTTCACCAAATCCTTTTCTTGCAATGTAGCAGTAACAAGTGTAAAGTCAAATAATAAAAATACTACGACCAAAAAAGGAACTAAGTAGTTTTTAAGGAAATAAGTTGAAATTTTCCTGATGTTATTATTTTAATATATGTTATGATACTATCTAAAATAAATGATAAACATGATTTGGTAAATTACAGCAAATTAAAGTTAAAAACTAGGATCTGATAAACCTAGAAAGTTTGCTTTCAGGTCATCGCGGTAAAAACTTGTATTTATAATTATTCAGAAATCGTGAGATGCGGTCTGGTGTGATGTAGGTTTCAGAAAAACATTTTCTTTATCGTGCCACCGTTTCGATCTTTATTCAGATCATCTTCAGGGCCTGGGATTTACAAACATTGTTTACATTTAACAAATACATTTAGGATGTGGAAAAGTGAATTTATACAATGCAAAATATATTTTTTATATTCAATCAAAGTATTTCTACTCACTCAAACTGTACTTGTATTCATAAAAAAAAGACAAAATTAAATGTTTATTCATAACGAGTAAAGGTTAACGGTAGATTATCAGCTCTAAAAAACTAAACATCAGAAAAATGCGATAGGTCCATTCTCTCTCTCTCTCTCTCTCTCTCTCTCTCTCTCTCTCTCTCTCTCTCTCTCTGCCTCTCTCTCTCTCTCTCTCTCTCTCTCTCTCTCACTATGTGTGTGTGTGCGTGCGTGTGAGTCCCGTCGCCATCCGAATTAGAAAGTGTACAACTCTTGCCCGTATACGAGCCGGCTCGATCGGACATTTAAGGCTTAACTTCATCGAAAATCTCGCAGAATATTAAACACCTTCTGAACAATAACAGGAAATTTGAGTAAGCCGGAGCCGGCAATTAAAAACCACTTAAACCCCGGCGGTCCCACACGAATGAACTTGCCAACACGAAAGTTGTAAAATAAGACAAAATAAATTGATACATGAATTACACAGATGAATTTGAAGTGTCGAATTTGTCTATAAAGTATTTTATGTGTAATAAATACAGACCGGATTCCTGTGCAATTGCATTTTTTTATTGCTACCTCCTATTGCAATTAAACCAAGACAGAAATTCAAATCATGGAAAGGACGTCCAAAACTCATTGTTCTTATTTTGCACGAAATTGAACGTTCTTACTCACAAAAATTGAATTTTTTCCTATTTTGTTATTTATTTTTTTGTGCATAAAAACAACGTGAATGTTTAGGAAATCAACATAGAGTAAAATATATTTTTTTAACAATTAAAAATTAACAATTAAAATTAAGGTAAATGTGGAGAACAAAATATATTTTAAATTTCACAACATTAATTTTTTAGGTCTAATTGTATATTTTTAATTTAATTAAAAATTTAATTATATATTTATACATATTTGTGTTTTAAAATGAATATAATCGATTTACTATAAAATAAAGAATGAAACATAAACTTTGTTTAAGACAGTAATTAATTTTATTGGGTAAATAAAAATTTTCTATGTTAATTTATTGCACGTTTTGAAGGATTTTGCTGCACGAAATTCAAGTCTATAGTAATAAATAATTGTATTATATATTTAATTGGCATCCATTATAAACTTAAACGCGTCCTATTTAACGCTGCATTAGAAATACGTCAACAAAATCAGATAAATCGGGCAATACAACTCGGCGTCCCACAAGGGAGCATTCTTGGACCCATCCTGCATACTATTATTCTTCAACATCATTACCTTGACTCCACAATTTTCTCGTCTAATCCTAAATTCTGTCCAAGGAACCTCAAACGTCCAAGAACACCTTGAGTTCATCAATGTCTGGGCAAAAAGTCTGAGGAAAAATGTACCCATGTTAGCATTGCAAGTCTTGCCCTCTAGTGCACACCAAGAACAATGAGATGAGTCATCACTTAAGTCAGATACTTTGGACTATTCCCAGACAGCAAACTGTCGTGGAATCCTCGAACAAGACTTTAAAGAAACAAGATGTTATATACCGGATACTATCCTTCATATAGTGAATTCCTTTGTCATCAGTCACATCAGTCAAAGCTTTATTATCTCACTGACCACACTGTTCACAAGGAACCTCAACGTTTCATTTGTCACCAAACTTCCAAAAGTTCCACATCAATCTTTCGATCCCCCTAACTCTACTACTCAAGCCCTCTTCACTCTATCACATCCAGGGAACCAGCCACCTAATGACGACGGCCTCCTGGCCACTTAAGCACCTCGGCCACCTTTATATTTTTCATCGTTGGTTTCTCTTAAACTATGTCCTCCAGATGAGGTGCTGCCATTAATTGTCGGAACTTCATAGCCTAATTCTTGAAGGAGCCAGATTGAGATTTATATTCTATTGTTGCCGACTGAAAGGATTTTATCGTCGTTAAATCCTTAGACAAACCAAAACAAGATTATCCTCAGATTTATTTTATAAATTTTAACGGAGAAAAATTTAATAAAACCTTACAATAACAACAACCAATTCGTGTTTTATAAAGTACTGTAAGAACTTCAAACCAACTTGCTGGGCAACATGGTTGAACATGTAAAACTTAATTTATCAGAACTTTCTCTTTCTCCCCTTAGGAATTAAAACGATGAAAGTCTAATAAATATGTACTCGTTTGGCGTTTTTGAAATTAGATTTGTCCGAGGGACGGGGTTGAACTTGAAGTAAGGTCATGTACGCCGATAGTACCGTTTCCTTGGGCGGATCGGGTTTCCGGTCATGCCTGCAGAACGCCCAGATCACGAATTTATAATAAATCGTTAAAACATAACCAATCATAAATCAAAAACTGGACTAAAAATTAATCCTTCGGGACATCAACTCGATTATTTACCTAGGAAATTATTTATAACCGTGTACGACGGTTTTACAATTGCTCCATTTTTTCTTTTCAGTCCAGGAGAAAAACAAATAATAAATATTGCTGTGAAGAGAGAATCAATTCGCCGAACAATGTTAATACACGTGTCCGAATAACATATAGGTACATGATAGGGTTTGTAGGGAATTTTTCATCTGTCTATACTTTATCCACCCGTTAAGCACTACTGGACATACATCTGAGAATTTTTAAAGCGTTCTAACATAAATATACATTATTTATTCAAAATTCCAGAGAACCTCTTTCACATTCTTTTTTCGTACTTAGGTTTGTTCGAAAATTTTGCTTGAACTTAAACGTCCGTTGGAGTCATGAGAAGTGGGTATTCCTTCATTAAGTGGACTTAAGTTCAGTATCGATTTTCTTAGACTTACGCGATTTGTGAACCAAGTGGCCCTTAAAATCATTACGATGATAAAACCTCCGAACAATATTAATATGTGTATTCGAATATCATAAAGGTAATGCATAGTTTGGCTATTTCTGATCGTTTTTGTCTGTAAGATGGGAATTGGCTTCCAGCGGCAGACCAACATGATTGGAAATTGCCAAATTATGGGATCATACACAGGATTTATCACCCCGCAGACGTCAAGAGGAAATATCATAATTGACTGTTATTCTCCATGTTGTAGATGTTTGCCGAGTCTCTCCAACGGAAGAAAAAACAATCGTGGTCATCAGCAGGTTCTGAATAACCAATCCATCTGGTTATACGAACCAGCCGTTTCCATTGTGTACAAACACGTACTCGGGGAAGGCGGAGGTGGATAGAAAAAAGTAATACCCGCCCCCTAACCTTCCGATGTCTTGATACACGGATTGCCCAATACAATATCAATGACCGCAGCAGGAATGATTTATGCACTGACAACGTTGCCACCGCTCTGTTATTAAAATATATAAGTTAATAATCCCTCGGAGTTAATTCCACAGGGCCGGCGCACGCAAACCGAAGAAACTTGTCGGGGCCAACGACGTGGGGAAAACATTGATTGAAAACTTCAAGAAATCGATAGAGTTAGGTCTAAAAATAATCCACCTGCAGTTATTTTTACCCCATTTTAAAATAAAACCACAACTTTGATAATCTACCCTATGTTAACCTCTTTTTTGATTATTATTCAATAATATTTTAAAAAAATGAAATATCTTACTTAGATAATCAAGAGTCTATATTTTTCATTAAAAACGTTTAGATTGACGTGTATAGGTTTTGTATGCCCGCTCCTTCACAAAGTCCTTTATTGCATACTATATGAAAATTTGTGTGGTGATTAGTGACCGTTAATCGATAATTATTTGGAAATCGTGAGATGCGGTCTGGTGTGATGTAGGTTTCAGAAAAACATTTTCTTTATCGTGCCAACGTTTCGATCTTTATTGAGATCATCTTCAGGGCTCAAAGTGTTTGTCTTATGTGTAATTGTGCCATTCTTGCGTGTCGTGTCGAGAGTGCCATGATTTCCAAATAAATATATGAAAATTGTTAAAGATTTTACCAATTGTTAGCTAGCAGGAAAAGGGATAGCCCTCTCACCCATAGGACCAGAAACAATACTAGGTCCACCGAAATGTGTACTTTAGTTGGAATTAGAAAAATGGCTTCAGAAAGAAAAACTCAAACATTGGACAAAAGCCCCGGTATGAGGCAAGCTAAGAGATTTATAAATCTCTCAAAAAGGAAGGCGGAGGAACTCCTCTGTCTCAGGAGGCACGATTTGAGAAAAATTATAGGCCTCTATTCCGGCCACTGCCCTCCAATCACCTAAAAAGGATCCAAGGCAAAGCAGAAACAGAAACATGCCGAGTCTGTCAGAAGGAACCGAAGGCAAAGGCACATATCCTTGTATCCTTTGTAAATATGAATCAACCCGGTCACTATACAGCCTCGTCGGTACGGCTATTCTCACACAAAAGGAGATGCGTGAAGAAGGTTAATCTTACAGGAAAAAAGGGCACTGTACAAGGCATAACTATAATGGTATAATGCCACACCTATAAAGGTCGAAGTGAAGGAAAGAATTTTTAAAATCATCAACCACACAAACCTAAAAAAAATTAAAGACAAAATTAAAGGAAAGGAAACGCAGGGTGACAAAACTTTTGTTTACCTTTCCATAAATATAGGTTAACTACGTGATTTATAATCAGTGAAAGTTACACAACGGCATAGTCAAAGCTTAGTTGATCCACTAAGACATTCTTATTTGATTTACATTATCATCAGAAAGCTAAAATTTGACGCTGAAATATTACTGATAAATTAAACAAAGGAGAAGAAATTAATATTTTATCAGTCCTAGGCTTGGAGTTACATATATTGATCATTATTGCCTCTAATTGTCGACATTTATTAGCCCAATTGCCAGTTCACTATATTTGCCATAAATCTATTATAAATAAATATTACAAATCAGATATACAACAAATTTGAAAAAAGTCAGTTCCTTCTTCAAGCCTTCATGGAATATATCGTCTTCATCAGGACTTATTATAAACCTTTATTCAGAATTTGCAAGATTAACAAAAATCTATTTGCAATATTGAACTTATGATTTCATATTTGTTTACCTTTTAAATTAGTAATAATAGTTTCAAAATTACTGATGAAGATGTGTGTATACTTCGAAACCGTGACGAATTAAACTGAGAGTTTCCTTTTATTTCAAATATAGCGTACACACAAGATGGATCATTATGGAGGAAAACGAAATATGTAACAAAAGAATCCTCCAATATACCTCCTCTTAAAACTCAAGCTGGCTGGGCGACCAGTCCTGAGGAAAAAGTTGAAATTTTCGGGCATCTTTTCAGAGAGCAGTTTCAGCCAAATGTTGTTTTGTGTATTACGGTTAATAACAAACGCGCCCTGGTTCGTAAGGAATGAACAGCTCCATCATGAAATATCGTTGACATCGGTAGAAGACGAACTAAAGAAGAGGTACCCGATGCTGCTTGCCAAAGCTGACTCCCACCCGAATCCGGCAATTGCACAAATTCCAAGGAATATGCCTCCACCCCGCCAACAAAGACGGCTAAAAAGAAAGCATCATACGGACTACAGATTGTAAATATGTGTTAATGTAAATAAGTGCTAGTGTAAACGTGCGCCTGACGTTATGATTATAGATAAAAACAAAAAAGTAGGTTAATTTATTTATTAATGAGATATTTATTTATCTCAAATTATTATACTCCAGTTAATTATTGTGTGGACTGCCATAAGGCAGGACCCACCCTCAAATCCCATGTTAATCACACTTTTTGAGTGTGCTGTATATCAGTATTTACAATATTAGCAAAACATAATGTGTATGTACACAAGAGTTAAATAAAATAATTAATTTAAAAAAACGTAAATTTTAAAAACATGTGTAATCATACGAAAAATTTTAAGCCTGTTGGTTATTTAATATTTGATTTTTTAATGTAGATGTAGTATAAAGACAGTATGCTTTTATTGTTTAACTTAAAAAACTTGAATTACTGAGTTCATTAAGCTGCTTTTCTCTTAAGTCAACGTATGAAGAAGGTGGTATTTACATATTTAACGTGTTTTTAATCAGTAAATAATCAGCAAATATAAATCATTAATTGGAATTATAATAAATCAATTAGAAGGTAAACAAAATTGATATAAAAGTCTGGTGTTTTGGTTTCTGACAAATTTCCACCCTAGGAAAAGAATAATAAAAGTAATTTCTCTCTTTTGGATTGTTGGTGTCACGTCAGTGATAACTTGAAAAAGAGCAAAGATTATAAATCACCAAAAGGGAAAATTGAAGATAAGCCAGGTCGCAGTAAATCTCCCTGTTGTGAGTTTAAAATATCTATGTTTGACAAGTTAACCTAGAAATATGGTTTATCCTGGCTCATGGAGTCTTTTCGGCCTGGGAGTTAATAGCCCGAAGCGGTCTTCCCCCTTTTTTTTATTATTTTTAATATTGAATGAGTCTGGCTCCCTGGAACAATTACCTTGAGGACAATCGGAAGTCCAGATATAGGTTCGGGTCCGGGGGGAAGGCAGGTGGGATCGGTATAAATCCTGTAGGGTGCCCATATGGAATCCCAACTACCGGCTTCGGGTGAGGAATGGCGTGCACGAGCCGGTGCCGTTTATCTCGTCCGAGGGCAGAAAACCATCACATCAAAGAAAACAGACTACTAGAAAAAAATATACGAGATAAAAAAATCGGGGGTGTTACTTACCGGTTATTTTTATATCAAATTGGACGTACACCGCCTACTCGTGCAGAGTAATCATGATTCCTTATGAAACTTTCTTCTAAGATATTGGGAAGAAAACATTGATTATCTTACTTCTTTCAGAAATATCAAATGTTTTAATTGACATTATCTACTGGAAATTTATATTTACTTATTTTACAAAGCTATTCAAGAACACTTGAACAGACGGAGCGTTAAAGTTAATTTTATTCCAATGGAGGAAATGCAGATGCAAAGGCGGACATTAATAATACATGTTCATCTTTAATGAAATGCTGGTCTTAATTTTGTTTTTTCTGAAAGTACATTTGATGGACATCAGTGATAATTTACAATAAATAACGACCAGAACTGAAATTCTTTTCTATACATATTTTTTTGTATATGCACTTTCATTGAAATCTGACTACATAAAATAATAAGATAAAACAGTAGGTGAAGTATTTAGCTTTTGAGAAGTCCAAGTACCATAGGCTAACAAGAAGACTCGTGGACAATGTCTGCAAAGTGGATGGGCAGTATAGCTTCCTCAAACATTTTGCGCATGATCATGTGCATATGTTAATTCTAACATACATTAATACATAAAAATGGCAGGTGATCGTTTAAAAAGTAACACGCATAGTCCGTTCAAATTGAATAAGAATCCGACAAATGGTTTCAGAGAAGCTGTGTACGCGATTTTACGTTTGCGCATGTGCAGGCGATACTGTTGATATGATTCAGATGAAATCATAGAAGACCATCTAGAACCCAACCTCACAATCTGTGAAAATTTCATAAAAATTTGTCTCGTGGTTTCCGAGTTAAAGTTGTGTTCGGGATTTTAGTATGCGCAGGCGATACCGTTGATCCGATTTGGATGGAATTAATAAAAAACCTTCTAGAAACCACCCGCACAATCTCTTAAAATTTCATAAAAATTGGCCTCAAGGTTTCGGAGTTTTGCCGGTTACAAGTAACTGACCACAGGCAGACAGGCACGGAACCAAATTTGTCAGAAAGGTCTAAAATTGAAATTTTTATTTTAGAATTCAAAGAGCAATTAGGACATATTAAGCTATTATTGTTAGTTCTCCCTACTCGCTTTTTATCAGCCTCAATATGTGAAACCTATCTATGCGCGCATCTATCTATCACTGAATTCGTTATCTATTTATCTTCTAACAGAATGTAAATCCTCATAGGTGACCACTTCTTTTATTCTTCATTCTTTTTTATTCGACATATTTATAATTACTAATAATAAAACCTACTTTATCACCCTATCTCTCCCGCTTTCCCCCTCCCTCCCTATCACTCTCTCTCTCACTCTTTCTGACAAAGAGGTTGAGAGCTCTCTCTCACACTCTCTCTCTCTCTCTCTCTCTCTCTCTCTCTCTCTCTGTATCTTTCTCTCTCTCTCTCTCTATCTATCTATCTATCTTTCTCTATCTCTCTGCCTCTCTCTCCTCTCTCTTAATTTTTGACTCTCTACTCGTCCCTTCCTTATCAAATTCTCTCACCCTCTCTCTCTCTCTCTCTCTCACTTTCTCTCTCTCTCTCTCTCTCTCTCTCTCTCTCTCTCTCTCTCTCTCGTTTTCGCAATGTATCTTTTTATCCATCTATCAATCAACCTTTATAGCTCTCTCCTTCTCTCTATCTATCTGTTTGTCCATCTATTATCGATCTCTCACAATTTTTCAACAGCTCTCTTTTCCCAATCTATCTTTCACTTCGTTTTGCATATAATAATAATGTTTATTGTTTCAATAGAACAAAACAAAAACAATACAAATGAACGTAAGATTTACTTATCGATGATAGACCGCTTGAGGATAATTCTTCCTATTTATATTTTTGTTAACCGACCGTAATTTTATTGCACTAATTTATTCTATATATTTTCTATATAGTCTATTCATTATATTTTTTGTACTATAAAACAGATTCAATATGTAGATTTAAACTCATTAGACTAGGTTAATACTATTTAATATTCATAATAATACTCGTAGACGGACTACTGAATAATCAAAAAATTCATAAAAGCCTATTAACAGGTGTGAATAGTTTTGAATTCACCTTCGATGAAATTCTAGGCGAAATGCTTATGAAACAAATCCAGATTGGAAACGTCTTTTGAAGCGATTACCAAATAAACCGGGTCAATCGATCTCTCAAAGCATTAATTTATTATGGATGCGCGCCTTTCCGTCCGCTCCACTTGCTCCTTTGGGATGTTATTCCATCTGGCGTTATTCGACAACGTGGTCAAATTCAATTTGGGAAAATAAATTTTTTTCTGACTTCTAAATTGATTAAGTTAAAATTAATGATGTTTTTTTTCTGGGTATTCAGGGCACGTAAACGTAACATAAATGGGGTAAAATGAGTTTTGTTTATCACGAATATTAAGAGAGATATACCTACATAGTAATTAGTATTTTTATCAGGTGTAAAGGTAATTAATATATAAATAATTTGAAATAACGTGTTTTGTCAAAATTAAAAGTTTTTTTTTTGATGGATTATTTCCTTATTTGCTCTTGCAGAATATTTAATTAAATTATCCTTAACCTTGTTAAGAAAACTAGCTTTCTGGGGGGGGCTGGTTTTCTGCGCTAATTTTTATTTTATTTTCGAGTTAGGCCGATAAAATAATTGGAAATTAACACACCGGCATTTTCATCCCAGGAAGGAAAATTAAATAAAAAAAGAAAGACAATTACAAGCTCCACCCCTCCTTCGGGGGCGGAGTGGTCCGGAGGCATGCGCAACCCGTCTTGCTGGTTCAACAGGTTGCAAATATATTAGCAACCAGGGCACTTAGTCGTCCGATTTATAGGTGCCCCTTCTCATGGACAACCTTTTAAATACCTTAATATACACCAACAGCCTCCCCTTGTTGAACAACCACCGGATATTTACGACCTCCCTTTATTCACCCTCAAGGAATGTCAGTTGATCGAAAGCAATCATTTTCGCCGTGTTATCAGTTGAAATATTACGAAAAGTGAATTTTATAACGAAAAGAAATTTTCCGAAGTGTTTTTGTATAAGAAATCTCAGTACAAAACTTTGGATCGATAGGTAAGCAGTAAAGCGTTCAGGTTCAGGCCGTCACGGTTGAATAACACAGCGATTTAATGCGGGCCAGAACTTTTACTACTGATGAAGGCATATCGGCTTGTTTTGAATCATATTTTAAAATATTATTTGGCTATGATTAAGTAATCTTGGGAAATTTGGGATCCCAGGATTAACCTGCCTCTTGGATCATTTTGGCTGCCAATCCTCGACTTTTCGGCCACTCTTCTTCAGTTCCGGGTATTTCTCAGACCAAAAACACGCCAATAATAGGTAGACTAAAATGAATGGAATCGGCTATTGATTTTTGTATCCAAACTGTATATATTTTGGCAATACTCAAATCTCCCATCATGGGTGGTAAAAGATTTCTAGGCAGGAAAATGATAACAGCATAAAATCTAATCTTTCCTGTCCAACTTAAATAAATACAATTATAAACATATTTTTAATTACTATTTTTATTTAATTTTTTAAGTTGTTTTCCTTCCGAAATTGTGTGAAATTTCGACCATTTTTGAAAATATTTTGATCGTTTCAGTTGCATGGTCACAAGCCGTAACCAATACAATTAGGTGAAAATACTGGAGCTTTAGAATTTACGTCTTACAGTTTATTGTTTGGTCGTTTTAGATCAAGTTGATCCGCCAACCTTCCTCTTTAAGACCACCAGACGCATTTTGGGATCACTGCGATGGTGGGCTTGAGAACACGACTTACAAAACAGCACACAGGCAAAATTGTTCAGAGGGTTTCATCACTCAGCAAACTTCAAGAGAGATGCGGTAATCTTTGGTTAAAAACATTAAAATATTGCCATAAAAGAAAAATTGTTTTTTCTCCTTCAGTGATGGGCATTGTTTGATCCACTCACGCTATGTTCATTTCCATATCGGTTTGTAAAGCGATATAACTAAATTCTTTGTACTATGATTTAACAAGGTGTATAACGTTAAATATCAATTATCTAATTTGTATTTTAATTGATGTTAATTTTGTAAGAAAAGTGAAATTACGACTTCCACTCAATATTTTTGACAAGGAATTTATTATGTAATTATATAATGCAAAGTTGAAAAAGGAAACAAAAGATTTAAAAATGAATTTAATGATGCTAATAAGTGACTGGGAATTATTTCACGTTTGTATATATTATATTAAAAGGTTTGCAGGTAGACCAGAAGACAAAATTCTCGCTACAAGATGGTCGGCTCACAATAGATATTCGGCTACTGGAAAAGGCGTATGAATATTTATGAAACGCACGTGCATAATGCCAGTGTGCTGCTGTATATGTTGTAGCCGAGTTTTATTATTTTAGCACCGCTGAGACCGGACGAGTTTCTGAGGGGGCGGGTCACGCATACACAACAGGTTCTCTTCTAGATGGAAGTTTTTTTTTTAATCTGATAATGATCATGATCAGCTCATAGATGGCGCTGAGGGGTACGAGCTTTATTAAGTAAGTCAGACTGGTTATTTTTTAAATACATTTATCTAAAAATCTTATTATTTAATTTAAGGTGAAACAAGTCGCGTTGGGAATCATCATGTTTTAACAGCAATAATACATTTTGCTTACTGATTATTTTGAATAAGCGTAGGTTAAACATTTTTTGTTACAGAAACACTAAAAAGTTAGTTCTGAAAAATTAAACACAAACTTAGCAACCAACCTCAAAATGTTTTAACGTCAAATTTACATTTTGTAAAGCACATCATAATCAATATTTTTATTAAACAATGATTATGTGCGAAGTGGTATAAGAATATCTTGAAAACTTGAATATTCTGCATCCTTTTTTTTTAAATTTGGGTAACTGACACGAACTATTTTTGTTTTTTAGCCTTAACGGCTGAACTATTTATTATTGCTTAAGGGTCGGTTGTATTCTTATAATTGGCCACATTTTTTATTTGTGTGGACTGATAATTGAGTCGTGATTACATAAGAAAATAAAATAAAATGGTTTAAATGGCTCAACACAGCCAGGAAATAATTACTTTGCATTTGCAATAAATTTTTCATTACTTTACTTGGTTTTATTTTAAACAAAAGTTTTCATTTCTGAAAATTGTTCCACTTTATGGTAATATCCAATCGGAGACAAGAGAAACGATGAGATGATCACGGAGTGTCGTGAAGGTGACAAGACGTCGGCTCGATGGTTTCACTGCCAAAAACTTTTTAACTTACGCATATTTTACGCGACAGATGATGATCCACAAGAGGACAAATGGAACTGTCGGATAATGGCACAGTGTCAACAAGTTGTCAAGAGATGGGTTCAATTTGCAGACCACCCAGGTCTTCTGTCAGACGTATCTAATGAAATTTCTTCACTCTAATAAAACTTTGTTTTCTTGATTGTCTTTTCTGAATATTAAAAGTGTTCGTGTTGTAAATAAAGCATGTGTGTTTGTGTGAAGTTCAAGTTGATGACATTGGCATAATCAGTGGACGACCATGACTGTTAACACATGATTCCTGGTTTACCCACGTGCATCGCATCAACATACGACCGTTGAGATGCCCGCTTTGTGGAATAATGAATACTTGACACCTTCTATAAGACTGCGAACGATGTTGCCTCAAAATTATAGGACAGTATGACCCACCCAGAGATCAGAAATAAGCTACTAGTGGATATAGTGACCATCCAGACAAGCTGATGAGGTACCCAAACTTATAAAAGTGACCCTTATATATATTATACCCTTATCTGAAAAAGTGGACTGTATTTATTGGTATGAATGAGTACTTATGTGGGGATAGATATGGGGCGGAAAGTTTAGTACTTCATAGTTCTGTCGAACTAGTTAGGTTAGGACACGCGAGACGTATGTGTAATACCATTACCACTGTGACCCAAATTCTACCCCTGTGAAAATATGAGGTTCTGTTCTATGTGAATGTATTTATTGGCGTAAATCTAGGTCATCTCGCTTACAAGCAACTCGTCGGTTAATTATTGATCACAGTTCGTAAATTAGCTTTTAGGGGGTGGGTTTTCAGTAAGGTATCGTGTACCCTGAGTCCTACCGTATAAAAGTAAATACAAAATATAAGAAAAGATAAGCATGTGTGTATTTTATTACGGCCCATTGGCATCCGCATTTTCCCCTTTCATTTTACAAAGTGAACTAAAAAGGCCGAGACAGATCACAAATGGGAAACGCGTCTAATTTCCACTCGTAAAAAAAATCCTCCGACGGGTAATTAACGACTGCAGGTGGATGAGACCTGGCAAAGCCAGTGTTGTTACAAATTTAAAATTCCTGAGGCCTTCGTTTCAACGAGCAGGCGCGATGCGTCGTACACCACGCAAATCGGACAATTAACACGCAATTATTTGAATCGAAGGGTAAGGGCGTTTGTCGTGTAATTAACATATGGCCGTCGTGATTCGCTTTTCGCCCTAGGGCTATAAATTTCATTCGTGCCCCTTCTTGTTAACCCTTTATTTCCTGGGCTGTACATCTTGCCAGCGTCTGGCAACAGTCGAAGCCCAATTATTTAAAAATAAATTAAATATAAGATAGGAGCAAGTCGCCGGCCCATTATGAATGCAATTTGGAATCGATGTGTCGGAGTGATTCTACACCGATTGAATAATACCGCCGACACACAGATGGAAATAGACGGGGGCAGGCTTCATTTATAAACCACGGCCGTTCTTTACATTCGCCCAGATGGATTCCCTTCTCCAAACATATCGGTCGATCGAGTCTCGGCGGGACCTATCCCCGGTGAAACAATTCTGCTAAAAATAGCTTACAATTAATAATCAATGTATTTGAAAAGCACATGACCAACCGGGGAGTAGAAGTTCAAAAGCGTAATGCACAAAGTCAGTAATTAATTTTTATTCATAACTGTCAAAGGAATTGATTTAAACTATGTGGTTTACCTTGCATTCCATCCATTCTGGTGTTATTTTTCTAATGTTTTTTATAAGTAAAATTTCCTGTCCGGCACTTATAACAATTTCTTTCGATCATGAGACGTACTTTCTCAGTGAAACAATAAGGAAACAACTGGTTTTATGTATTACAACGTTTGTTAAAATTTTATATCAATTGATCCCAAGTGTGAATAGATTTATGAGTGTTGGCAAGTTGACTCCTTGGCCAGTTCTAAATGTTTTCTTGATCTTATTTCTTTATTCTAATTTAATGATTCATTTTACATCTTTTTGCTGCTTGTGTAATGATAAACCGTTTTTACTTATCAATTAATTCTGAGTCATAGAGCCAATTCACTCTCGTATTCTTTGCATCAATGATGGAAAAGTCTATCCCGACAAATCTCTGAAACCTGTACTGTAAAAACACAGTAAGACGTAAGGTTCGAACACCTTCACTTCAACCCAACCAAATGATTCTTTTGAGTACACCAAAAGTCGGTGTACTCTGACCACTGCCCTGTGGGAGTGCTTCACGTTTACTTTCCTGTTCACTTCAGATATTCGACTTCTCCCTTCACCCTTTCCACGTCTCACCCAGAATTGAGCTTCAGACACATGCCTGGTGAATAGATGAATGACAAACACTTGCGAACAAAGATTAAATAAAATAAACCCATCACGTCACTTTTACCCTCTGAAACAAAACCCCTCATTATTCCTCAATAATGATTCTTTCCGTAAAACCGACGTAAGCTACTTTAGGACGCCCTATCCCGGAACCGACAAGAAAAAAGACAGGATTATAAACTTTAAACTATTATGTTATGATACGTGATATATATTGTTCTTTTTTTGTTCTGGAACCTAAAAGGTTAAAAAACAAAATTTAAACTTAGTTCATTGTTTCTAAACATGAAATAACTGCACAAAAAAATATGGATTTATGTTATCTTGATATATTCCATCATCTTGAGTCTTAAAGACAATTTTTATGCAAGATATGCATTTGGCTCAAAAGCTTTACGTGTTGAAATCTCTCTAAACATAATTTTTCAATGATATACCTTGTTAGTTTTCTTTAAAGTTTTTTTAAGAAGATTATTGATCAATTTAAATTTTAAAAGCACTTTTTTTAAGTGGAGCCTACTATTGTCTAATAATACCTTTCATTAGAATTTTTTAAGATTTTCGCTTGGAGGGTTGTAAGTTTCACTTTATTTTTAATTTTTTTGAAATAAATAAATAAAAGTTAAAGTAATTCACAATTCAGTCGTAGTGAGTCACACAGGAGGGGTCAACGTCCAACTTAACGTAATGTACCGCAGACAAGGGATCAAACTTTAAAATGCACATTATTTTCACATTATTTCCAATTAAAACTCGATGAACTAGGCCGGGACTCGAACCCAGAACCGCTAGCGTGGCAAGCACAAGTTGTTTACGCTAAAACCACGGGACCATTTGACCAATTTGGTGACTTGATTATTCATATGTAGTTTTTATGCCGAATTATTAATTTTATGGAAGTTGCAGGTCTAAGCATCCGTTAAATCCGAATACGTTTCGTTCGGCAGGAAAAAAATTTCTTAGTTTGGAAAATAAAATGATAGGATTTTCCTCTTAAATTTAAATGGTATTAATGCTATGTTATTGTGAGTTTGCAGGATGCGTTGATTTTTTACTGCACGTTTATCCTAAAATTGTGAGACGATGGACCTGTAATTTGGTTATTTCTGAACATTTTAGTTTGCCTACAATATTTGTTTCGCTCTGTTAGACGGATTTCGGCATCTCTTCATCTTCAGGCGGGATTAAACCGAAGTCATTATTAGTAATTGGAAATGGGGAGAAACGGAATCGGATCAAAGTCAAAATAGTAAGATGACAGACCAAAATAATCCAAAAAGAATTAAACTATTTCCTTGTCCTGCTTTTATAAAAATATACAAAAACCTCTGGGTCGTAAATATATTCCGTAGAATACCATTTGTCGGAGAATTAGTTTTTATAAATTTAATATTTTATAAAAACATCCACGCCATCTTATGTTCAAATAAATTTATTTGTTCTGTTATTCAAATGTATTTTTTTCCTGCCATTCATTCCTACTCATTGATATTTCGTTCGTACCGTCTTTCAAGGCTGATTTGAATTTGAATAAATAATTTTCCTCGGTTTTCCACCGTTTCAAAGCTTAAGAAAAAAATCATTAGAACAGTTTAACACGTTAAATAAACCAATAAATCTATAGATTCTATGGATTTTTTAAAATTGTATTAAATGATTTGTAATAATGTATAGATTTGTGTATTAAGGTGTTTTTTAATATTTTATTTTTATTTTTAACCTTGGAAAAGTGAGAAAGTTGACACATTATTGCAACGAATTGTCACATGTACAGTGTTATAATTAAGGTATATTGCTGGCGGTAGATTAAAATTAAGGGTAGGTCGTCTTCTTGATGGGATGTTAAAAATCTAAAACCAAATTAATAATTGTTTTATGAGTTCAGAATGGCACATGGTGTGTTCGTATATTGGTCAATAAACTTTCTAAAATTTTTTCCCCCTTCAAAAATTACTTCAGGTCAGTATTTTGGTTTTCTTTTCGAACTAAAGATCTGCGAATTGTCATCGATGACGTTAAAATTTTAATGAAATCAATTCAAGGCGGGCTATCGCGATCCTACACAAGGTTCATTCAGCACCATGCCTGATGCCTTTTCCCACGACGACTCCCGAAGATAGCACGTCACACATAAAAATACATGCCCTTTTTCCCCCTTACGACACGAATCCCGGACAGTTAACCGGCGGGGACATGTGCTGGCCACATTCCTTCCCACATGAAATGACAAGACAAAAACTACGCTTCCAGTTGTCGTAATTTCAGCCCAGGGACGGCCAGGGCGACAGGTCCCCGCCCAGGCATTATTCTCATTGGAAGGCTCAGCACCCTGCTCCGAATTCTACTCGACATCACGCAATTTATTCACTAAATTTCAATAGTAGATATTCATTAATACAGACTAAAATACTAGTGATTCCTAGAAAGGAGAAATATTCAAATTTTCTGAAAATATATGTAGACAACAGCGATTTTTTTTGTCATATTTTATCAGTACTCTTGCCCTATTCTTAAAGTATACACAGAATCGTTTGTAATCAAACAACAAATTTAAAAGCATTACGGAAATATGCAAAAATTGGTGAAAAATTTCCGGTTCACCCATCATCACACTTCATTATGAAAGGTATAGCCTACTTCCAAATGATACGCTTTCATTTTTATTCTTTTGCGCCTGCCTATAGATAAGATTATCTTATTCTTATTGATAACATTTTACATTCATAATCTTTTAGTCATAGTGCACAAATGATTCAAAATTAAAATATATTCCGAAAGATCAAAGGTTATTCACCTCTTTGATCCGCCTATTCTCGCTGGGTATAATTATAAAAAGAGTGCTTTTACATCCAAAATCAATGAATAGATAATAATCATGAATGAGCACAGTATTATAAGTATATCCATTACATTTCGTGAACCGATTGACTAAATAACTTCTTTCAATTAATTAATCTTTATGTAAGATATTGGTTGAGATAAAAAAGCCAATGTCAAGACCGGAATTCGAACCCACGACCTTCGGCTAAATACGCCGCTGCTCAACCACTTGATCTATCGTGGTTTCGAAAAGTAAGGAAAATTCGAAAGGTAGGTTGAGATGGGAAGTTGGTGTCCGAGTGGATCGAAGTCACGATAGCTCAAATTGTAGAGCAGAGGCGTATCTAGCCGAAGGTCGTGGGTTCGAATCCCGCTTGTGACACTGACTTTTTCATTTCAGCCAATACCTTACATAAAGATTAATTAATCTAAATATTTATCTTCCACAGAACCCAAGAGGATTTTTTGTTATATGGTCATTCCTCGTTTTAAGTGCTAAATGCACACTGAAGATGGCGAGAAGCCGAACAAAGAGGATATGAACGGCAAAAGATTCGCGTTGCAATATGAGAAGTTCATATAATGAGAAGTCTAAAGAACAAGTGCTTCTCGAAGAAACTTCCCCGTCTTTACTAGTCTACTTGTATCTTGGCCACAAAAGATAAAGAAAAGCTCATAGAAAGAAAATTTATATGATTTTTATATTTTTAGTGGGCGAAACTGCCGTGTCCGATGACCAAATAACTTCTTTCAATTAATTCATCTTTATGTAAGCTATTGGTTGAGATAAAAAAAGCAGTGTCAAGAGAGGGATTCGAACCCACGACCTTCGGCTAAATACGCCGCTACTCTACCACTTGAGTTATCGTGACTTCGATTCACTCGGACACCAACTTCCCACCTCAACCCCACCTTTCGAATTTTCCCTCATTTTTGCCATTTTTCAAATGTCATGTAATCTATTCGATTCTCGACGACAAATGTAATGGCCACGGAGAGCTTTCGTTAAGATAAACTTCATTTTACTTATTCAATCCATTAGATTTCGTGGTCCGATTGACAAAATAACTTCTTTCAATTAATTAATCTTTATGTAAGGTATTCGTTGTGATAAAAATATACTACAAGTACTATGGTTCTTAATTATTTATGGCACTTTCTTATGAAATTTTATGGACGAGTAAAAATAATTAAGTACCAAAATACATGTAGTATAGTTATAATACTGTGCTTATTCATGACTAGAACTAAATGAGAAAATTATTCCGTTGATTGTTCAGTATCATTTTTGCCCGTAATAAAATAGAAATAAATAAATTCGTTCTTGGTTGAAGAAGATATATACTCAAAGAACAGAAAGGATCCACCTATTTAATAATTAATGAAAGTTTTAATAAAAACAATTCAATTATTAATTTAATAGAAGTTTTATTAAAAATTAATTTGGATGGATGGAAAAAAATTGTTATTTAAATTTTAATTGATCACTAAATCATTATCCGGTGTTTGATGAATTTTCTTTCAAAGCACCTTAATTAAATATTGTTTATTAAAACTCATGAAATACTGATTTCGTGTAATTTGGTTTATATTAAAATAAGTCTGTTGGAATTCATATAACAATAAAAATACATATAGTTTGAATTAAACAACAAAATACGTCCGGTTCCGGTTTTTTTCTTTGGATGTATTTATCGTTATGGTCCGCCTGTGCTCGCCGTTGTTCATTATCAAATGAGTGTGCAAAACATATTCAGTGGGAGACTTATTTGATTACTAAGTACTATATTTGAAACGCCTACACTTTTTTTTAATTCAAAATAACTTAAAAACATAGCCCAAAGTTGGAATAATCCGTGTAATTTTATAATTTAATTCGCAGGATAATATCATACACTAAATCAATGCGCCTTCGAATTTAAAGGAAAAGAAAAACAATGGAACGTATTAGTGCAAGACAAGAAGCATGAAACGAGCTTAACGAGCAGCAAACATGAAAATATTAGGTTTCATCCAAGCGCCTGTTCTGCAATTACAGACGCCTATCTAAGACCAGAATCGTTCCATTGATATACATCCGCAGGCGTGCCGTAGGAATTTTTTTCCCCTCCTCGGTAATTCCTCTTAATTATAGTTCGAATATATAATCCCTGCTCTAGGGAAAAGGGAAAGTTTAACCGGCGATCTTTGGGCCGATGCGACCTCTTACGAAACAGATTCACACGTAGGGACAAATCTGGGAGATTAGAAAATTTTTAGTTCTAACCGTATCATCTATAATAGCTGAAATATTGGCGCCTTATAATTTTCTTTTTAATCAAACTTCTTTCGCAGAAATTTGGAATTTTCCTCGTTGTATTCCAGGCCACCAGACCCATGAGATTAGTTAACTTATTGGTTTTATATAACAACTCTTGATATTTGTGTTATAAGTAATGATCTCCTAATTAAATATCTGGGTAGTTCAATTAATCCGCATAGTTTGGATTGAGTCTGTATTCCGGACCTTTACGACATGAATTTTCCTAACAATTTACCTACCTATTTTGATAGTTTACCGTCTGCTATACACTTTTTATTTTCCGGTCAAATTTAAATGGTAATTATGATTAGTTATTGAAGCCTGATGAAAACTGTACTGCCGATTTTTCCCTGCACGTTTATCGTAAAATTGTGAGGTTTGTATAGTAATGGACCCAAAGATTGTTTTTTCCCAAAAGGGCTCCCAACACCAGAGTGTATATCAACTCTCGGGGAGCCGGTGGTTTTGAAAAAAGCCTATTTGTAAGATAAGATAACCAGCGGGTTACGCTGGATTCGAACCCGGGACCTTTACCTTGATGAGCGCCGTGTCGACGCCTAAATAGTTGCGACCACCGTTTTCCGCATCTTCAGGTGGGTTTAAACCTAAATTATTATTAAAAGTAGAAAATGGGGAGAAACCAAAAAGTATGAGACAACCCAAAAGTGTGAAGATAGGGAGACCAAACGAGCCAACTATAAACAGGTTTTGTGAGATTTCTTCTAGGGAGATTTCCTCTTATGAGCTTTATGTCAAGAGGGAAAGCTCTTACAATTGAAAGAGCCGGGTTGTTAGTTCCCCTTAGAAACTTGGGAAACTTTCCCAAATATAACCATAAGTAGAAAAACAAAAATAAAAAAACTGAAGAGAATTCTTTCAAATAAAACCCTACTTGAGATTAAGAAAATAGAAAGTAAATGAACCTAAATATTCCTAAAATTTCAATAAAATTGTAAAATTGAATTAGAACTAGCTACGTAGAGAATAAAATTACAAAAAAATTAAACCCATCAAAATAAGGAGAGCAAATAAAATAATTTCTCGAAATTGATACTATATAAAATTAAATTAATCCAGCATCCAATATCAATCACTTAAAGCCAAAACTGAATTAAGCAAACCACATTCGAGCCCCAAAATTATTTAAAACAAGTACTTCGTTATATCCGTTTCGGCCTGTTTTTTCGAATCGAGGTCTTATTCGCCCCTATCAGGAGGATGCATTACCAGTTCCCCCATCCACGAGGATCACCCAGGTCCACGGGAACACCTGACACTCTTGAGGTGTGCCGCGTGATGAACCTGTAGTTTTGCGCATTCCGGTCATCTTGTTATGCCTATTCTTGCTGTTTTAGTCTGTCAGATCTTGCCATTTTTAATTCGGATCTGTGATAGGTGCCAAAACGTGTCTGACTGACAAAACAGCCAACCAAACAAAATATAGACTGGATTTTTAAGATTGTCTTTTGAAGTCTGCAGATGAACCTGATGTTTGATCCTTTTCCAGGTTTAGTCTACCCAGCCCTCGCCTTTAAAAGCTTTTAATTAAAAACTGCGACCACAGGCAGTATAAATGAAAAAGCGAGGTAACAGTCAAGTAGACAGGTTTTGTGTGATTTCCTCTTCAGGTCTTCCGGGCGATGAACCTTAAGTTTCGTATTTTTTAATCTTTTTGTTCTGTCTATATTCTCTACATTCTATCAGACCTGCGCGAGAATAGGCGGAGAAAAATGACCGAAAAACGACCAAACTCAATTTCATCACCTCCAGACCTCAAGTGGAAATCATACTCCATCTGTCTATATTTTGCTCCTTGGTCCGGCTATCCTCAACTGGTTTAGTCTCTCATAAGTCGTTTTTTCACATAAGCCCGGCAGTCCAAACTAACAAATTATAACCAGGTTTTGAACTATTTCTTCTTGAGGTCTGCAGGATGAATCTTTAAGTTCTCAGTCAATTCATACCACCTATCCTCGCTGATTTAGTCTACCAGACCTCGCCTTGTTTTGTTAAATTTCGGGGATAGGCAGATCAAAATGATCCGAAAAGGCTTAACTACACCTTTGTTCTGTTTGTTGAAATTATTTTTCCCAGACCCAGATTATTTTTCAAAGCCCAAATCACCTGTTCCAATCATTTACTGAATTCAGTTAATTAATTTTATAAACCATAATATTTCTCGAATTCGTGTTTGTGGTACAGTTTTTATGTTAATAAAAGCGTAAACTAAAGATTAACGAATGATATGAAGATCGTGTAATATTGTTGCAGATGTTTGTGGTAAATTTTATTTTTAACGTGTCTTGCGTTAGTCATTAAATATATTGACTCAATTGAGAGACTTGATGAAACAAAGCTTGTTGGCGGTATATTTTACATTTTCCTAAGTAGTCTGAGTAAATTGTAAATGCTTATTTTTATGTGTGTGTTGCTTCTCGTTTGATTTTCATTTCCCAACGTCTATAATTTACCGCCTCCGAAAAATTGTTGATCCATAACGACATGTCTGTTCAACAGACCATAAACTAACTAGGGCCGAGCATATATTAAAAAAATTGTAATTAATTTCGCAAATTAGGTCTATCAAAGACGGTAACGTACAGACAAAACATCATGTTGCTTCTTTTGAAATCTCGTCATGAACGAATTTCCCAGTTGAATGAATGAAAAATGATGACATTTCTTTTTAATTTTTATATCATTCACTTTTTCTTATTTTTTTTATCGCTGTTCAAAACATCAATTAACCTTCTGGCAACATGCACGTCTCAATGGCCTTTCTAATGTGCGACGTGACGTTCTGCTGAGTTTATTGCCGTACCGTAGTATAACTGTATTTCGTTCCATAAAATTGCAAGAAAAAAGTTCCTCGTTTTCTTGTAGATGTGTCATATTGTGACAATAGACATTTTTTTACAGTTGGATGAGGATCGTTAATACCGTAGTCATATGAAATTTCTTTCGTGTAACAATGAACTATTTTTGTATGCTAATTTGATCATTTATCAGTTCCTTTTATTAAAATTATAATCTATCATTAAGGGTTGGGCATGAAAGGGAAATTAAAACATTTTAACATGGGGTCAATCACACGCTCGGGGGCAAAGGCGGCCAATAATTTGTGTTCTCTTGTTTCAGTAATGCATATTTATAAAGATGTTAGTGTTTAATTGGAGCTGCGAGAGCAATAAATTAATAAGCGTTATCCGGCCTCCGTGGAGTGGAATCCGGGTTTGTAATTTTCCGGAGTCATAGCGCTTCCTCAGTGTTAAAGTCAATTTGTAAGAGCCCTTCCGCTGTGTAATTGGGGGCCCTTTTTCTAATCCCTTGGCCTGCGGATCTGGGCCGACCCTCTCGTCACACGAGGGGTGAGACAACAGCTTTTAAATGGGGAAGGATCATTAGAAGCCCCCAGGTGAGTCCGGCCCAATGAGAGGGCAATGAAAAGAGATCTATAGATTTGCTAAACGGGTTTAGACATTGGGGGCATCATTAGTTTTGTGTTCTGTCGCTACCGGTGGTTCCTCCCTTACCTCGGAACGTTTTGAACCCCTTGTTTCATCAATTAACAAAGACGATTCTTTTAAAGCGTCACTTCATCCTTTTGCGAACTGACATGAAAAATAAAGAAGCGAGAAAATAATCCGTGACTAGAGGATTTCGTGAACATCGTGAGACGTGACCCTGATAGTCTTGAGATGATCAACTCGTATAATGACAAAAAATCAACACAGCCTGCAAAATACATATCTGCCTATAATTCAAATTAAACAATTCGGAAAAAAAGTTAAAATCCTTTTCCAAACAAAAATGCTGTATGTATTGTTAACAATAATTCTGCTTCTTCCATCTCTTATCTACCCCAACTGTAAAAAACTTAATATTTAAGTGAGTGGTGTTTAGTGACCGTTAGTTAATGATTATTTGGAGATCGTGAAATGCAGTCTAGTGTGACGTAGTTTTAGAAAAAACATTTTCTTTATCGTGCCAACGTTTCGATCTATATTGAGATCATCTTCAGGGCCTGGGATTAATAAACATTTTTTAAATTTTACAAATATATCTAGGATGTGAAAAAAAAAATACAATGCTAGAAATTTTAGATTCAATCAAAGTATTTGTACTCGCTCAATGTGTTGAGTGAAATTAAGCAGAAAACAAAAACTTTGAATGAGTACAAATACTTTGATTGAATCTAAAATTTCTAGCATTGTATAAATTCATTTTTTTCTACACATCCTACATAAATTTGTGAAATCTAAACATATACAATGCTTGAAATTTTAGATTCAATCAAAGTATTTGTACTCAGTCAAAGTGTTGAGTGAAATTACACAGAAAACAAACACTTTGAGTGAGCACAAATACTTTGATTGAATCAAAAATTTCCAGCATTCTATAAATTCATTTTTTTCTACACATCCTACATAAATTTGTGAAATTTAAACGTATACAATGCTTGAAATTCTAGATTCAATCAAAGTATTTGTACCCAGTCAAAGTGTTGAGAGAAATTACACAGAAAACAAACGTTTTGACTGAGTACAAATACTTTGATTGAATTAAAAATTTCTAGCATTGTGTAAATTCATTTTTTCTACACATCCTACATAAATTTGTGAAATTTAAACATATACAATGCTTGAAATTTTAAATTCAATCAAAGTATTTGTACTTAGTCAAAGTGTTGAGTGAAATTACACAGAAAACAAACACTTTGAGTGAGTACAAATACTTTGATTGAATCTAAAATTTCAAGCATTGTATAAATTCATTTTTTTCTTCACATTCTACCTGTATTTGTAAATGTTTATTAATCCCAGGCCCTGAATATGATCCCAATAAAGATCGAAACGTGGGCAAGATAAAGAAAATGTTTTTCTAAAACCTATGCCACACCAGACCACATCTCACGAACTCCAAATAATAATTAATAATTATGTATAAACGGTTTTTTCACTCGGAAATCTTTGGCTTTTTCAATGGAATCGTTTGCTCCCCAATATCTCACAAATGGGGGTCGTACCCTGGGCAAATCGATTGGTGCTTTTATCTCATGATTATATCAAGCTCAAATTGATAGCGGTGAATGCTGTTTAAAGGATATCGATCACAATTAAAATCTTTGATCTTTTGACCTACCATCACGGGGCGATTTATTAACTGGTGACTTTGGTTAATTCCACAGACTAAAGACCCACATCCGAAGAATGGCGCAAATATTGTTGCGAGTGAAATGTACCAAATATTTGAACCCTTAACATCTTTTAACTGTTTCAAAATAATGTTTATAAAGGATGGATTTCACGATTGGGTAGAAGCAACGCTCTCATTTTTGGACAGTAGAAAAATAAAAATAAGCGAGTGTACCTTCATAATTTAAACTGTTGTTATCCAAATACTATCAGAGTACTAGGTTTCGGGGGCGAGGGTATCCTATACTTATACATCTGGCTAATTTAATAGCTCAGGTAAAAACATTAGCCTCAATCAGCTGTGTATTACGATGATGAGGAATTTCTAAGCGGTTCGACTCAGCTAAATATTGGCATGACGATACGTAGCGGCCCACATTCCGTTCTTCCCTCTGTACAAATTACGCCCAATAAACATCAATGTACTCGAGAGGGGACGAGTAGGGTGAGATTATTACAATCCCTTCTGCTCGGATGGTCTAAATAAAAGATGAAAAATCACATCTGCTGTTTTTCTTTCAGATTGTCAGAACAACCCCCTTTTTTAAATTCAAATAATTGCCGTTTTAATTGTCTAAAAAATACTCTCATTCGTCTAGCTCAAAACGAGAACAAGCGTCTCGGACTGTTTGTCTGAGCCGAGTTATAAATACGTTTGGTGACATGAAGAAGAACAGTTTCGGACAGGGGGAGCCTTCCAGAAGCAATTTCCACGTTATCCGGTCCCAGTTTGACAACTCTGACAACCTCCTCGTCAACGTTGGGAAATTAAAGAAGGAAGACAAACGACGAATCGAGACGGCAGATTATAAACAAATCCTAACTATTTGAGAATTTGCGCTCGCCGTTTTAACGGATAAACGGCTGATGCCCAGGACGAGACGATATGGTTTTACGGTTATTTTTTTAAAGATAAAATGAAATAAAATACTATATCGACCTTTAAATTATATATCTATCTACAGGAGGAAGATAGGAAACAGCCACCTCCTGAGATGATGGCTTGGAGCCCAATCGAGCGACAAGCAAACATTGAGACGGCGGACCCCGATAAGATGAGTCGTTTAGAATAAATTGAATAATTTGAATAATTAGAATCGGCAGAATATAGTTTGGTCGTTTTCCATACATTCTTTAAAAAGTCGAGGTCTGACTAAACCAGCGCGTAAACACCGTTATAGGATAAAACGACCAAGCTCCAGGTTCTTCACACCGCAGACCGAAAGAAGAACTTTCGCAATATTCATTAGGTCGTCTCATTTGGCCTGCCTATTCTCGCTGTTTTGGTTTGTCAGACGCACCTTGAACCACTGAATACGGCGTGAAACCAGAGACAGGCCCAAACAACGAAGATAGTCGGACCGAAAAAATCTGAAACGACCAAACTACAGGTGCAACGCTGATCCCAAGAGGAGATGAAAGACAACTCTTAGCTGTTTTGGCCAATGAGGCCTAATTTAAAATTCTTCGACACGTTAATCCCAAGAAGAAATCTCACAATAATCATATGTTTAATTAATATCAGAACTGTGATAAACGGGACAATATTAAATTTTGGATCTCTCAAGCACAGCTGGAGCATATTCTGTTAAAAGATAAATAACACATGCATGGGTGGGGAGTAGAAAATCACAGGAAAGAGAACTGTTGTATAAACTTGCCATAGGTATAATAAAATAATCGTTGTTAATAATATATGCAGCCAATTGTTACGCAGTTGAAACTTAATTGCAAATTATTCGAAATGATAAATTATAAATAAATATTTATAATGAATAAATACAAAATTTAAATGCAAGTTTGCTTAAGGCGACGCAGTTTCTTCAATTTTGTTTATTCGGTCTTGGAAAATATTTTCGGAGTTGGCTGTTTACTGGCCCGTCCTGGCCAGCTGCGTGGACACGCGCGGCCGATAAAATTATTTTAAATTTACAATGAGTTTGAAAATATTTTTCCCTGTAAAACGACATTACGAGGAGGTAAAACCGCAAAAAAATGCTCATAAACTAACACAATTGTGGCAAATAGGAAAAGTTGTGAAGTACCTCCTCAAATATAACAGATTGTAAAGGTAGGTTTTCGTAAAAGAAACCATAAGTGGCGAAATAATTACACAAAGGTATGTTTTTATAGCCCAATCACCCTCTTTACAAAAGGGCCTGTTTATCTCGGTAAGGGTTAGTATGCTGAGACTCCCCGGAATGATTTATAAAGGCGGCGCCTTTCAATAGAGCCATAACCCTAGAGTTGCATGAATCAATAATGTTGCACTTTCTTCAAAATCGTCCACGGCAATAAGGAACCGGGTATATTAACATAAATGGCCACGGACATTGTTACAGAAACCTGCTTGACAAAGGGGCCAGGACAAAAAACACGAAAGAAAAAAGAACACGAGACCTCTACGTGGTATTTATCGGTTGATATATAGCCCGTTCAATCGGGCCGGTATAAATCAATGCGTCAAAACAAATTAATTGTCAGTGTCTTTTTGATTCTCCTATGGTTGTTCTCAAGTTTTTGACACATCGGGGCTTCCGTGGGCGTGTGTTAATTACAAAGGCTAATAACCGACGAGATTTGACTTTGTTGGTCATATTTGGTTCCGTTCGGCCTACTGTTCGACCTTTTAGCGTTAAGCCTTATGGACTATTTAAGACGAGAAAAACTACCGATACTGGGATAACGATCAGAAATCCAAAAGCTACAAGAGCTTCGAAATTTTTTTCAAGTAGTTTTTTTTTTTATTAAAAAAGCAACGACCATTAAAAATTCCTATTGGCTTGCGAAACTACCGTGTCGTGATTATGATCAATAGCCCAATCTTAATTTATTCATATAAACGGAGATTAATCGAGCAATATTATAAAATTTCAAAAAAGCAAACACCCTTCCATTAGCGAAATATAAAACTATGTCGTTTCTTTTAAAAACATGGTAAATTTAAAGAAGCAATGAGCGGGAAAATCCACTTACAATGAATAAAATCTTAATTTATTTGACACGTTCTCTCGTCTTTTGAATCATTTTTCACTGCTAGCCTTTTCAGATTTTTATTTTGTGAATTAGCACAAGGAAGGTCGATTTATTACAGGCAATAATAAATTTAAGCGTATTCGCGTCAGAAGCTCGAAGAAAATTTTTCAAAATTTTCTTTAAACCATACATACAAAAGGTATTTAACGCACGTACATTTTCTCATTAAAAATTTAGTTGTCATTTAAAAAACTGACCTGTACGCAATATCAATGTCATATATTTTCCATGAATGAACATATTTCAGTAAGTAAAAATCCTTTAATTTCATGACTATGTTATACTTATTTTATTGGGCTGTTAATATTTTTCAATAAATCTACCGTGTAGATAACAGTAATATTTTTTGATCTTATAAGCTCTTTTTGTCTAAAAAAAAACAATCTTGAGCTAAAGGGATGCCGGCCAATAAATAATGTCTCTGGAAAAATTTTACATGAGAAATTAACAGGTACCATGTAAATCATATGCACTACTCAAATATATAATATATTTGCAAAACTTTTAAATTTCAATTTAGTGGAACTTAAATATCGATATTTTAGTTTAAATCCCCTTTCAAATCAAGCATCTTATCAGTTTAAGATTTATATTAATAAAATTTTAATTGCTACTTTATTTAGTTTTAAACAGGCGAGTAAATAAGATAAACGTCAATGTTTTCACTAACAATGTCAAATGGGTAACTACTTACGATCATTATTTATTTTTGTAATAAATCGCTTAACATAACTGAGCCAATATTACCATAAATACATGACAGATTTTTTTGGTGTTAATATTGCGCCAATAGTTTAGTTGTCTAGTCTAGCAAATTTTGCTTATTTTGTAGGAGACTTTTTATTTTGAGGCACTTAGCCGGTCGAATTTAATTAATTTAAATAAATGTTCATTATCAATTTACGTCCCCTTGAGCTAATATCGGCCGGAATACGAAGACAAAATGTGTTTCTTTAATAAAATAATTATTTAACGAAGTGTCAATTTTAAAATTATTATTGTCTTGTTGAAACCGAATTTGTAAATTTATTTGGTGAACCATATTTTAGATGCACTATTGGATTGATGCTATTTGATACAAATTGAACGAAGTTGACTGGCTCTTAAAATGAACTCTATAATATTATGATTTATATCTCAAATAATTAATTGCCGTCAAGAAGGTAAAAATTATATTTTAAAATGTACGGTTTTTGTCAAAGGAAAACCATAGTCGCTACGTTTAAATTGTTGAGAGTGTAGTGATTATTAAAGCGCGGTAATAAATATTTTTGGTGGAACATAATGAATTTTCGTACTTTGAGTGATGATGGTTGGGACTTAACAATTAGAATTTGTTTTGACTTACTTTGTCCGAGGTGAACTCGTTTCATCCAAGGGTAAATCTGTGGTGGATTTCCAGGTGTGGGTTTCCCTCCGGCGGATCCCGAAGTGCCGTTGCCACCCCCGGCGCCCGGAGCTCCAGGTGTCGACGAAGAAGAGGAGGTCGAAGAGGCGGGCGAGGACGAGCTCTGAGAAGTCGGCAGAGGAGCCGTAGGCGTCCTGGAGGTCGGGTTGGACGGGGAATGCAACGAAGTCTTACCCAGCGGCGGGCTGGTCCTGCCCCCGGGGGCGGAGGAAGTCGTCAGATCCTGTGGCGAGGAGATCCCGTTCGCCCCTGAGGTCGTCGA
This sequence comes from Cimex lectularius, assembly GCF_000648675.2. Taxonomy (NCBI): domain Eukaryota; kingdom Metazoa; phylum Arthropoda; class Insecta; order Hemiptera; family Cimicidae; genus Cimex; species Cimex lectularius. The sequence goes on along the minus strand of NW_019392764.1, from coordinate 2,984,879 downwards.
GTCCGCGAACTTGCACGACGTCGAACCGCTCAGATTCGTCACCGAGGGATTGTTGTTGTTTAGGATCGGCGAGACCGCCCCCGGCGACGGGACGCCGTGCAGCGGTTGCAGGTGAGACGCCAGCCGCTGGTGCTGTGCGCTGTGCAGCTGTGTGTAGTCCATCATGCCGCCTGGGCTCTGCTGCATGTACTGCGCTGGGTACTGCTGCGGCGAGTAACATCCCGCCGGATAGTTGACGTTCGGGTAGTAATCTCCGGCAGGGCTCTGAGGGTGGTCGACAGGCGATGCTCCGGACCGCTGACCGCCCTGCTGTTGGTAGCAAGACGCCAACGAATTGACGAACTGATAGGAACTCATCGTCCTCTCAAAACGTTGGTGATTCACGGTTTCGACAAAACGATTCTCACTCGCGACACATTTGTGGACCTCACGGCAAGAACGCTCCCGTTGTACTCGTCCGTCAAAACGTGATTGGGTCGGGTGCGTGAGTAGTTTTTTCGGAGAGGGTAGGGGCTTCTGGAGGGGATCCAGAGTGGGGAATGGGCGTGGACAACCACCCGTGGAGGGAGAGCCACGCGATTGCTCAGTCACTCCCATCTTCCCATCCCTATTTACATACATTTTAATACTTTTATTATTTTAACTAACACCCGATTTTACGGTCTGGCCATCGGGGAGAAGGACAGCTGTCTCCCTTCAAAAAAACTAATAAACAAATTGAATGTGATAAGTGAACCTATCCCTTACTTAGGGACCAAAACACACCCCTATCCACATTTTGGATGCTGGTAAATAAACAGCAAATAAATATACCATTCATACATATCACTTCCGATCGAATTTCTCTTAAGACTTTCATAAACACTTTCACAGAAAAAAAATTCCCCCATAATCATTTTTTATTACAGGTTGTCCTTTTTCGATGGCCCGACTGAATTTCTCTTGAACCAATGATGTTATTAAAACATAAGTGTTTAATATTTTTTTTTGTCTCTACTCTATTTTTTTTTTTTTTAATTTATAGTGTACCTCAAGCCAAGTTCAACTTCAAAATTTCAAATATGACCTTATACATCTGGGAAAATCATTTTAAAGAATTTTTTACGCTCAAAACAACGGTGCAATCGGATTTTCCATTGGCAAAAAATTGACAAAGTTGTGACAAAAAGTTTGAAAAAAAAACGCTAAATGACATTTTTTTCAAACTTTTTCACCATAACTTTGTCATTTTTTGACCAATGGAACATGCGATTGCACCATTGTTTTCAGCGTAAAAAATCTTTAAAATGATATGTCAGGATATATTTGAAAGTTGGAAGTTGAACCGGGCCTGAAGTACCGTGTATAATTTTTCTCCAAAAAGATCAAATTAGATTTTTTTTCATAGCGTCATTGGTTCAAGAGAAATTCAGCCGGGCCATCTAAATAGGACAGTATACAAACCATAATGTTTCTACAATACAAAAAAAAATTTAAAATTCCAGATTTCAATTCGACTATTATGATCTGCATACCCAAAGACAAATGTCATTTTCTTGTTCTATTATTTTCTGTCATTTATTTAATTTTTATATAAACAAATATCCATCATATATTACATCAAACTTAATCAATCAAATCAATATTTTTCACAAATTTTTTTCAGGATTTTTTTCAAAGATTTTTTTTCTGATAATCACCGTTGTTAAATATTATAACATAACATTATACACGTTTCAATCTCTCATAGAAATTCAAATAAAATAAATTTAATCAAATTAATTTGATTAAGAACAAACCCACTGGACAGACGATGAAGTTTCTGGTTCGTTAAATTTCAGTTATTTATGACATTTATTAATTACATAAATATTTATCATATTTCATATGAAATATCTTTAATGTAATCTAATATAATCTATCATCTATCTAATATAATATATATATATGTACAATATATCTATATAATATATCTAATATGTCTCATATAAATTCAAATAAAATTGTATTTAATCTAATTAATATGATTTACAAAAAAAACCTACTGGACAGATGATAAAGTTTCTGATTCGTTAAATTCCAGTTACTTATTTAAATGATTATTTATCAAACTTAGTATGAAATATCTTCAATATAATCTAATATAATCTAACTAATATAATACGTCTACAATATATCTATATGTATAATATATCTGTATAAAGTCTAATAGTCAAACTCTCATATAATTTAATATAAAATTGTATTTAATCTAATTAATAAGAATTACAAAAAAACCTACTGGACAGATGATGAAGTTTCTGGTTCGTTAAATTCCAATTACTTATTAATTTATTATTTCTCCACATATTTATCATATCTAGCATGAAATATGTTCAATATCATCTAATATACTGCACACTTATCATCATATCCAAAACACAAATCTTTTATATACGGTTGGTTATACGACCCACAGCTTAAAATGCAAATTACTTAATGTATTTTAAAATTCCATTTAGTTTTCACAATAAAAAACTACCAAAACTAAATGAAAATAATAACGATTAACATATCACTAATTGATTAATTTTATAATACCAATTTTTAGGAATTTTTGAAGAAGAAAAAACACATATACTTCCGACAAGATGTTTTTCCAGTCTGTAATGAAAGTTTGTACTCACGTTAAGTTTATTTGCAAATTAATATGTAGTTGTTTATAGTTTTACCCATGAATATGTAAAAAATAATAGTATCAAATCCTTCTCTTACTACTATGGTTAGACGACATTGTTTTCTATTACCACCAAGAAGGCATACTATGCAAAATACCTTTATGACTCTAGTAATCAACAGCCTTGTATACATACATAATTTACATACCCATAACTTTGCTCTAAAAGTCAAACTGAACTATCACGCACTGTAAGTGCTAAAGTCCATTCTGGTCATGTTTAATGAAATGTAAATAAATATATAACATTTGGAATTGCCTTATTTCAAAGCGAAAAATAATTTAAAAAAAAAATAGCTTTAGTAGTTTAAACTGGGTGGTCGTATAACAGCAAAGACAAACGACAGATATTTTAAATTCGTGTAATAAATAAAATATTAAAAAGCCAGTAATGACCAACGTACTTTACAGCTTAACATTGGATATTGAAATATTGATTGATCTATATAAGCTCATTTTATTGAAACTTCTTTTTGGTGATACTAAGTCTACAAATATTAGACACGTGTCCGGCGCCAATGGGCCGAGGAAGAAATATCCTACTTACTTTATTAATTTTTATTAAATATGATTGTATGCCTCTGTTGTTCGATTAGGATTTTAGATTGGAGCATCGTATAAATGAGATTAAATATATAAAAAGTTACTAAAACCTAAAGTAATGTGCAAAACAAATTTTGGAAAAACAATGCGAATTCTTTTTAAGCACCCTTTAAATAAGAATTTTTAGAGCAAACAAATAATAATAAAACAATACATAGTTTGAGTCCAAATATCATTTAGTTTACCATAAGTTCCCTTTAACAATCCATAACTCTTCCAGATTTTAATCAAATTCAAAATTACTACCACCGTAGGAAACTTGAACATTTATTCTTTCCGGTTAATTCAACAATGTTTAGATTTTATAAGGATATAACTGTCAAAAAAAGGACAAAACCACAACAACTTTGGGCTATTTTCTTTTATATCCTAGATTCCGATGTTTTTTGTTTTTGTTTTTTTTACTGAGCACACGTTTGTACAATAAACAAATGAGTTTGTACAATTAGGTTATACGGCCATATTAATTTACTTGCTCTCAGTGGAGTCGATATTTACAAAATTTGAATCATTGTTGAAAATAATCGGAAGTATTAGGAACGAGAACTATCTGAAAAAAATGTATGGTTTTATTTTGGGAAAACTGTGTATTTACGGGTTTTTGGGAGTGCGAAAAACGACTATCAACTTTGTTTTTTATTTCAGAAATATTTCAGCCTAATTTTATTTCGTCGCTATCTATCGGTCAAATATCATTTTGACTACTTAATAAATAACTGTGTACAAGAATGGCAGAATAGTTTTTACTTTTTGCAATATTTTTTATGACCTAATATCACCATAAAAAGCCAATAAAAACATTGACCACTTCGTTGGCTCCCCTTGTACGTAAACAGAAACTGCCAATTTGATCAAATAGATTCACAATTATTGATTCAATTTTTATTGCAATTAGGTAAGAATAAAAAAATTAACTTGTCTCTTGTAATTTATACAATAAGGACAGTAAACTAAACAATACTATTACAGTAATTTATCGCAACATCAAAATTTTCAAATTGCAAGAGGAAATTAATATTGTTGACTTGGATGAAAAGGTTGAATGAGAAATAGTTCTTATTTGTATCAACGTATTGAGGGAATGTAATTTATTAGTGTGAAAGTACAGACATCGAAGAATATCGGAAAGTATGGGGTGGTGTGAAAAAAGTCTCGTCTGTGAAAGTTTATATATAATTTTATTAGCGTTAATGGAGAAACCTCTTCGTGAGTACTCAGGGGTAATGTGAATGAAATCTGGTGTGTGTAAATGTAATTTATTAGCGTGAATTGGGAGAACTCTTTCCTAATTGTCACGACGAATATTGAGTACTCTGGGGCAGACTGAATGATGTCTGGGGGTGCGAATGTAATTTATTGGTGTGAATGGTAGGGTTCCTTCCCTAATTACCACGACGAATATTGGGTGAATGAGTGTGAATATAATTTATTAGAGTGAATGGTGAGGCTCCTTCCCGTACGAATATTGAGTTCTCTGTTGAGTACTCAGGGGGAATGTGAATGAAGTTTGGTGTGTGAATGTAATAAGTTATCAGTACTTGAGGGACCTCTTCACTAATTACCGCGAAGGATATCAAGTACTCTGGGAAAGAATGTGAATGAAGTCTGGGGTGAATGTAATTTATTAATCTGAATAGTGGGCTCCTTCCCCAATTATCCCGAGGAATACAGTACTTTGGGGCGTTACGAATGCTACCCAGACTAATTTATTTTATCTACATGTTTGTATTATATGTGTAAAGTTTGAGTGTTATATACGTATATTTTTATCCTTGGCAGACGAGATAGAAAAAGTCGATTATTCAAACAAACAAAATCTAACGAACGTGAATATAACTTGGCTGCAACGTGAGCAAAATAAATTAAAAGAAATAAATGGAAAAAGGCAAAAAGTAATAATTTCTGCCTGTTGTTTTAGACGTGTCGGTATTATGACTAACAAGAAATTAATCATTTTATTTTAAATCATTTTAATTTTATAAGTGTCTAACATTTCCGGGGTTATATTTGAACGAAAGGACTTCACGCAACGGTGGTCAGCTAGGTGGTACACGCACCACCTGTCATATTCGAGATGAACTGACGTACGACTAGGGAGAAATTGTACTTTCAAATTGTTGCTTTAAAACACTCTATTTGAATGGTTGATGGATTTTTCACCTTTCCGTAAGAGCACTGAAAAAGAGGTGGAACGTTCTCTGTATATGTATTTTTTAATTCACGTCAAACTTTTTTTAAAATGGAAAATATAAATTTAAATCGAGTCACTTGAAAAGTTGTTTGTGCATTTGTGTAATGAACAGTCATTAATGCTTTCTGGGGCATTAAGTGTGGAAGGAGGACACAGGAATCCGTGTGACCATTACAGGCAGTAAGATTATTGGGTGCGAACCGACTGTTTTCAGATAATTTTTTATTGTGTAAATTTGTGATTTTACAAGCACCGGTTTGTAGAACGAACTTCCGTTTAATTTTTTTTTTACTTTGGTTGACTTTGGAACGAAACGAGGCATGCAAGCCATCCACTGTCTCCATCGTAAAGTCGAGTCGGTCACACGAACTACTCTACAGATACAGACTAGTTATATAGTTATAGATATAGATACAAAGATAATGTGATGAGAATAGCAAAAAAAGAGGGATAAATAGATAGAAAATGTAAAAATAAGAAGACAGGTAAAAAATAGATGGTTTCATAGAAAGATAGAGAGGGAAAGATGAGAGAGAGAAAATTACAATGTTGCAAGTATGGAGTGAGAGAAATTCAAGTTTATCGATTGGATTTCGGAGTTCTAAATTAATATAGCTCTACCAAAAATATTAAAAATATATAAAATCATATAGCTATGAATGTTTGTATTGACCAATTTAGATTTTAGTTGAATTTTAACTAACCATTCGCAAATATAAACTGCTTAAAAATGAATAGGAATATCGATTTTTGAAAAATAAGAAAATTAAAGGTTTTAATTTCATAATTTTGTTTATTGCACATAATAATTTTTATTAATTAATACCGTGTATAATGTCCTCTGCTAAAACCTCTGTGCACTTGTCAGGTGCAGTAAGGATGTCACTAATTTCTTAAGGAATTTCACTCCATAGATGTTGCAACGCTACCCTCAGTTGTTGCAGGTCAACTGGCTGCGGATGGTGATCGAAAAACCTTCTCTCCACCACGGGTGCTCAATGGGATGCTCTGTTCTTGGTAGGTTCTTCTTATGTAAACATAACAACATTCAAATTGGTGTTCCCTTCTACTGTTGTTACACGATTCCTGAGTTGCAGGTGGCGAGCTATTGCTGCAGGTCGTCTCAAAGGGGCACACGATGGTTAGTAATCGTTTGTGTTTATAAAGGCCTTGACACAACATCTTGTACTTCATTTAGGATTTGGCGAGCACTATGGAAAGAGTTTCATATTGCAACAACGGCAAAATTTCTGTCCTCCCTTAGCGTCGTGAAACGCTGCGATCCACTACCACCATTCCGATTAGCACTTACAGTCTCTCGGCATCTAGCTACAGCCCGGGAGACCACTCTCTGACAAACTCCAACTGTCTCTGCGATATCCACTTGCCGGTGACCTCGATGACTCATTCTCCCAATAATATTGATAACATCTGGTTCAAGATGTCTGTTACTGCAGGTCGTCTCAAAGGGCTGTACGATGTGAGGCCCACTTACCACAAAGGGTCTTGATAAAGGCCTTGCCAAAACGTACTTCATATAGAATCTGGCGGGCACTATGGAAAGGGTTCCATCTCGCAGCAATGACAATATTTCCGTCCTCCCTTAGCGCTGAGATCCACCACCAGGCCTCCTATTGGTACTTCCAGTCCCTCCGAACCGGGCTAAAGCTCGGAAGACCACGCTCTGACAAACTGCCTCTGTGATATCCACTTGCTAGTGATCATGATGAGTCATTCTCACAATGATATTGCAAACTTTTGGTTTAAGTTGATGTCTTTCCATGGTTAAAGAGAACGCAAGTGGATTAAAACGGAGAAACGACGAGAAAAGGTGTCTATTTTCAAATTGAATAATGTTGCTGCAGGTCGTCTCAAAGGGGCACACGATGGTTAGTAATCGTTTGTGTTTATAAAGGCCTTGACACATCTTGTACTTCATTTAGGATTTGGCGAGCACTATGGAAAGAGTTCCATATTGCAACAATGACAATATTTCTGTCCTCCCTTAGCGTCGTGAAACGCTGCGATCCACTACCACCCCTCCTGTTTGCACTTCCAGTCTCTCGGCATCTAGCTATAGCCCGGGAGACCACGCTCGGACAAACTCCTTTGTCTAAATTCATAAGTCAATCCGTTATTAAAAACGTGAATTAACATCTGTTTGTTTTTGTTTTGTATTTTCTATTTTGTTTGATCCCACTGTCAAGAATTATCAGCTATTTTAATTAAAATTAATAGAGTAAGAATATATAACAAATGACCCTATTCATTTTTGAGCAGTTCAAGATACTTTTGATTTATGCTACTACAATTGCACTTCCTCTTAAGTTAGAATTTATTTTTAATTGGATGATTTTTTATTCTTTTGTTTACTACCATATTAAAGCTATCTCTCGCTGACATTTAGATTTTCCTTACGAAAAAGGTTCTCCTGTCCTAAATTTCCCGAACAGCCAGCAATAACTTATTTTTCCCCACCCCGGGGCGTTTTACCTATCGCCCTCGATTTAATTTTTCTCCGTGTCGGCCCGTTCGCTTCTGTCTGTTATTAAGAGAACGCACCCGGAGTTCAAAAAATATAAATGAATCTGGAAGCCTCTACCCTCCATTCTCTGTACAATTAATGAGCCCTTCGCTAGGAATATAGAGTCGCCAGCTAGAGCGCTGTCCCTATAAATCAGGAACGGGGTACAGGTCACCCACGAGCTCCTGATTAACACTGCGACCTCTTTGAGAAGACAATAAGGCCTAAATCAACTAATCCAGTAGGCATGTTTCAAATGCATTTAAATAAATAAAATCACTTATTTGTATTCCCCCCAAACAGTTGAAACATAAGCCAGAGGAATAAATCTTGGCCAATTTCCCTCAATGGTTCTATCAAAAAATCAGAGAAAAACAACAAAATTTAGCTTATACCCAATCTCAAGCAGTTAATTTTTTTAAAAGTTCTTATTATATAACATAGAATCAATTAAACGTAGGATACGAATATATCAGATATATAAAGTGATTTGATTATGTACGGATTTCATCTTTTGAATTATCATCTATAAAAGTGATACATTTATAACTTTGGAATTTTTCTCTACACCTGCGTATAAAATAAAAAAATTTGGTACCTTTTTATATTAGTATTATAAAGACAGAAGTCAACTTACTACTTGTAAAAACATGGCCGTTACTTTTAAATCAAAAATGAATTTTCTTATTGCTTTCTCTCTTGTTTGTTGTACTTACCCAAAATTTAGGCCAATAAAACATGAAATAGCATTGTGTGATCTGGATTTCAACTTGTCCTCAAACTATTCTTCAATCAAGGAGGGATGAGTTTATAGGTTATAGGAGTGCAAATGAAGATCAAAAGGGAACAGTTATTGTGGAGAAAGTTAATCAACTTTTTTTGTCAGTTGTCTAAATTTACCTTCATAAAACTAAATTATTTTAAAAATTATAAAATTATTTTTAAAAGTATAAAATTATTTTTAAAAGTATAAAATTATTTTTAAAATATCAAACAAATGTTTATGGCATACTGTTAAACCAAAAAGAAACGGTCAGTAAAAACTATAAATATTGCAGTTTGACAGTATAGCTTATACTAAAAAAATACTGTATACAATTTACTACTTTTCGTGGTCCGCTTGACCAATTAATATCTTTCAATTAATTAAAGTTTTTAGTTGAGATAAAAAAGCCAATGTCACGAGCGGGATTCGAACCCACGGCCTTCGGCTAGATACGCCGCTACTCGACCACCTGAGCTATCGTGACTTCGATCCACTCGGACACTAACTTCCCATCTCAGCCCCACCTTTTGAATTTCCCTCCTTTTTGCCATTTTTCAAATGTCGTGTAATCTATTTAATTCTTGGCGACAATTGAAATGACCACGGAGAGCTTTAGTGAAGATACACTTAATTTTAACTTATTAAATTCAATAGTTTTCGTGGTCCGCTTGACCAATTAATATCTTTCAATTAATTAAGGTTTTTAGTTGAGATAAAAAAAGCCAATGTCATGACGGGGATATACTGTATACATTTTTTCTTGGTTGAATAGTTTTTGAGAAACACTAGAAAGTGTTCACTCCCTATGTATTCTCTATTATTTAATAATTCTATTTAAAATATTTGTACTTTTAATTTAAATAACTTTAAATTCCTCTATGGAACGTTTGGTAAACTGTCTTTGGTAAGATGGTAACTCTGTAAACGTTGGTAAGATTCTGTCCAATCTTCTCCTTAAGATTCACAAATTTTAATTGATTGATTTATATAAACTCCACTCCGAATACAACACATTTGCACACACAGAATTGAGCGTATGACTTCTCTGACACGCTTTGGCAGAATTGAACCTTATTTATGATTTATGAATCACCCACTTCGTTGTTTTCGCAGTGCAATGTCCCAATCAAGGATGTCACCCTCAACACTACCATCTTCAAAATAATTGAAAAATAGAGTATAAAGCAGGGGACTAATTAGAGTTCCCTGTTTAACCCTGCTTTAATATTGAATTTTTCTGTAATACCTATAGTGTGTAGTGCCCTGTACGCTCAGTCGTCAAAGAACAGTTTTGGGAACCCTCAACACCTTCCACCAAAACATCCACTTAGTTTAATTAATAAAAATAAGAGCATTCAATCAATCGAATCAAAGGCCGCAAAAAAATCTATCGAGAAAGCGTAGACTTTCTGTCGATTTTTGAGCTAAACGCCATTTTACAGAATTGTTCCAGGCGAATTTCACGTTGTCAATTATACTATGCCGAAAGCCGCTTGATACTCTTTTAACACACTACCTTCAGCCCATTTCTTGCAATTTTTATATAGCTTGAGTAATAGAATAATATGATAAAACTAGTAAAGATTAATGTTGATTTTTTGAATTGATTTATTATCGCTTTAGTACCAAAAAGTTAAACTCCAGGCTCTGTCAGCAATTTCAGCTTACGACGCATTCAGTTTTAAAACCCCTACACACTCGGTATTCCTCCATCACCCATTACATTATATAATTAATCTTATTGGAAGATCGATGAGATAGTAGGTGGTAGGTATGCCAGCCATCTTACTCTAGACATTCAAATCCATTGACTCTCAATATACATAAAAGAGAACATAAAAGGTGATACATATCTACTAAATACTACATTCAATAAAGCAGTCCGGATTCCGCCAAACTCGGATAAGGGGACCCAAAGACGCGCTGTCCTGCCACAATTTTCATATCTGATGACATCCTTAATTATTCCCTATATGGAGCCAAGGAGGAGCCCTATTAATTAAGTGGGTCACATCGAGCTTCCATTACATTTTTTCCATTTGTTTTTATCAACTTCGCATGGTCTATCCTTAATCGGGTGAGAATGGTACCTAATTAGAACGTTCTGAGAGACACCAATCGACAGTGTTTTGGGTACGTAGGGGCTTTTCTTCCGATCCGCCTCACTGACGCCACTATTTCCTTTTGATCATATTTCTTATTCAATTTCTAGCTTTTGAAGGCCAGATCGCTGTGGTCTGGTATATAAATCGGGACTCCCGGCCATAGTCGCCTTTTCGTTTCTAAACCTATGTGTGCAGACAAGGTAGACCAACAGTCCAGGGTTTTTTGAAGGCGTCTGTATGGACTTCTTGCGGTTTCGTGCACAAATGGGTTTTGATGTTCTATGTATGGGGAGACTGTATACCAATAGGGCACTAGGGCTATAATTCGGATGGAAAGTTTTGGAAAGGATCATGGACTGTAGTAACCGGATTCACTGGAGGTTGGAACACTGCGTTGAACCCCACAGTTCAACCAAGACGTCCAATTGGATGTCCAATACGTGATGCGTATACGAGGCGTTTGTTCTGTAATGAGAGTTTCGATTCGTCGTCGTTTTATTGTTGTATCGTCTGTTCAGTTTTATTCTTTTGAGTCGATTGAGGGGGGGGGGTTGATCCATGTAGTGGACGATTGGTAGCTGGGAAAGAAACAGAGTTGTAGTAGATTGTATGAGAGCTGATGCGGCGGAGGGTGAAGATTATTTCGTGGGTTTTGGATTCCTTAAGCTGATCCGCTAATTCATGAACCTTTTTTAAAACAGGTCTTGGAGGTTTCTCAAGATAATTACTGACGGATCGTGAAAGGATAAAACGTAAAGTTTCACTGCAGTGCAAAATAACTTAAAGGAAGCTCAAATTTTACAGACTGACTATGAATAAAAATCATATAAAGATTTTAAGGCAGATGATTTTTCAGAATTAGATAGATATATACAGTACATCATATAAATATTTTAAGAGAAATTGCTTCAATAATCAAGAGATAACGGAGAGTATGGGATAAACTTTTTTACATGCCGGTTGACAACCCTTTACAATAATAAATACATAAATAACCCCGGATTTGACGTGATTAATAATTGTGTGCGTGAAGATTGTTAAAAAGTGGCCTGGTTCTATTCGAAAAAGGCTGAAAGAGAGAAAAAAAAGATCGTCTCAGGATCGGAGGAAGAGGGCGAACTCCATGGAAAAAAGAGTTAAGTAGATATAAATTTATTACACGGACGTGAACGTAGGAAGGCAGCGAGAGTGGCACAAAGTCCAACCAGCCGGACTGGTTCCAAATCGCCGGACAACATAAATCAACACTGCTACCTGGTTTACGTAAAGTATTACTGCCCCTTGGAAGAAAAAACCACAACTTTTAATCTATTCATGGCGGATCTTGTATTGCCCAATTTTCATTTCAACACATATGTTCAAATTTTACTAAATTATCGGTTTATGTTTATTATGTAGAGAAAGAGAAGGAAGAGATTTAGACTTCTTGACTATATATCTTATGTTTCAAAAATTCTTTCGGTTGGACAATCTACATTTACAGTTTATATAATATTAAAAGGAAATAATTGTTTGTTTAAATGAGTATTTTTTTAAACAAAGTATCAAACGAAATTACAGTAATTATATATTAATTCTGTTTTAGCCATTAATGGTGTACAGAGGGAGTTGGATTCTTACAGTAATACGCATATAATCTTAGTAGTTCACAATATTTAGTCTTACCAGTATTTAATTATAATATGCATTTCTATATTGTGAAAATAATAGTTTTATAATAAATTACAATACTAACAATAATTAATCTTTAGGTAAGGTATTGGTTGAGATAAAAACAAGCCTGTGCCACGAGTGGGATTCGAACCCACGACCTTCGGCTAAATACCCCGCTGCTCTACCACTTGAGCTATCGTGACTTATGATCGGAACACCAACCTCCCATCTCAATCCCACCTGTTGAGTTTTCCCTCTTTTCCCTTTCGAATTTAACCGAAGGTCATGGGTTCGAATCTCGCTCGTGGCACTGGCTTTTTTATCTCAACCAATCCATAACCTTACATAAAGATTAATTAATTGAAAGAAGTTATTTGAACAATCGGACCACGAAATCTAATGAATAAACAATAATGGGATATAGCCATTATTGTTAATATTGTAATTACAGCTATAATGATAACCAAAATACCCATTGTAGTGATGATAACAAAAAATATTAAAAATAACAATAATTAATAGTAGTAATACTTGTTGGCGAAAATTTATTGTTGTTATCCAAAGCACTACTACACTGACTAATGTCGAAAGAAAGGATCTGACAATACTGTATGATATAAAAATTATATTACACTAATTTGTACTTTTAGTTATGTTTATTTGCCACTTAATTCGACATAGAATATTATTATTGTGAATTATTAAATTGTGTATTAGGAATGGCTTTAACACGGCGGATTGTTTTTCTGTAAATTTCTTTTGTGCGAAGGTATGACTCTACATTTGTGGGAAAAGAGAAGTTATGTCTGTAGGTAGTTTAGTTTTCTTTTTAAGACTCTACAATCATTGTTATACCATTTTTAAATACATTGTGGACTTTTGGAATTCAACAACCCCTGCCTCAATCGAATAAATAGCAAGTGTAGAAAGAAATTGGTATTAATGAGATCAACCAAGTTACTTTTGAAATATACACTGCCCATCAAAAATCCCCATGGTTTTTGCACGAAAAAATAGCCAACTTTTGAAATGCCTATTTTCTTAGCCTTTTAACCTGAGCTAGATCTTATTAGATAGAAAATTTTACGCTGAACAAGATGGCTCTTTAAATGTTTTCCTAGCTTCAGTCATTCATCAGTAAATTCTTCAATTCGGGAACAGGTTAATTTTTACACTTTTTACGAAAACTTCAAATTGGCCTGTGCAGCCAGGAAATCGCCCTGGGGCGGCTCCCTGTAGCTATCGATAGGAAATTTTAATAAATTTTCAAATGGTCACCTTCCACTTTATCCGATTTTTCAACAGTTTTTTGTTATTCGCGACTTTTGAGCAAAAAACAAGGTTTTTTACGTGCTCATGGAAAAAACCGATCACTCTCTCTCCCCCGATTTTCAAGAATGCATACATTTTGAACCGTCATGTTTTCGCAAATACGCTCTACAACCTTTTTATTCCAAGCACTTTTTCAAAAAGTAAACAAGGAAGCGACAATTCTTATTTTTTCTACTTTAACCTTTTGGGATGAGGAATGCTTCTGATGTCGAACCACTTGTTTACTTGTTAATTCATAAAACGGTAAAGCTCCAAAGCCTCGAGAAAAGGATTATGACAAAGGCAAGATCAACAAAACTGTTGCACCAAACAATAATTATTATATGTATGTATATATATATATATATATATATATATNAGGGATAGAAAGAGTGAGAGTGAGAGGGGAGAGGGAAAGATAGTAAAAGTGGGTGAAAATGAAAGTGAGAAAGAAGGGTAGTGAAATTAATAGGTAGATAAAGATAGAAGGAAAAGATAGATATATACAGAGCATGTGTGAGAGAAAGTGGTTATAGGAAAGGGGGGAGATAGAAATATGGTTAAAAAGTGAGAAGAAAGCGAGTGAGCCTATGCCTATGAGTATCGTAAAACTGAATTATTTTGTGCATTTTAGAAATTTTGGTTTGTATATAAAATGGTCTGTTTGTTATACGAAAATTGGAAAGAATTTTTTAACTAAATATTGCAAAACAACTTATAATTTTGATTACGGAATGGGCAACGTTTTAAGAAAATTGAAGAAATCTCATTAACATTGTCTAATTTATTGTAAAAATTTGTTTACTTACTTGACTACACAACTGCTGAATATTACTAATTTTTCTAGTAGTTTTTATTTTAGAAAAGATATAAATATATGAAAAAACCATTGTAAATTGTTGTGGACTATTTCAGTACAAAAATTGCTTGTAGTAGAGGCATTAAAATATTATTTAACAAAAATATTGGACAAATATATACATATTGTGTCTTAAAGAGCAATTGTCATCAGATATAACTTACAATTTAAACAGTCCTTATCAAATATCGGATTTTGGAGACATCTATAGTTTATCATTTAAGACTAATTTACGAAATTGGCAACAACTAAATTTTATTTTATTGATTATTTTTAAGTCAGGTTATTTTTATTTAAATAAATTTTAATCACTATCGCCGGCTTCTGTAGATAAACGCCCTTCACCCCTTTGTGATCACGCAGGGGGCGATTGCCCGAGATGAAATTCATTCTACGACCTTTTTTTGTCCTCCTTTTCTGATCAGGTCGAGGAACTTACAAACACGCCAACCGCATTAAGACAAATTAGCCTCCTGGAAATAACATGTTCTCCGGGGATGACAAATCTAGAAATGGGCCTGAACCCTTTTTAACATGGCGTTGTCCGGTATTCAAATAAATACATTGTAACTTAATTTTACACAACTGTACATACAGACACATCCAAGAAGTACAAGATAGACATTAAAAAGTAGATATTTCAAATTTAATCTAAATGTATTGACTAAAATATGTATATATTAAAATAATAATAGCAATACATATACGCCAGTATAGTCTAATCATATTTTCAATGGTACAGAAATTTAATAAGAAATAAAAGAGATTTATAAACGTATAAATAACTGAATTCATCCGTACACCCGTTGTTTTATGGGCCGTGAAAGAGACTCGCTAGATAGTTAAAATAAACGATTAGTCCGTACGAAACGAAAGAAGATGGGTGACTTGGTAAGGGGTATTTTTGGCGGTCGGGTAACCAAAACAGAATCACATTAGGTAAAATTCGTCCGGGGGTGGGTTACAACCCATATGGGTCACAAATGTCAAAAAATGGGCGTTGACCGGAGATTTGTTCTTCCTATTAAAGAGAGAAAGAGATACGGCGTATCTGCCGCTCTGGGATGTTAGAGGACCATCCTCAAACCGCATCTGGCCAAGGGTTTTCTTCCAACAAGGATTTGAATGTACAACAAATGTGATGTTACTGGCCTATTTTTCGTAAAAATTGGTTTGAACAATTGCTTGAAACATTTTTCAATACTTCAATATTTTCGTTGAGAAAGCTAATATCTTTAAATCTTCTAGATTGCCCAGAAACAACATACCCATCTTCTTTTGTTTGTTTTTTTAGTTGTTAAGTTTGTCAGTGTAGATAAGCTTGTAATTTGCGCTAGATACTTGCATTTTGCATTGCAACATTTTGCACCTACGTTTACACTTTTCAACCAGTAGAAAAAAATAAGTAAAATGACAAGTCTGGACGATACACTGAGGATGGCGATACGCCGACTGACCGGCGGAATATCTCTTTCGCTTTAATATTATCCCCGACCCCGATTGTTCTTGCAGTCGGGCATCTCTTCAGATTGTGGATCACCTTCTTCTGAAGTGCGACGCAGTGATGGATGCCAGGCTTCCGTTATTAGCAACACTTGGTGGTCAAGGGCTTAAGTTGGCCGCCCCCAACAAAGTCATGCTTTTCGGAGGCCGAAGTGCTACTTATGAAGTCGGTTTCGGGAATAATGGCGTACTTGTATAATTAATACTTTACATTATTCTAAATAATATCTAACAGTTAAAAACAATTATTAAGTTATTTGTAATTATGTCATTTATTATTAGGAGTTAATACCATTAAGTTCAAAAGAAAAGAGTCCGTAGTAATCCATTTTTTAATTGTAAATATGCTTTGTAATTTTTAATTATGTTATTGTTATTATGTTTAATTCATGTAACACCTAATGTATGGGGCATGATGTACAATAAAATTTTAAAAAAAACCGTCTGACTAACAACAAGGATAGGCAGACCAAAACGGTCGGAAAATCTCCCCAATAATCTTGCATTATTTTTCAAACAGTTTTAGTTATTTTAATTGAAAAAATGGATAATATAAATGTTTTCTTTAACTTTAGCTAAAATAAGAGTACAATTTGTACTGTACTATTTTGATAATAATTCAGCATAAATCCTATCAATCTCAAACTGTTCAGTATTTAACCATAAACCAAAAATTGTAAAAATCATATCAATTTTTAACTAGACACATATTTTATTAAAAATACTTTCCCAATACTTTCTCATTAAGCTACTACTTACCTATACATTTTCGCGGTTTTTATTGTCAAATAATTTCTTTGTTTCTTTTTTGTACATGTAAAATCACTAACAGTTAAACACTTGCAAAATCTCAGGTTATTTTTAGTGCTTATTTTTGTTTTATGGTTAATACATGTATGTTAATTCATGTAATAGCTAATGTATGGGGCTTGTTGTACAATAAAAAATTTACAACAAAAACCGTCTGACCAACAACACAGCAAGGATAGGCAGATCAATTTGCCAGCCAAATTAGCTTCTAATAATGTGCGATAGTCTCATTCACGCTAATGAAAAGCTAAATAAGAAACCAAACATTTTAAATATATTTTGTAAGCTTTTCTAAAAATAACAGGGCAATTGTTCCGAAATATTTTATTATATAAAACATATTAAATTACATTTGTAAAATGAAATAATAAAAATTATAGTTTTGAAATATATTTTGCGATATTTGTTGTTTTTATAAAACGTACTTTAAAACACGTGTTTATCGTTCTTTTATTCTCTTCCTCAACCATTCACTTGCACTATTTTTCATTCTTTCTTTATCTGCGACCTGATAATGAAGGTTGCTGAGTTGCAAACGCGCACCCTTTCCGCATTCTCTCTCATTACAACTCTCTCGCTCTATCTATCTTTCTTTCGCTCTAACCCACATTTATCCCCTTTCACATATACAGTTTCAATTAACTTATTTCCTATTTAAATGTATTCACTCAAGTAGGGCGGTGGAGTTCTTGATAATCGTAAAACATCCTTTACATTATATAAATAATCTCATGGGGTCGTCAACATTCGACCATGCAGCAGTCTCACATTACACATTCACGCTGCTAAATACATTCACACACAATAAACACAAAACGATTTCTATGGATATACAAAAGCCAAGTTTGCTTCCCAAAATAATAAAAGAAATAGATTATTTCTTTGAACAATTCTTTCCATATTTGAATTTTCCAAAAGCCCTAGTTAAACGACGTTTTAGTAGTCGTAAAATCAAACGTTTATTCGTTATAGTTTTTCAATTTGTTATTTATTTTAGCATAAAAACTATAAAGTAATGGAATATATATTTATATTTTTTTTAACGTGCGGTATAAATAAGAAGACAACCTTCATTCTATTACTTTTGCAAGATTATTTAACTTAATATTCATAAATTAATTTCCTGCAACTGATAATCATATTCATTTATTTTATTTTAAATCAAGTTTTTATGTTTTATCTTAAGATTTAGCTAATACTTTCAAACCAAACTTGTAAAATATGTTATTGACAAAATTAACAAAAAAAAATCTAATTTGTGTTATACAGTTATTTTCCAAATAACAAAAAAATCCTAGTTTTTTATAATCAAAATACGATTTAAAATAAATATTTTATTGTTATATACTCTCGCAACCACCGAAAATCATCACCTGAGAAAGGTCGCATCCCGACGAATTCCCTAGAAACCTCTGCGACTGATAGACGATGGCCGCGAGATCTCAAGGAAGTGATGATTATGATAGTGAAAATTATAATAACAAAGATAATTAAAGAGATAATATGTGAAATCACTGGAGTACTGCTATTGGGTAATTTCTGTTATTGTTAATTCTGAATACATTTCCTTTCTCACTGTTACATCTTACCTATTTGAAGGTTATTGCAAATCACTACAAATAATAAAAAATAAAATCGTAAAAAAAATAAATTTTCTTCCGTGCCAATTGAAGGATAAAATTGAATTAAAAATCAAAAACAAAATATGTCTATTTTTTCACCTAGCTCAAAGTTTGTAAACAAAGGAAAATATTTTGTTTTCCTTTCAAACTCCCTCTCCTGTATAAAATTGGTCTATGTTGACGGAGGAGTAATATAAAACTAACTAATTCCCGTCATTTACTACAACAAATTTTCTGTTGAAAATCGGGCGATTCAGCCAATTAGGAACAACAAATTGTTAGTCCTGAACCAACATCAACCCTCGTCTATGAGTTTTTTCCCTACAACCCTCTTATGAGTTCCAAAGGATACTCCTGTTAAATATGACGTATTTGAGTGTATAACTGTTTTCTTTTATTGAATATGTTGGTATAAAACGAAATACTAATATAGAATTGCAAAGAAACTATTATATATAAAAGGTCAATGATAAGGCGAATTTAAAAGATATAAAAGCAAGTTCCTTGATCATTCTTTCAATAAATATACCCATTTTTGAACTATTTCTAATGGATGGTTTGTATTTGTTACAAAAAATAATCGTTAAAAATTGTTTTAAAGTCCTGATGAATCCCATTTCTCGAAAGTTTAAAGGAGGAATTGAGTGTTTTTTCTTTCTTTAAAATTCGACTTATCCCTGGTTGTTTTATATACAATTAAAATATTAAGGCTGACAACCTGAAAATACTAATATAGAACCAAAATAAAAATATTATTTGAATATCTGAGAAAGTATCTAGAAATTGACAAAACAGTACATCATAAACGACTTCCACAATTTAGGCAGATTACACAGGTTTTACAAATATTTTACTCAATCTTCACTTTCGGATCATACTTGATTTACCGCACCCAGTTTTTAATGTCAAACCATTGATTCTCTCCATAAACTTTAATAATCAGCGTTATTTGGATTATTTTTTTTTAAATATCGAAGTGTAGTAGCAGGATTAATTGAATAAATCGGTCAAAGACGATACACAACCTGATAAATGAAATCTAACGAGCCGAAGTTTAAGACGTGCTTTTTGCGTAAAGTGTGAAGTCTTAAATACACTGTTTAACTTAAATGACCGTAAATCAAGACGAGGTGGAAACACACCCTATTCTGGCCGAGGGAGGCTTTATGGGCCACCTGTTAGGATCCAACATCGTTCAATTAATCCGATCTAGCGGTCGGCAATAATCGTAGCCCATTCCGTAGTATTTGAATTGTTCAAAGGGTCCATTACAAAAGAAAATCATAATCCAAGATGTATTGTTTTAGTTATGTAGGAGTTATTTTAAAGAAGTAAAATTACTTTATTGTCGATTCATCCCGTTCAAAAGCTGGCAGATGGTTTGTGTTAACTCATTTTTTAAGCAAAAGGATGGTCTTTGAGCTATTCTTTATGTTAAAAGAGTAGTTGACAGAAAGCCAGATTTTGGACCATTCTTCAAACTGTCCATTTGATTCTTTCATCGCTACAAACAAATTGACCTGTTTTCTTTTATAAACATTATTAATAAACCAGAGCATGCTTATGTGTTTTCTGATATATAAAAACTCATTTCTTTCATAAATACGGAAATAATATCTAAAAAGCAACAATTAGTTTTTGAATTCTTAGCCCTGGCGTTATATATATTATCGCCTAACTCTTACAGTATGAAAAATTAACAAAATGTAAGTTGAAAAAAGGTTATTTTTTAATTAAAATTATTTGAATGAATTTTTCCCGTGTTTACGATAATGTAGACTTGTTTTCTCAATTAATTTATTCTTTTCCTTCAAAACAAAACTAACTCTTATTAAAAACAAACCCCAAAATAATATAACTTGAAAATGATAGCTAACTTATTCTCTCCATTTGATCCCTCAACCAGACTTATTACATCCCCTAAACTGATATCACTATGCGCCTATTCTCTCTCTCTATTTCTTTTCTAAAGAGAATTTCAGTATACTTCTGACCATCTATCGCGCTATCTTTCTAAGCCACAAACCGTCGGTATTAGAATTTATTAGTTACACTGATTTATGTGCGATTTGAGGGACAGCAATGTAAGTTCTGTATCGTTCTCCTGTCATCATTGAGCAGCGTTTTCTGACCTGACATCAGCACCGTGAGCAAATATCTTTAAAAAAATTATACATACATTCGAATAAACACTTTATTTGATATTATTGCTGAACTTAGTATGATTCTAGCTTCTAGAAGTCCTGATGAACGGACCCGTGGACAGGACGAAATACCAACGCAAAACGCAATAAATGGATTAACATAAAAGCAAAAATGGAAGAGAGAGGAGGAATTGTAATAAAATACATCAATTTCGTTCCAATTAGAAAAGAGGGATAAAAAAGGATAAGACCAAAATGAAAAAAATATTTATTATGTCGCCTGGCGTCCTCGGAAGATATCTGAAACAAACAAAATAAGTTAATTGTTAAATATTTATTTGTAAATTATTGTAAATATGGGCTTGTACGAGGACGATGTTTGAGCGAAAGCGACACGTGTCCTCGGTCCACGTGGCACATCTTCTGCACACCCGATCCCGTGTCAGTCATCCCCAAGTTATTACTTCCTAGGTTTTAAGAGGGCCGACCTTTGGTGAGGTGCCCTTGGGGGGAAAAAGAGTCCTTCTACCGGTGGTTGCTCGTTATTTGTTGTTGAAAAAAAAAAAAAAAAAAAAAAAAAAAAAAAAAAAAAAAAAAAAAAAAAAAGCTACAGACAATCTATACTTTTAGCAAAAATCAATCCGATCTAGATTTATTTATTTTTATTATATTTTATTCAATCAAAATATCAACATTATTGAAGCTGAATATTATTCTTAATAGTTGAACTTTGTTAATTTTGTTATTTCTCTAGGGATAAATCGCTGATAATAGGCTAATGCTGTTGATCAAGTTATTTCATTTACATTTACCTTTACAAATAATAAATCTTTTTTTTTGGTTATTTGCCGTGGAAATTGAAAATGAGGGTAATTTACCATTTGAAGCTCAAGCTCATTTATTTTACTTCCTACATGGCCAGTTTCGTTTACCGACCTCACAATAGTTTCACGGGGGCAACAACCGTGAACCAAAAAGAACCAAAACAAAACAAAAAAATCAAATCAAATCAAATACACCTTTTTGCACAAAATGAAACTGTTTTTACGGAATTCTTAGTTTTAGAAATTCAAATAATTATTATAAGGTTGCGAGTCAGGTGTTTTGGTTTATCTTTCCATGATGAACTTGCTTATGTATACTCTATTCTTTATGTGTAGTTTTACAAAACTCTTCAACATATTGGAACGAATATAAAAATGAAAACACTAGTTCTCCCATGTTGAAAAAATGTATTAAAAAATCGCAGAATTTTTTATTAGTTCGGTTGTATACAATTTAGAACGTTTTAGGTTAATTTTTGATAAAATGCTAACATATTCATCATTTATGCAGGAAATAAGAAATCATTGATACGCTTTCAAGGGATTATGCTAAAAGAATTAATCCAGGATGATGTCCAAATTCATATTTGACATTCACAAGAACATGCAATAAAGGAAGAATGAAAAAATACCCACATGTCCTATCATGGACTAAGATGTAAAGCGAGACGAGGCGGACCAAGATAAAAAGTGGGATCAAACTGTTTTGTCATTTCCTTTTAGTATATATATTCCTTATATATTTCGAACGTAAAAACAAGGCAAATTTAATAATTTTAACTAATCGTTTTTAAAATATGTATTTGTTGGAAAAAAAAATGGAGGACTTAGGGATATTGAACGCACTAGACATTGGCAGATTTTTTTTCCTTTATTATTTATAGTGTATTGATGCTTGACTGTAGAATAATAATTTATCACGTTTCCGGTGGTGGAATGGGTTTATAACGTTTTTATGGAGTAAATTAGGCGGAAACAGGAAAAAATCGAGTTCGATCAAAATATCACATATCCTGAAAAGTTGTATTTTTACAGTTTTGCAACTTTCGGTCCACTTCTGTCCAAAACGCTTAATCGTAATGAATCGATTTTTCGATTTGTAGAACAATAATATCGAACAATTGTAGCGAACGATTTGTTTAAAAGTACCCAGACGTGGAAAAATAAGGAGGGATAATTTTTTAAGGGAAAAAGTTGTAAAATGTTTAGTACAACTTTAGGTTGTTTCTCAAAATGAACGAATCATTATTTAAAAAAATACCGTTGCAAATTCATGATGTATTAAGAAAAATAAAACAAAAACGGGCTTTAATGTATTAAATAGATTATTAGAAAATGGCAACTTTTTCACCTCTCTTGGGACAGCTAAATGACCTTGTGGATTTTTTGTAATAGAGTAAAATTTTAGAGCTTGATGATTGATGATTAAAGAGAAAGGAAGAGTTGACTATCAACATTAAAAGCTATAAAGAAAAATTGGAATTAAAACAATAATAAGAGAAAAACCAGCAGTTCCGAAAGACGGTCGCTACTCCCTTAACCTAAATAGATTTTTCGCATCACATTTCAATTCTCATTTATGCATATATTTTGCATTGTATAAATTCACTTTTCCACGTCCTAAATGCAATTGTTAAATGTAAACATTGTTTGTAAATCCCAGGCCCTGAAGATGATCTCAATAAAAGATCGAAACGTTGGCACGATAAAGAAAATGTTTTTCTGAAACCTACATCACACCCGACCGCATCTCACGATATCTGAATAACTATCGATTAACGGTCACTAATCTCTACACATTTATGCATAAACATGTAATCAATTATAATATGACAAAATAAGGCTTACATGTCCATTATTTAGCATAAAAACAAGACAGCATTAATTCTTTTTTTATAAAGTTTATTTTAACGTTTCAGAGGGAGACCCCGGTAAACGAGCCACGTCTATCATTCGAAACGCGCCCACCTTCTCACAGTACTATTTCCTACAGAATTCCCTCATTTAAATTCTTAAGATTACCAAGAGGGACTATCGACTAGGATACTAAGAATAGTTTGTGATTTATTATTTCCTAGGAATTATTTAACTGGGATTACTTCATGAATATTTCAAAAAATAAAATTTAGGGGGTTGTTCGGGGAGAAACCAAACTATTCAAATTTAGTGTATACACGGATTTTAATTTGCTTACAATTTGTAACTTGTAAAATCTAGTCATTCGAGTATCTTAAATAATAATACAAGATAATATGTTAACAGCCCAATATATCGAGGATGGACGGGCCAAACTTTATAAATATATTATGACAGATTTACCATTGTATGAAACTGTCCATCTTCAGAAGAAATTATTTACCATCAAAGGAAGAAATTACTACTCTTCATGCAATTAATTTCATGCGTCCTTTGTGATTTAGAGGATCTGTGAATATTTAAGTAAAAAATCTATATTTCAGCAGCTCAAGGTAAAATTTCCTAGTTAGTTCTTAGAAGTACTGACAGATTTTTATGGAATATTTGCAAGTTATAAATAAGTAGAAATGCGAGTCATAAGTCTGGCCTCGTATTGAGACACTAACCTTTGCCGAGCCCAATCAACATTAAAAGGAGCTTTTAAGCTGAGGTAAAAAGAAAGAAGTCCCGCGATTCCAGTCGCATCGTTAGCAGGAAACTGATTAATGGCTGGAACCTGTTACCATTTGTCGCAAACGGACGGACGACTGTTTAACGACTCCTGCGGCATAAAAATACACATCGTTGCCCGTCATGCGTTTTCGCCTTCGCCTCCGGACAGGATAAATTACACAGCCGTGACCAATCCCCTGAAAAAAATTATATATACACTATATAGAGAAAAAATAGACGATGAAATCTTAATATAACGGCCAGTAATAATAATTTCTGGGGCGTTAAATGTAATAAGGTGTGAAAATTGTATCTACTCACTTATCACGGGCTATCTATCAGCGATCCCTCCGCTACATCGTTTGTAACAACTTAATTTCGTTATTCTCGTCCCTGGAACGAGAGAAAATTGAATTGGAATGATGAAATTAATAACGATGGCTGTTGAGTACTTCACACTTGACTCATTAAACTTTAATGAAAAAGAGAAATCCTTAAATGGCAGTGCTGAAGAGTAGTATGTTTTAATACATAACTATAAAAATAAATCGTAAACATTAAGTTTTTCGTCTGATTGTGATCATTTAGTCTGCCTCATTGTTTCCCCACTCAGGACTTTATAAAACAGACTCACAGAAATCACTCAGACAAAATGACGAACACCGAAATCTCGTGACAGACAAAAAAACACCACGCTAAATCGCGTCTGACAGACCAACCGAGCAAGGACCAAAATCAAAAAAATTTTTTTTTCATTTAATGCGTGACAAAAAATCTTTGTTCACAGTTACTTGTGGCAACAAATAAAAAGTCAGTTTCTTTCGAAATTATCGTCATATTAAGACAATAATATACATAAAATTTAATCCATTTTATTTAATGATCCGATTGACCAAATTACTTCTTTCAATTAATTAATCTTTGTATGTAAGGTTTTGGTTGAAAATGAAAAAGTTAGTGTCACGATCGGGATTCGAACACATCCGAGACCCCCACCCAGCCGTGAAAAATGGCAAAAAAGAGGTAAAATTGGAAAGGTTGTAGGTTGAGATGGTGAGTTCGTGTCTGAGTGGTAAGTAACGATAGCTCAAGTGGTTACACCAGTGGCGTATTGAGCCGAAGGTCGTGGGTTCGAATCCCGCTCGTGACACTAGCTTTTTCATTTCAACCAATACCATACATAAGATTAATTAATAAAAAGAAGTTATTTGGTCAATCGGACCACGAAATATAATGGATTTATATTAAAACCTAAAAATAGTTAAAATTCTATTTACAGAGAAGGTGAAAAACAATCAACTGATAATCCATCGTCTTTTTTTCAGTAAAAAAGTTTTCAACCGGCCTTCGTTTCTTAAAAGAGCCAATTATGCTTTCCATTCATTATAAAACTGCGCAACTTATAAGCTGTTCGTCCTTGCAAGCACTAGCACCCACCTGAGACCTCCCCGCCCGTGAAAAATGGCAAAAAGGAGGGAAAATTTGAAAGGTTGTAGGTTGCGACGGGGAGTTCGTGTCTTAGTGGTAAGTCACGATAGCTCAAGTGGTTAGACCAGTGGCGTATTCAGCCGAAGGCCGTGGGTCCGAATCCCGTACGTGACACTAACATTTCCATTTTCAACCAAAACCTTACATAAAAAGATTAATTAATTGATAAAATTTAATGTCGCAGAAAAAACTCTGGGGTCTTTTACTATCATATATTGCTAAAAGATTGTAAAATAACGTCATTCCTGAGTGCTTAACATCCAACCTTATCGTGTGTCATGAAAAAGTGCTCACATAAAAATAGTTTTTCTTTTTCAAATTATACTCAAATAAAATTTCTAGGGGATATAAGGATTCGAACCCAGAACCGTTAGGGTGGTAAATACGGAAGTCATAACGATCAGTTTACTGGCGAAATCATGATACCCTGCTGAATTTTCTTGCTGTTGAAGGAGAGCAGTGTGAAAATAAATATTTTACGGAGTTATTCATTTCTAGTTAGTCCCAGATTAATAATCCACGAACTCTGAAATTCACTGCAAATTGTTAGAAATAGTGAAAGTACACAAAATTGTCCAAGGGTGGCCCAACTTTCATAAATTAACCAGGCGTTCTTTTGCAGCAACACTCAGCCACGCTTCGATCCAAGGAAAAGTTTTGGTGAGAGAAACAAAAATCTAGAGTAACGCCATACAGTAACTGTAACATGAAAACATCATCATCGTCAAAGCGTTCCATCACATAATTTTTATCGTCACATCAAAGCCCTAATTGAACATAAATTGAAATGATTTTTCTTTCGTATTTTGTTTCCAATCCTATCATGATATCTTTACAAAATTTTGTTATTATAACTCCATTGAATATTTAAAAATTTTAATATTGCCAACCAAAAAGAAATTATAATGGGTAAAAACTGCACTGTTACAGATAGTCTTTTTTGAAAACAACAGCTTTTCTCTTCCTTGTATTCGGATTTCCAACTTTTGTCCCAATTAAACCTAAATTGTATGGGATCGAGTACTACAGTGGGTTATTTTTTGCAGATCAATTTTATTTAATATCAAAGAAATAATTTTTTTACAAAACGATAATGTTTTAATGAATAATATTATATTATACTTGAAAAAACCTAAAAAAACTTTTAAAAAATTAAGAAAATACTCTTGTGAATAAGATGCATGACATTATCATAATCAGTGAAGTTATAGATATGATATAACGCCGACAATGACTAGTAGAAAATTAATGAGAAAACAGGTTATTAAATACAATAATACACAGAAAAAATAAATGTTTCTAGTTGAAAATTTGAACTTCTCCATTGTCTTCGCTTATGGGGTGGTCTAGGGGTTGGTTGACCGGCCATGTGGCCTCCCCTATTCAAACCCCTCGCCCCGACCAGACCACCCCTTTGTCCTCAATGGGCACGTAAAACCTTTTGGCAAAACGTCCATTTTCCCCTTCTTCCTTTTTTCCTCAAATGGAAGGACATACCTTTGTTATTTGATAAATACAACTTAAACAAAAGCGACGATTCAAGGTTAAGACATGGTTTAGAAAACACACAAAAAAAAACCAGTCAGACTGAGAAGATTTGGTTCAAATAAACTAAAGTTTAGGTCTGTATATGCCTTAATTTGAAAGACTTGGGAAATATATTTTCAAACAATATAATTTGCAGGTAACAAATATTGAATAACCGGCAGAGTAAATCGCACCCCGATTCAATAAAGTTATCGTTATCGTCTTCCTACAATTCAAGCATTATAAACGGTACCAGGTTAATGTGAACCGGTAACCAGGTGCTAATAAGTAACATTAAGAAAAAATTATTAAAACTGAAAGGGATGACGTCCTTTACTATAATATTGAAAACATATTGTAAAATAAAAGTATTTCTTTCCTACAGGATGCCTTAATGTCCATTTGTTATTATTCCCAATTAAAATTCGAACCTAGAACCGTTTGTTTGAAAACTTTTGGAAACTTATGTAGTCAATATTATCTATATAGACGCATACGTTTTTTCATATCAGTTGTAATAATTTTACAAGTTTCTTTTGATTGTGGCTGATCTCAATTTTGTGGCCAAAACTATTATTCTATGACAATAATCTCGAAAAGTTATCTTTATTTTTTGTAATTAGGTCATTACTGATCATATTGGTAGATTAGAACGTTTCGGCGTTTCGCCATATTCAGTGTTGGGTCTGTGTGATTTCTGTGAACTCAAACCTCTTTCATATGGTCATGAGGAAGGATGGGGTGTATAGGTTGGTGCAAGTCATTTTTTAAAATTATTATTTTTTATAGGTCCTGTCAGTCTTTGTAATATGTTGTTTTTCATAATTTATTTTATTTTGTTATTTCTTTTAATGATGTGTTTATGACTGTTTTAGTAATAAATATGTTTGTACATGCCCTAATTTTCGCGAGTATGTTCACTTTTCATCCGTTTTGTGCGCCGTGTAATAATTTCATGATTTTTTTGTATTTTCGAGGATTTGTGGTAGCTTTCTCTTCAGTTTGATACATCTCATTAAATGTGTACCATGACTGCATCCCAATTTTTGTAAGCGATATGCGCAACTATGGGCTTTCAAAAATGGGTAAATTTATATAAGTTTTTAAAATTATTTTTTTAATATATATTTTTAAATTAGAAATGATACCAAGAACAATTAAATTGGTTGTGTATTTCCCAAGTTATTTTTAATTCAAAAACTGAGGGGTATTTTTTATCTTTAAAGCTGTTCATAACTAAAAACAATCATAAAGTTGATGATTATTAGCCCTAAACAGTCAACAAGTGTACTTTATTCTAAAATGATCAGGTCAGTTACATGCGATTCTTCAAGATTGGTGGCCTGTCTAGAGGAATACGAAAATTATGAAATATTTTATTAAGTATATTCAATCAACGCCTTAGATAAAAAGAATAATTAATTGAAATAATTAATATGGTCAATTACGACCGGAAAACGTATATCGATTAATTAAGCGTATTGTTTTATAATAATATATATGTATAATAATATACTATTCCACATAACAGAGTCCTTGGCTCCATACAAAGAGCGTGTAGGCATGCCGCCGGTTCTAAGAAGATTTGTCGAACAGGGTAGCGAGTTTCAGGGTCCCTGTTCCGCTTTGAATGGAATAGGGAATTTTTTTATTGTATATAGCCTTCAAAATATGTGTTTTGTGTTTCTGTATGAGTGAGTGTATTTATTAGAGTGAATGGGGAGGGGCTAATGGTGGAATCCCCATCGCCCCTCGAGCTGTGTAGTGACTTGGGTCGATGGCGGAATATTTATAAAAGTACCCCATCGTCCCCAATTAGATTAGTTTTTTATTGTATGCAGGTCGATGGAGAAATATTCAGTACTCCATCCAATCAAATAGAATGAATGAAATGTATATAGGTGTGAATATATTCTGCATGCGCTAACTGGAATGACCAAGCTGTCGGATTCCACTACTAAAAAAAAGGAAAAATATATAAATTAATAATAATATACTATTGTTTATTATACAATACTTTTTTATATTATATTGTGTTGTATTTTTTCATTCACCTTTCTTAATTTGCTTTTACTTATTACACATAATTTTAAATTTTCTATTCAATTTTTACAAGTTTTAAGGTAATCTGGAAAGAGTGTAAATGAATTGAAAAACCTTTGGAAATGGTTTAAACCCAAATGGAAACAGTTGAACAATAAATGGAAAAGCTGAAATTAAAATGGAAAAAGTTGAGATTATATCGAAAATTTGAAATTAAGATAGGAAAGTCGAATAATAACATTAAAAAAATCGAAATTAAAATGTAAAATGTTCAAATGTATTTGGAATATGTTTAAATATATTTGCAAAAAGTTGAAATTAAAAAAAAACTATATCTGATCTGATATCACCAATTTGACTTGAAAGTGTTTTCTGTTCGCTGAGGTCATAGTAAACACAAAGATGACACATATTTATCAATCGTAAAACAATCGTGGTGACGCAACTTTTGCCGTATAATTAAAGACGTCTGGTTTCAATCCTCCGGAGGGTGAGATATACAGGGTGGGGCAGTTTACATGGGGAGACATGCTGAAAACTGCTCGAGGGGGCGGAGGATGTGATTTATTGTTTTTCAATATTCACGCTGATGTCTGTAAGCTTGACGACGTTCCAAGGAATTTCCTTTTAGGCAGATGGTAATTGTTTTAAGCCGGTCATAGGAGTTAGAGTCCTGAGTCTATTAAATTTCCATATCTGTACGAAATTAACGACTAAAAGGGGACATGTGACGCTACCGTTTCTATTATTAATAATGGAGAACAGTTATGACGAACGGCCTTTCAACCCGATGATTTACAATTATTTAAATGTGTCATTTGTGGCCGGTGGAGGGGTTCCGAGGGAAAAAGGAGACTACGGTTGAGCAATAAAAGTGTTAGGTGTAGCATAGGGGGGGCATTGTGCGCCCGGAAGGGTTGAGTGTCTTTCAGCATCACCCCCGGCTGCTGACTGATACTGACTAATGACCCGCCCTCGCGGCTCCCAATTCAACTCGGCACCCTTCTCACTCGTCCTGTCAAACCCAAAAGATGGATCTACTCCAGTTTCCCACTTCCATTTTCAAATTTTTTTCCCTCCCTCACACGAGCTCTTCACCCATCCAGCACGCGCGCCATTGAGCGAACCGACAGCTGAGCGAAACACGAGATGGATGCCGAAATGGTTTTCTTAAGGTGGTTGTGCTACATTTACTAATAGCCACGGTTTCATCCAATATTCTTTCCTTATTTTAATTTACTATAATATCCTCACAACCCCTTGACATAACCATCTACAAAAAATAATTATGCTATATTCAGGTGTCTTCCCATTTTCTTCCTTCTTCTTCGCCTTCTTCCTTCCAATTTTTCACAGGTCTACAAAACAAATTTCGTTTGTTATAGGCTTTTATTGCTCTGCAATTTACACCGTCGCTAAAGTTAGTTTACATCCTAACAGAAATAATATTGTCTATGTTCGATCATTTTTGTCGGTATATCGGTTGGACTAAACATGAAAAAAAGGCGAAACCTGTCCGACAGACAGAAATATCGAGTAAAAGAGAGCAAAATGATCAGAAAAGATCAAATTAATGGTTTGTACTAACTTAGGATTAGTGGAATGTGTTCGTGTTGAGTTGTAGTTGTTGATTATTCTGTTAATTATGTGCTTAGGGTAGAGATTGTTATGGAGGATCTGTTTGTATATCTTTATGTTCTTGTGCTGAAATGATTCATGGCTCAGGGTAATCATTCTGTGAAGTAACCCTTTGGCCGTGTTATTACTGTATGAAGAGGATGGTGAGATTTAAAGTTGAGGTACGATCTGTGTTTCTTGGTTTTTGGTACCAATCTGTGATTGATGTGCATCTGGTTGTTTTATTACAAGTGTATCTAAAAATGGTATTGTTTTCGATTTCATGTGTAAATTGTAGGCGTGGGTGAAAGCTATTAAATGTATCTAATGTAGTTTGAATTTGATCTGTGGAACTGCTGTCAATATATCATCTACGTATTTAGTGAGGAAGGGTGATGTTAAAGGAAGTTGTGGTATGACTGTATTTAGTAGATGTGTCATGATTATGTCTGCCAGTATCGGGCCTAGGTTGCTACCCATGGCTATACCAAAAAGTTGTTTGTAAAAGTGATTGTCGTATGTAAAATATCCGTTAACATAGCAGTGTCGGATCATTGTTACGAACGTGTTCTTTGATAGAGTTGTGTGTGGTGTTATGTTGGGCCATTTATCTTTAATAATGTTCAGTGTTGTGTCTATTGGGATGTTGGTAAACAATGATGAAACATCTAGGGATATGAGAGAGTAGTGTGAGGGGATGTGGATATTATTAATTTTGTTAATGAAATGAAATGAATCATTTACATTATATGTGTTATCTGTGATGTTGTTGAGTATGTTGGTTAGGTATTTTGTCATGTTATATGTGGGTGAGTTTACAAATGAAATTATAGGTCTTAGAGGGTGTTCAGGTTTATGTGTTTTTACAGATCCATATAGTTTCGGAGGTGTTGGTGAGTTGTTTTGAAGTGATTTGTAGGTGTATGTGTCAATTTCTTTTCGTTTAAGTTTTTCTTGGAGAATTTTGTTTGTCTGTTTGATGAGAGAAGGAGTAGGGTCTGATTTGATTATGGTGTATGTGTTTGTGTCTGTGACAATTTTGTCAATTTTTTCTTTGTACTCTTTCTTGCTGATTGCTATTGTTTGTTTAGTCTTATCAGCCGAAAGAATGAGTATGTCAGGATTATTTTTGAGAAAATTTTTCGTTTTGGTATATGTTTGTTGGGAAAGGTTGTGTTGATTTGTAGTGAGGTGTTGTAAGTGATTTGCTATTGTGTTAATGCATTTTGAGCGTGTTATGTCTTTTTCTTCCTCTGTTTTTGTGGATTTTTGAATTGCAGTCTACATCCGTAATTAATTTAGCTGTTGTTTGTGGTTTTTGTTTATTATAATATAGAGGAGATCATACAATTGTTACTATGTTATGGTTTCCTATTTGGGTCTGCGGGTTGATGGACCTTTAATTTGGTAATTTTCGACTATTTTTCCTTGACTGTTTTCTGGTCTGTTAGACGCATTTCGGCTTCTTTCAAAAGAGAAAACGGACCACACTAAAGAAATAATATTACGCCCAAAACTAATCCATTCGATATTACAGAACATTCACCACAGTTTACTCGGCATATCGATTTAGTCGTCCCTGTTAGGCAATGATCTATTGAAAGTTTACCTACCTGTCAACTGGTATTAACTGCGGAATTGGTAATTAAACCAACCTTTACGTTCTGACCCTGCTCATTCCAAAGCCCACATAAAGTTTATTAAGAAAATATATACATACAATTCCATTTAATTTGGTTAATAATGCTCATTGAAAAATATAGTTACTAATAAATAATTTGTAAAAAATGATAAAAAAATTTCAACTTGCAAAAGGCAATAGGGTGGGAAATGGTAGAAACTATAATGTGAAAGGGAGAGGGACAGGGGGAGAGAGTTTGAGAGAAAGAGAAAGGAATAGCTACATCATTAGACATGTAACGCAACAGAAATTTATTTTATTTCTATAATAAAATTGAAAATGTAAGACAAATAAATAACAAAAAGTTAATTACTTGGAGAGTAAGGATAAGAGAAGGAGAGACGAAGTGCTAGAGGGAGGGCGAAAGACAAGAAAAAAAGGGAGAATGAGAAAGAGAAAAGGGAATTGTAGACTGAGTGAGAGTCACAGAGAAAAAATAAATTGGAGGTATATTTTATACATAATGCATTTATTAGTTTCTAATTTATTGCTGTATTTTATTAAGATATTGTTATCAGAAATCAGGTATTAGGTCACAAAAACTCCCAATTTCATGCCAAGCTTTCGTTTAATTTGTGAACATCTTCAAAAATAGTATTATTTCAATTAGTGCAGACAAAGGAAATATAAATGTATTAATGAAAAAACAAGAGTATGAACAAAAAATGAAAATTTTATTTCAAGACAGTAATATTACTTCTTCTTTAAATGTGGATCTCACATCAAAATTTGAAAAAAAGTAGTTTAGTTGATAAATTATTTCAGGCGAAATATAAAACTTAAACTATAAAATATAGAGAAAATAAAATAAAAAATACACAATTCCCTCTTCCTAAAAATATATGGATTACCTAAGATCCATAACAAGAATTTTCCATTAAGGCCAATTATTTCCATGTTCAATCATCTTTTTATCATCCATCACAGTTTATGAAACTAAGATTAGAACTCTTTTCAAAAAATTACTATAATGTAAATAATTCATAATTATACAGAAATCGTGAGATGCGGTCTGGTGTGATGTAGGTTTCAGAAAAACATTTTCTTTATGGTGCCAACGTTTCGATCTTTATTGAGATCATCTTCAGGGTTCAAAGTGTTTGTCTTCTGTGTAATTGTGCCATTCTTGCGTGTCGTGTTGAGAGAAACCTACATCACACCAGACCGCATCTCACGATTTCTGAATAATTATCGATTAGCGGTCACTAATCACCACACACACGTAAATAATTCACTTGAATTTAAAGAAAACATTTAGACAATGAAAATTGAAGATAGTAACATTTTGTTTTCATTGGATGTACAATCGTTATTCATTTCAGTTCCACTCGATGTAGTTATGTACTTAGTTTTCCAACACTGGACAAAAGTAGAGAAAATTATTAGAATACCATTAGACTTGTTTGTGGAAAGCCGATTTTTTTTGGTATGAGAAGTTACTTTAAATAACAAGAGAAATTTGGAATGGGTGGTGTGCCATCTTCCGTATTAGCTAATGATTAAATGGGTAATTGCACAAATCCCACATACAATAAAATTTATTTGTGAGTATGTAGATGAACTATTTCTATTCATCCCTAGTGACAAATAGTCTGAAATATTATCTAACTTCAACCAGTTACCATGAAGCCATAAAATTTACACCCGAGAAGGAAGAGAATGGGTACATTCCATACCCAGACGTAAAAGTGATAACACACCAGGATGGAAATATTTATACAGACAAGCACACAATGGACATAAATACGGACAGATATTTCCATTTTAAATCTGCACACTCGTTCAGTTCAAAGATAAATTGTGCCGTGGGTGCTGTCAATCAACAAAAGGTATTTGGAAGGGAATAAAAAAATAAATAAATTGCATAAAAATAATTACCCAAAATCCCTATGCAGCAACTTTACTCACCTATTCATAAAAGGGAAAAAAATCTACCTCGTCATGTCCGGATATTATCGGACACAACATAGTCCTATGAAAAATAACTTATCGGAATATCGATCAATAAAAATTTTAACATATGTATCAAACATTTCCGAAAAAACGAAAAAGGATGTTTTAGTATATTTGCTCCGAATATTCTGATAGCCTATAAATATTGTAAGAAAATATCACAATTACACTCAAACGTGAAAAGTAAAGAAAATCTATAAAACCAAGCACATATAATCCAGGAGATAAATTGCAAAAATTGTGACAAAAAATAGGAGAAACTCTAGAAAGAGTGGGTGACCGAATACGACTACATAAACTAAATTGATAGAATCAAAGTAGACAAGCTACTGGACTTCAAAACACTTACCGATTTGGAAAATTACAAAATATTGGACAAAGGAAAGTGGTCGAGCAGACGAAAGTGTAAAGAAAAGTTACACATAAAATTAAACAAAAACAACTGTAATATACAAGTAAACAGGATAGGTGTAAGCAATATTGATGAGAATATAATTGAATATATTAAAACAAAGAAAAAGAAACACCGGACACGATCCATGTGTACACTCAGTGATCAATAATTGTAATTATCAATGTTATCGATGTTCACTTTCTCCAGTTGAAGGTTATCATTTCCTAAGGTTGTCTGCTATTTCATTTTATTTATATTAAATTGACCACATTGTTAAAAAATAATTTATCTGTTGTTGTTTTTAGTGTTTTTGATTTTTAATTGCTATTTTAATATGTTATTTATTTATAATCAACGCTTTATAATCATCTACATATGTACGTGATAAATAAATTGTTAAACTAACTCAGTAAGTAGATAATACTGTGATTTATCAATACGACTATAGTTTTATGTGTTTTCGTATTAGGCTTTGAAGATGTTTAGAAATTTAAAAAATTGGCATGAAGTTGGAAGTTTCAATGTTTCTGTGACCTAATACCTGATCGTCACATATACAAATTGTACTCTCATTATGTTCTAGATGCCTTAATAATCAAGAATTACCAATACATCCCGTTGTATTATATTTGTAAAACATAAATGAGTAAGGTAAAAAAATGTGTATATTGGAAAAAGCAGTTAAAGATAGAAAGAGTGAGTGAGTGAGTGTGAGAGAGAGGGGGAGAGAGAGAGATAGGTATGAATGATGAAAATTATAAGCAGTACAATATGATACTCTAATTAACTAAACTTCTTGCAAATTCTATTTTTTATTAATGTCAACAAAATATGGCGATCAAAAAACGACGACGATTTTAATATTTTATAACTCTTTCTTCTAATGTAAACCTATTTTAAAATAACCTGACATAAACACAAATATAATACACACAAAAATAAATATCAATTCCAAGTATACTAACAATATCTTAATTATTTGGGCACTTTATCACACCACTCTTCAAAATAAAAAATTAAAGATGTTCCAAATACCAAAAAAATACAGTTTAAGATCGAGCTGACTGAGAGAACTATTATTTTTTCTAATTTTGAACAGATTCCAATAACCTTGGAAATGCAAATATATTTGAATGCTTGAGCAAAGGGTGGTATTTGCTGTTAATCTACCCTTGGATAAGAAATAAACGTTGCCCCCTTTTATTTTTGACATGGGCGTGACGGGGAACGATAATTTATGACTATTCCCACAGTTGAAATCATTAGGTTTTATAGATTAAGCAACAATAGGCAATAGCACGGCGACGCCCACCGAATTCTAGTCTAAAACACAGAAATGGAACGATGTATCAAACTTAACGACTTCGCACAACATATATCAACCGTAAGGTCTAAATCCACATACCTTTGAAAAACAAGGTTCGATCCTGGCGATTTTTAACCTCACTATTCCGAAAGTAAGAATTGCACCTAACAGGTAAATAAATTATATTTTATAATTTAATATATATTCAAGTATATATTAAAATAAATCGAACCCACATTTGGCCACCTGTACGAAAATAATATTCGTTCGCTAATAATCTCTGTAGAGTTCCTTGGTCTGTCTATTATTTCCCCCTCTCTTTCTCTTACTCACTCTCTCTCACTCTCTCTTTCTATCTCTCTCTCTCTCTTTCTCTNTCTCTCTCTCTCTCTCTCTCTCTCTCTCTCTCTCTCTCTCTTTATCTCTCTATCTATCTCTATCTCCTTCCCTCTCATTATCCTACTTTCACTATTTCTTATTATCAACCATTATCTCTCCCTCTCGCACTGAAACGCACTTTACTCTCTACCTTTCAGTCTGTTTGTGTTCCACTCTCATTCTCTTCTTTACACCTAAACTCTCATATTCTACCACTCACTTCTTCCTAGTTCTTTGACACCATCTATCACTCGCTTCTCTTCCACATCCTTTTCCTCTCACGAATATCCCGTCTCAGCCTTGTTCTCTTTACAGATCACCACTATCGTGTCTCTCTCTCTCTTCTCTCCCTCGCTTTCATTCTTTCTCTTTTTCTCTCACTTTCTTTCATACCGTCTACTGTCTCATGAGTACATATATATATATACTAACTCTTTTTTTTTCTGATCATCACAACCTCACTGTAAATAAATCTCTGTTTCTTTGCATGTCTGTTTATCTGCTATCGTACCTTTCAGTTTTTCTCTCTCTCTCTCTCTCTCTCTCTCTCTCTCTCTCTCTCTCTCTCCCTGTTTTTTTATTTGATGAGGGTGACTCACTTTTTATTTATCCATACCTCTGCCAATATTGTATTCATTGTATTCACCTCTCTCACATCTCACTCTCTCTAACACAAACGTTCTTACTCTCGATCAAACAATCAATCGATTCTCGATCTTTCTATCTCTATAAGTTTGTGCCTAGTTATGTAACTAACCATTTAATTTGTTGTTCATTCACACATTTGTCTAACATGCTCAATTTGTTTAATATTTCTTTTCCGTGCTCTCTACTAACTCATAAGCGTATCTTCCTCCCATCAGGCTTTTGTTTTTCCTGGTCATTACGACCCCAATGTAACAACATAAATAAACTAATTAACTATTTCTATGCATATTTGTTTGTCGACACAAACTGTCTTTCAGTTCGTCACCATCTGGTGTGTTCTCTCTCCTTTCTTTTCTCACTTCTGTATTCACACTCTCTATTTCCTTCTCCTGCTCTCTCTTTATTTCTAATTTTTGTTAATGGAAAGCAATTTATCAGGTAGATAGTGATTAGTAGTATAAGTAAACCCAAATTACATATAAAATAAATCTGTATATCTTTGTACTTATGCTTTTGTGTGCCTTTTACTCTTCTCACCCCTTCTCTCCCCAATGCGTTCCCTCTCGCTTTACCTTTTTTCCTCTTTTTTCAAAATTTGCTTAGTTACATAGTTGTAATACACTACAATAGAGCTATAGGATGAAATTTGTAAAATTATAATTTTATAATCATTGTCTGTTTTAAATTTTTAGTCTCTGTCTCCCTCACCCTCTCTCACTATCACCACTACTTTGTGTACCATCAGTGCCATTAATGTGAACGCTCTTCTTGGATTTTTGATGTCACCGTTACCGAAGTAGTAGTGCGGTTCCCCGAAAAATTTGAATATGATATTAATAATCATTTGAGAGATTAATGAAGTAAGTATCCTTGTACTTGTAAGAAATGAGTAATCGCACTTAAGCACCTCTACCCGACGATAATTAATAATTTACCAAGGAAATATCAAAACGAGACTAGAAAAATACCCAAAAAAGGGCAAGCAGTTAAATATAAATGAACAAGAACCTTTTTTTAATTGAAATTTACTCGCAACTATGTATAGGAAGCTTGAAGATATTAAAAGGTTACAATGAAACGAGTAAGGTTACTTGTATAAACAACCGTTTATACAGTCTCTTTACCTTTTTCCAATCATAAATATGCCTGTCAAGATCATAAGTTCGATTCAAACGCATTCTAATTTAAGAATTTCTACTATTTTGGTTTAGTTTGGTCAAATATTTACCGTAAAAGTAGCATAAACTAAGGGAGGATAACATAACCTTCCAACCAACGGAAATCTATTCAAAAACTCGCACTTTATAAGTTGTTCAAATGATAAACTAGTTAATCTATCATTGTTTATGTATTTATTTATTATATACGACTTTTTTAAATAAAATTGAAATGGTATTGGTTTCCCTTTCGTTTGATATATGGGGAGGAATTTATACTTTTTCTTCGCTTGTAAACTTTAAATTAGTATTTATTTGTTATTGTTCATTATTCCTAAAAGTCAGTGCTACTTATAAATAAAATAACGAAATATGTGCCAATTGTTAACATTTCTTTTCTCAATGATGTAACGGTAGACTACTGGTCTTTAATACGTAAACTAGCTTAATAATCAGTACTTTTTAACAGTTTTTTTTATAGGTTAAGTAAATAGATATCACAGTTTATATTATAAACAAATATTTGTCAAACTTACCGTGAAAAAATGAAGAAAACAGTGTTCCGCGTCTCGCACATTGTCGTCCTGGCGGCCATGTTTGTATAACATCCCCTTCCACCGCCATGGGCCAAGCTGCACCGAGGGGGTTGCAGCCACCCTTCCGATCTCAATCTCTCCTCTCCCGGCTTCGCTATTTTCCACAATCACAATGACACACATAATGGAGGTTATTGATTTTTCCAAAACGGGCTAATGGCTTCTACGATTTAAAAAAAAATTCAGAATATACAATATTGACTACTTTTTTTGTTCTATGTGAAAATATTTAGAAAAGAGGTTATTCGGTGTTTAAATTATAATAACAATTTTACAAATTACATAGGGATAAAATGTATTGTTTTGTCATGGAAATAGAAAATTATTATATTTTAAAAAGACAATATTTTTGATATAAGCGGACCATGAAACCTTATAAAAATTTTGATATAATTGTTACGGCGACAGAGGTCCTGCTATGAAAAAATCCAAATGCGACATATGGCATATAAGGAAGACAACTGTTCCTCCGTACCCTTCAATGGTACACCCCGTAACGAATTTTCCTTTCGTTTACTCTTCAAATAGACAAAGTTAATAACAATATTAATTTGAAATGCAATATCGCTCACCTGTGTTCAGATGTTGCTCCTTCGCCGGCGAGGGTTGGAATAGCCCTTGGTGAAAGCCACCCTCCTGGAGAAAGTTGCAAAGGTAGGACGATCATAAATCCACCCTGTCCGGCACGGGACCCCCGGTGAAAAAAGGAGGGAAAATTCTGGGACGGTCGGCGAACGATTGTAAATAAAATTTGTACGCCCTTTTCCGTCGGACCGTTAGTTTTAGACTGAATCTAGGTACTAGGGGCTCTGAACGACTTTAAAAAAGCACGTTGCAACAATACGTTTGCATACAAAAACGAGATTATATTATTTGAAATTCTGCAAAAAGCCAAACTTCTAAACAATAAAAAATGTGGATTCAAAAACCTGCTTGTTCCAACAAAAGGATTTTGTTATATAACTACTTTATTCTTAATAGTCTAAAGAAAAATATTTTGTATTAAAAAACGATCAAAGGGAGAAAACATTCATTTCCGTCGTCAAGCTTTCGAGAACTTATTACCCATTTATTAATACATAGAGTTGAAACTTACTGATGAAAAATTATTCAGAAATACAAAACTTCTATTCTATGTAAAAATATGAGGTTTCAATAATTAAAATAAATCAAAAATTGAAATTTTACAGATGAAAATGGCAGTAAAAATCCAGGACAACATATAACCGATATGTTACACACATAAAGATAAAAATAAATGAGACTATGGTTATGTTGAGAACCTCGATTTTTTCAAATCTTCAATTTCACGTTGGGAAAAAGCTAACCTCACTAACTAAATCGTTTTATGGCACAGTATTAAGTACGAATGAGTATTTCAGGTTAATCTGGGTTAAAATACGTTAGCCTTACACTGGTATGCCATACAAAATCTCCTTTAATCAGTTACGTTTAACGGGATGTACTGGATAAACACAGCTCGACCAAAGGGGAAGGGTCAGTAAGCCAAAAATGGCCGGAGCAGATTGCACTAATCCAATCTAGGCCTGATCCGGGGGTGCATAAGTAGGGACCCGATCGTCTGCCGTCTGGCGGTATTTTCGATTGAAATAAGTTTTGAAAAACGAAAGCGTGAACTTAGTCAAACCCACTGAGACCTGTCGACTAAATGACTTATGACCCGTGGAAGGGTTGCTTCAGGCAAAACTCATAATCCTTTGCCTGTCAAAATAAGCCGGCAAAATGTAAACAAGAAAATAGCATGTTGAAAGGCGAAAATGGGTTGTCACAGCTATAGAAATTTATAGAGAAAAATATTTATTCAAATTTCCATAAAAATACATTAATAATTACAAACTCTAAATAGGAACTGATTGCATATTTCTATTCATGAACTTACACCTACTGACTCGATTAAAATGTTCTTAAAACACCTAGATATTTACATTTTGATTAGAGCTCTGAATATTAACAAAATTACTAGTAAAAACCTGACTAAAAATACATCAATCTTCAAAACTAACTTAAAAGGAAAGAACACTTTTTGAAAATACATACAGAAGGCAGTTTCGAGCCTTGTTTATGTTTGAAATTTTTATACATATAAATAAAATCTTTAAAAAATATAATTATAGACTAGAATAATAATTCGTTTTTTTTTTTTCAATAAAAACATCGGATATTTACAACTGTATGAGGCACTGTATGAATTCATTTTTTTAGTTTTTCTCTTTCAAATATTTCAATGTCACATAGGCTGGTCGAGACCGAGAATAGTGTCCGGCATCTGTTCCATCTTAGCGAATATCTGATTCTCGGACGAAAGTGTGGTGCTGGAGACCATAGGAACAGTAGCGGCGTCCATGGCAGGTTTGACAATCTCCTTCTTGAGCTTCATCCTCCTATTCTGGAACCAGATTTTGATTTGTCTTTCCGTTAGACAAAGTTCATGAGAGATCTCTACTCTTCGTTTCCTCGAGAGGTATTTGTTGTAATAGAATTCCTTTTCAAGCTCGAGGGTCTGGTGTTTGGTATAGGTCTGCCTCGTCCTCTTCGCGCCTGGTGACTTTCCTGAAAATACTACTTGTTAACAAACTTAATCGACCCAGTTGGGAAATATTTGTTAATTAAAAAAAAAACTTACTGGAGCAGTGTTGGGATTTCATCCAAGGGTATATGACGTCCTGTGACGGATGCTCGGGTACGGGATTTTCCGGTGGAGGAGTGGGCAGGTGAGGTTTCTGCGGTGAGCCATTATTGTTGTCCCGATTTACGAATGGTTTCTCATCCTGTCTTGGGATTGTGTGTTGGTAAGGATATTGGTAGTACTGAAGGTCGGTTGCCGGCTGGAATTTCTGCTCTTGGCTGTAGGGCAAATTGCGCTGATGAAGATCCTGCTTCTGGTACTGGCAGTCCTGAGCCTTCCAGAAGTTCGGGTATTGATTGTAGTAACCGGCGCTGTAGTATTCCTGGTTCCAGAAACCTTCCAGGTCCTGCTGCCTCGGGTTGTTCACGTATGTCGAGCTCATTTTTCCCGATTAACGCATAACTCCACAGGAATTGAGATGGAAGTGGGAACACCAACGCGTATCGGATCACTGACACCCTTTGACCGCCGACTTCTCCAAACGAATGATTTGTGCCTAAATCGGCATCGGCAGAATGTCTATATCCCTCGATGGTCGTGGTAGGGGGTGTCCTATTCAATGTTTCCTTTCCACCACCCCACCCCATCTGCCACCCTCTATTGTCCCCGAGCCGCCCTGACCCCCAACCCCCATCCCGCTCTCTGATTCACCCTCTGTTATAAACCAATGACAAGCTTCATTACTGACTATTTTACACATTTACCCCGATCGGAGTGTTTACATTTTTCAATTAAACTGCGTCTCGCTACGTGATGTCAATGGGTTCATGGCTAGTTATAGAAGGGTTCCGCCAATAATATAACTGCCCATCATTAAAATTAAATTTACATTATACTTAGATAAAGCTATTTACACGAACCAGATCTATAAAACTGATAAAGTTATTATTAGAACTATGAGGAACTGCCTAAGAGAAATTCCACTATATTTTATTTATTTAACCCGATTGACTCATCATTTCAACTTTCGATTTTTGCAATTTTCAATCAATCTCTACAAGAATTAGAAATGATCCATTATCATACACCAAATCATGACATTTACGAAAAGAAAGGAGTTTTTTCATATGATAATTTATTGGTTCAAGTCTGAAGCAAGTTGCATGTCTTTTTAGCTTAATGTTACGAAGAAAACAAAATCATATCAATCAAATTCAAATCAAAGGCCTATCCTGATATAGGAAATACACATTATAATGTATTTATTGTAAAAATTGAATCAAATAAAAAATGTAATATTTAATTTAATTGTTACTTGCATAACATAAGTTTATGCATCTCTGACGGTTACCCCTTGTTTGTCCATCTAGTATGCCTTGCTTAGAATACTAACTAGACTCGATATTATCTTCAAATTATGTGAGTAAATTAGTTTAATTTGGTAATTTACGATCATTTTAGTCTGCCAATCATCGATGTTTTAATCGGAATCTTCACCACCTTCGGTGGCCTGCAAGGGTAGGCAGATCAAAAATATTGGATTCACATAAGTACAGGTTCATCACTTCGCAGGCCACAAGAGGAAATGTAACGCAAATTAGTTTTGTTCAACAATAGATTCTTCTTAAATGTAGGGGGAAACTGTAAAGGATGTATGTTCTCTGTAGTGACCTCAGGTAAAGATATTGTCGAAAACTTTCCCTAAACAAGACGTTTTGACTAACTATAACCCTGATTTGGCGCAAAAATAAATAAATACTACATTTATTCATAAAAATAGATTTTATGTCACATGTCATTTATTTCCTATAATGAAATACGTCGATCTTTGTTCAGTGCATCACGCTCCAGACGTGTGATTAAATGAATTTAGTGGAAATGGTGACGATAATCCTTAAAGGGAGGCTGGGGGAGGAAGTGTGCCTCTAGGGGTGGAAATTCGCCCTCGCGTGGGGCGTACGGCCCGAAGAAGAGATTGATATCTGAACGGAGGTCATGTGGCCTTTTCCCAGGGGGTGAGACCGTCTATGATATCCACCGCAAAAAGGATTTTTTTTTCCACCGATATCGATTTTCTTCGAATTGAACAATAAGCTCGAGATGCCGGGATACGAATGTGTGTTTAAATAAGAATTCGAGGGCTGCCGGCCGGGTCTGGGGGAGCGGACCAGGTGAAAGCGAACCAACGGTGACACGTCCATTAATCTTATATTAAACACCGGTTCCTCTCCTCGTCATGGTGCAATAAAACCCACTGGTCGACCCTTGGATGCTCATGCCTCTGCAAACATACTTGCAACCGTGGAAAATCATAATTGCACTATATGGGGTAGGATGGACAATGATTATTACCTTTCCTTTTAACATAATTAACTCTGCCCATCCATGCTAGTCACCGGGAAATGGATCATTTTAACCAAAATCAATAAGGTAAAGTAAATATTAATCTATTGTAATGCGTTGACCATTTGATTAAATAATCCCCAGAATGGGTCGTCCCTG
Organism: Cimex lectularius; assembly: GCF_000648675.2. Taxonomy (NCBI): domain Eukaryota; kingdom Metazoa; phylum Arthropoda; class Insecta; order Hemiptera; family Cimicidae; genus Cimex; species Cimex lectularius. The sequence goes on along the minus strand of NW_019392764.1, from coordinate 2,940,764 downwards.
CCTTGAAGCATGTGTTTTCCCTTATGGTAATGGCTACATCAATAAAAATTAATCGTATCACAACGTAGACGGTTTGTCATATACTGCTTTCTTATTTTTTTGCTGTTTATTTTATATAATTTGAGATTCGTACTGCACTTCACAGCTCCGTACATACTTTTTTAATGTTTGGTTGGTAAGACCTATTCGTCCTCCCCTGAGCTCCTCATCTGCCAATTTGGCAGTTTTATAAATCATATTTTTATTGTCCATGAAAAGTACTAAACCAAAATATTAACGAATTGGCTGCCGAGGAGCTCAGAAGAGCTCGATAAAGCATTTCCAATCAACATGATATAAAGTATTTACATAACACCGCTCAATAAGCTTTGCCCACTTAGTCTCGCGGCTTGTTTTAATTAATTAATTATCTCTCGTAACTGGTATTTACTTTAATTTTTACGAATAATATCATCCATTCATATAAGTATTTAACTTTTAGCCATATCATCCTCTTTTTTTTATTTTTGGCACCCCCACCATCTTCAGTCGCTTGTTCTTTTATTACGTCTACGGGTTCGGTTAAATGTTTTCATACCGCCGGCGGACAACTATGACCAATTTGAAAATTAGAAAACCGGCGATTTCCTTTTTTATTTTCAACCCACACGTCGTCGTCAACACTCGAAAGAAGACAATTTCACGCCTATACGCCAATTTGTTGTAATAGCAGCATTGGTCATTTTGGGGGCTGAAACATCGGAATGCTCAATTCAGCGGTTATTCTTACCGATGATAATAATCGAAATATTGGCAATTGTGGCGTCGACAAGTGCATCGCCGGGTCACGGGCCATTTCCTCTCGGGGCTATAAAGCCTAATTCGACGCCGCCCCTCTTTTGTATCACGCTTATGATTGTCGATTATCAAAATAATATTTTTGGTTTTTGAAAATAACCTTGACGCCAGGTAGTCGGTAAGTCGAAACGGCTAACAATGGCGACCGAATTTTCATTTGTCAACGTTTCAGGCCGGCCCAGAAAAGTAGTGTCAACTCCTGTTCTCTCCCCCTTTTGCAACACTGGTCGGCTTCGTTCGGAGAAACTCATTGTCAAACAGGAGGGATTTCAATGGTAGGTCAGGGTTCGTTTTCTTTTGGGCCAAAGATGATGTTGAAAAAGCAGGATAGCAAAAAATTCTGTCATTTTTCGTGTTTCTCAAGATAAGAATGCTTTTCTGTCTACGTTTAGGAATTTCGACACCGTAACAAGATATGAATAAAAGGTGAGATTTGTTTTAGCTAAGAAAAAATCTAGTTAATTCCAAATGTCGATCAAAGCCTCAAATCCCAAAAAATTACAACTGTCCTGAAAAATAAAATTTTACCTTTTTTTGTGCATGTTTTGGCAAAATACGTAAGTATTAAAGACTGTTAAGAAAAAATATTAACTAATATAAGTTTTAAATAATAAAATAGTTTCAATTGAGGATACACTTCGTACTTTATGCTTAGTTTCATTCACTAATTTCGTGGTCCGCTTGACCAATTAATATACTACAATTAATTAAGGTTTTTAGTTGAGATAAAAAAGTCAATGGCACGAGCGGGATTCGAGCCACGATCTTCGGCTTGGTTAGCCGCTGCTGTACTACCTGAGCTATCGTTACCTCGATCCACTCGGACACCAACTTCCTATCTCAACCCCACCTTTTGAATTTTCCCTCCTTTTTGCCATTTTTCAAATGTCGTGTAATCGGGTTGGATTCTCGACGACAAATGAAATGGCTACGGAGAGCTTTAGTATACTTCATTTTTAATCATTAAATTCACTAATTTCGTGGTCCGTTTGACCAATTAATATACTACAATTAATTAAGGTTTTTAGTTGAGATAAAGATTTATGCTTAGTCCTTAACTGGGCAAAGAAAAACAATTGAATTAATTATGGGGATATAATTTTCATCTTCTTTGTACTGTTAATACGATTTTTTCTCTAACAATTCATTAAATATCTCTTTTTGGCATTTAAATTTAAATTTGTTCTCTGGGGTGTGTTGACAAATCCAGCGATGGAAAGAATCCAAAGTGAAAAAATCATATTTGTACTCTTCTCCATAATATGGACTAATTTCAACAATCAAATCAGTCTAAAATCATTGTTATTTCCTAACGATACAGTTAATAAGATTTAATGGGGCGTCGGTAGCCGCAACGGAAGGCGTTGACACGGCGCACAACTCTGTAAGGTAAAGGTCGCTGGTTCGAATCCAGACCCGTGCAATCGTACCCGACATAAGTATAAATTTTTTTTCAAAAATACCGACACCCCCGAGGGTTGATATGAGTTCTGCTGTTGGAAGCTCTCCTACAAAAATTAAAAAAAAGGAAGGTTTGTTCATTATTTAATGTAAAATAAAAAAGATATAGTCATCTTGCGTGAGGATCTAAAAATTGAAGCAAATTATTGATGGGTGGGTCTTGGATGACGAGGGTTTTGGCTAATTGACACCTACAGAAAAAATGTATTGGTCAGTTTAATATGTCAAAATTTAAAAATAAATTGTGTAACATTTTTGTCGTTTTGCATCAGGGACGAAGAAAAATACGCTCCTCAGACTCTACCTCTTCAATGTTTGGAATTATCAGGCAATATTTTTATGCAGGTGCATTTTTATAGGTGCCGCGGTAGTCGAGTGGTTAGCGTGAGAGACTCTCCTCGTAGATCCCGCGGTCGTGGGTTCGATTCCCACCGTCGCCTCTGGCCTTTTTTTTCACGCTACCCTTCCCCCCAAAAACGAATACGCATATAACATTGTCATTGGCTAATATGGTCAGAACATAAAGCCATTAAAGAAAAAGAAAAAAAAGTGCATTTTGCCTCTTTTTTATACATAGGTAAAATATTTTAAAAAATTCCTCAATTGTTCCTATCTGTCGGACATGCAGATTTAAATCTGTATCTCTGAGGATACCTCATGTTTAGACGCCTTTAATATAAGGAGGATGATAAGATCTGTTTTAAATTATTTTTATTTTTTTTGATCTTATTTTTTTAAAGAGACTCCAGGATGTCGAGGGTTTGGGTAATTGACACCTACAAAAAAAATGTATTGGGCAGTTAAATATATCAAAAGTTAAAAAAAATGTCTAACATTTTTCGAAACTTATTCTACTACTCTCAACTCTACCTCTTCAGAATTAATGTTTGGAGTTCTCAGGCAATATTTTTATGCACATGCATTTTTCCTCCCGTTTATAAATAGGTAAAATATTTTAAAAAATTCCTTAATTGTTCCTATCTGTCGGATATGCAAATGTAATTCTGCATCTGTGAGGATGCCTCATGTTTAGACGCTTTTAATATAATAAAGGCTTATTTCAAAAAATCTGTTTCAAATTACTTTTATTTTTTTATCTTTTTTTTAAAGAAACAAATACAATTGTATGCACAGTGAGCCCAGGAAAATACCTTTATTCACGAGGCAATTAATTGGCAACTTAGTTGTCAATGGTAGTCATACACATTACACTACTGGGGACAAATTAAAAAAAAACCTACTACTGTTATTTTCCAAAGACACAAGTAATAAGATTTATTTCTAATATAACGTAAAATTTAAAAAAAAAAAATCGTCATTTTGTGTGAAAATCTAAAATTCAAATCTTTTTGGAGGTCGGGTTTTGGATGTGAAGGGTTTGGCATTAAATTTATTATTATATTATCTTTGTAAACCCGTTTTAGGATCCTCTAAAGCACTGAAGTACCAATTTTTAAAGCAAACAAAAAATAAAACATTAGCCGGTTTGTTTCTTTCCCCGACGCTTGGAGATCCAGTTAAAAATTCACAACTTCCCCCAAATTTAATTGTATTTAAACGTAGAAAAGCATAATATTTCCTGTTTATGCTTGCCTATTTCAACTACGTTTAGATTTTTTTTTCATTATAAGTGAGAAAGATAAGAATGAAATCAACAGAAAACTCAAACCAATTTGGAGGGCGAAAAATTAGAGAAAATAATCATCTTTTTTCTTTTCCCACATTGTATTCATCGGTTGATTTGGAGTATAAAAAAATAACTTTGTTTCTTTTCCCAAATTTTTGTAACCTACCATTCCATTACCATGGCTAGCGGCGAAATATAAGTTTGACCTAGTTACTGAGCGCCGTCGAATCTTGTTGAATTTCACGCCTTGAAGCGAGAAGCAATGTGTTTTCACACCTCAAATAGAAAGCAGCATATTTGGTCACTAGTTTTTAAAAAAAATGTAAAAATATGGTTTTCTCACTACTTGTACTTTTTTATGACAGGAAGAAATCCTAGGTACAAAAAGGTATGAGTTTTTTCAGCTAAAGAAAACTTTTATTGGTTCCTAAGGTTAAAAAAGACAGTCCTTTGAAAAACGCCGAAAAAGATGGTTGGACGCCAAAATTTTATTACCGGCAATATAACTGAAAAGAAAATTGCTTATGAGCTCGTATTTTCAGCAAGAAAGATAGTTGATATTAGTGTTTTGCACACCCAAAATACAAATTTTTGTTAACAGAGATGCTATCAATTTTTACTACCAAACATCAGCGAGAGAACATTGCCACCGGCTGAACCAGCTGAAAAATTCATAATATTTTTGTGAATAACGGTTTTGCTATGAAAATTCGTATTTAAAGGCTTTATGAAGGAGCTTGAAAGAATCCGAATTTTTTATATTAAACCTTTTTTAGACCCACTTTTCTAGAAAGATCCCTTAAGACTAAAAAGGGCTTAAAAGTATATCTAACAGGATATGCAATAATCTGGTACTACATGCACAAGGAAGGCAGAAAACCACGTTTTAAAAGAAATATGTAAATTAATTAATTTTTTTCGAGTCCTAGGTCTCTTTACAAGAACGCTCGGATGTGTTTCTAATATCGTGCTAGGATTATCAACAAAACTTGCATCACAAGTGTTGATCCTACGTCCGTATGTTCCCTTTGTTACTGCGCCTACCTTTTTGTCAAGTTTCTCCGTTTTTCTATCAGTTGAGTTAATTCTCCTTGCTTTTAGTGTCGCGAATACATTGTGGCAAGAAAATTCAAACTGATTAGCTTCTTCACCTCTAGAGCAGTAACCTTACAGATGTGATGGCACAGATGGAAAAAGAGAGATAAACTCAGAGCGGTCCTAAAAACAACATTCGTATGACAGAGCACTATATACCTGGATAGGCAGGCTGAAATGATCGGACCCCACGACTAAGTTACAGGTCAAAAAATTAAATAATCCACTCATTTCTCATGCTAATAACAAATGTTGCCGCCAGATCCTGATGGCCAACTATTTTGCGTCAGCAGATGCCGTCTTACAAACCGCATTTTAACCAGGGCTGACAGGTGCCGCACAACTTACCCACCGAGTGATTATCGCCTGGAGTTTTTAATATCCTTCTTATCGGTGAGGCTTTCCGAACCGCTGCGCTCCTGCGGGGCCAATCGGACGGAAAATTGAGACATTACCGGGCAGCAGATGTTGGCCGAGACGCATGTATGCGGGGGACAGAGCTCGCCGTGGGGGTTCCGGAGAAAATCTATCAACCTTGGGGGTGGCTCTGACTAATGCTCAAACGGCCGGGATTGCTTAAATAATCGAGAACCGGTCGTATGAAAAATTCCTCCCAGGAATTTACCCCTAACCATTTGGATGGATTGGTACAGCCAAAACTATTTCGAATTGTTGGGTACTCATTTTTGTCGATAAAAATTTACGAAAAAATAAATACAAATTTATATGAAAGAATTTAAAATATTGAAATTCTGATAGATAATTCATTGAGTTATGATAATAAGCTAATGATGCCATATTAAACGTGTAATGAAGTTGCTAAGTTACCCATTTAACGATAATATTTCCCTCTTGATGCTTCCCGTGAGAAACAATTGATACAATGTGTGGGGAAACAATCAGGTGAATTACAAGGTAAAAAGGATAATGAAAATGTATATTCCTGAATTTTCAAGATAATTTTTCGTGGACTAGCGTATATCAAAGATCAGGGAATAAACAAATTCAATAGATGATTCAGACACCCACACTTCATTTTCATCCCTTACGAGTTTTTTCCATTTTCTTCTTTTCATGAACCAGGTACTTGTTGCAATATAGGCAACGAGCCTGCAGACTTAATGGCTCACGAACATCAAAAATTGAATCGACATTGGGTGTTAGGACATGAGGTTTGACCGGCCTGATCATGCTCATACAAACTTTGTATATGTGTATTGTGTATTTAGATATGGGTTGGGATCTTAATGAAAAAAACTAGATTTTTATTTAGAAATCGTGAGATGCGGTCTGGTGGAATGAGTTTGTCAGGATTATTTTTGGGAAAACTTTTCGTTTTGGTATATGTTTGTTGAGATAGGTTGTGTTGATTTCTAGTGAGGTGTTGTAAGTGATTTGTTATTGTGTTAATGCATTTCGATCGTGTTATGTCTTTTTCTTCCTCTGTTTTTGTGGATTTTTAGATTGCATAGTCTACATCCCTAATTAATTTAGCTATTGGAAAATCTGTTTTGTTGTAAGGAATGGAATGTTTGGGACCAAGTGATAGGAAGTTCTGGATTTCTGGAGGAATGATAGTTTTGGTTAGGTTTAGGAACCATTTATTTGTGTTAACAGATGTTTGTTTGTTGATTAAGTTATTTAATTTTTTGATGTTTGTTTTTGATTTTGTCGAAGTGGACGTTGTATGCACCTTTTTGATGTGTGTAAAATTCTTTTAAAATGTCTGTAGGTATTCACCAGACCGCATCTCACGATTTCTAAATAAATATCGATTAACGGTCACTAATCACCACACACACGTAAAAACTAGATAATTTTATTTCCAGACTCCGTACTGATTGGATGGTTTAAAATTTTTTTTAATAAAATAAACAATGAGATTTGGGAACTTGGCGACTTAATTAAAACATTAACATCCACTCGGCCCACCTATTGTTATTTTCTAGTCGTAACATCATTCTTGTATTTGTAATTTTCCAGTTTTTGTAAGAAAAATTATAGGATCGTTTCGTTTTGTTATTTATTAAGAGAAAGCAGCTTTAAGTGATTCCACGTCTAATGATTTGTATTTGAGAAGGAATTCGCCATAACAGCTGACGACCCTTGCGTCAGCTGTCACGGTCAATCCTCACAGAGTAGGTAAAGTCAGGCTCGATGACCGGTCACCCCTGTTACAATAGTTATCTTATTTGACCAGAAATTGAGAGGGGTGAATCACAGTTATATTTGCTGCTTTATATTTTCCAAGATTTTATAGATGTGGAAGGATGATTCTCGTTTAGAAATCGAAAGAAAACACCCAAGGATGTGATTGACCGGGGTCTCATTAGAGTTATGGTCATTTGTCATTTATTACCCCCTCTTCACAGCAGACTTGGTTTGACGGACCCTGCCCCTAATATCGGCGAATGAGGAAAAATGAACCTACCTTTGGGGAATTCTTCGTTTTTCTTCTGCTATATCATCAGCGGCGGTTGACCATCACTATATCCATTAAATGGATGCTTAAACACTAGGCATGCATCGATAATTTCTCTATCGACCGGAACGGATAATTGGGCAGGGTATTAAGTGAAAAATAGTCTGGTAAGGTGCAAGTCAATGAAAATCTGGCTTACTAAAAAATATAAATAAATCGAAATTTTTTAAAAACGTTATACCTTACATGCTTTCTGGTTATGGTTTCCTTTTAGTGTAGAGATTATTTACGAAAAATTAAATTTTACTATCTATTTTATCCGGGGTAGTTTGGTATGAGATGCACGAAAAAAAAGGGTGATAATAGATTCTAAATGGAGAATAATTTCGCAAAAACGAGTTTTCTAACTCACTCTGTCGGGTAAGAAAACAGGCATCTCCCATATAAAACTGATTTTTTCTTAGTCATATGCATTTCTAACGAGATTGGCGTGGTTTTTAAAATATACTTTAGATTGTCATAAGCAAGTTTCACCTACTGAACCCTTTCAGACCAACTGATAGCCATTTACTTGGCACAAACATATAAAATTTAAACATTGGAAGATCTTAGAACATTTTTTCCGAAATTCACAATTCTGTGACGAAATATTTCAGATTGTTGAATTTAAAAAAAATCGTTTAGCTTAATAGTATGCTGGTAATATAGGTACATACTTAATTCGAGGAGTACGGTAGAACAAACCCCATCATTTTCATTCAGTTTTCATATTAAGCAAATTATTCTTCATTTGTTTCGTTATATTTACAATCTTTTAATATTTTACGACATGAGTTTTTCTCAACAATAAATTTGTACTTCCTTGTACAAAATGAAGAGTTTGAAACACAATTTTATGAAGTGTTCTTGCAATCTTGAATCAAAAGAAAAATCCTGATGAAGACAGGTCGGTTCCTTTCATGTTGATCTCTTTGGGTTCCTTGTTGGGTTGCCGTTAGACGCGTTTCGGCCGCTTTCGGGGGCCTAACCACCCCTAAACCTCTCTAAATTTATTGTTGCTCTCATATTAAAATAATAAAAACGAAGTTTATATCCAAAATGTATTCTTACTGTGTGGATGTGCACTTAATCCAACATCAAAAGTAGAATGCCAACAAAATCAACTTGTTCAAAGTAGGACAAATTGACATAAAATGGTTTACGTTGTTATAGCATAATGTTTAGACAATATTCGTTATCTTATTTGTTTCGATGCTAATTCCAATAATATGCTTACTGATTGAAGTAAAACCGTTAAATTGCTTTTATAGTAATTCAAGTATTATTGTTATCATTGTAATTATAATTGTTATGTTAATTATAATTGTTATCATTATAATTGTTTAAAAAATTGGTCTTATATAAGGAAGGCATTAGAGCGAATTTTAATTCCTGGAAGTAAATAACTTTTACAATTTACACTTCTGTAAGATTTTATCAACCGTGAAAATGATTCGCAGGGTGCGTTTTTATTTCATCGATAAGGAGTTGATATGTACTTTGTTATGTAGTTTTATTGAAAATGCCGATGTTTGTCGTCGTTCAGACGGGTTGTAAACACAGAAATTATCAGATCGTCTCTGAGTGAACCACAAAACTTTATTATTCCTTTTGCTCGCAATATGGGGCGTTTTGGATCAGCTGAGGGTCCATCAAGAAATCGGTTGAGTAATTTCGGCGAGGCGATATTCACAAAAATCCAAATTCCACTATTCGAAATGCTGGAAGAGTTTGGGGTTTTAAAGAACAAATTAAGAAATGTGCGCCCAACAGGGGTCAAACGTTTATTGCGGAACTGTCGATTTGGGACACTGAAGAAAAAATCCGACAATACATCCTGTGGATTATTATTCAGAAATCGTGAGATGCGGTCTGGTGTGATGTAGGTTTCAGAAAAACATTTTCTTTATCGTGCCAACGTTTCGATTTTTATTGAGATCATCTTCAGGGCTCAAAATGTTTGTCTTCTGTGTAATTGTGCCATTCTTGCGTGTCGTGTTATTACACAGAAGACAAACACTTTGAGCCCTGAAGATGATCTCAATAAAGATCGAAACGTTGGCACGATAAAGATAATGTTTTTCTGAAACCTACATCACACCAGACCGCATCTCACGATTTCTGAATAATTATCGATTAACGGTCAGTAATCACCACACATCCTGTGGATTGATGAAATCGATGGAATTTTCGAACGTGAGCACAGGATTCCTGTCGTGTCCAACTAAGATCACAGCATCAACGTTTTGTAAGGACTTCTCGAAATTAAATAAATTGTCCTTTATTTCTACGAAAAGAATTTAAAATGAGCTTTGTATCGACATTTCTTAAGAGATGAATTACCAACTTTTCTAGATGTTGTTCTTCTGCAGCATCATATTGGAGCTTGATGGATCAAATATAAGGGTGGTTATAGGGATCCACTCATGGCACCTTAAACCAAGGCTTCGAACGTGAAACGTACTAGGTTGGTACTCACTCCCTAGGATCATGGGATATTTTGATTATTTTAATTTGTGAATTAGATATTATTTGTAACAATTTCTTACCTTTAACACACAAAAAATTCAATAAACGAATAACTATCTTTTTAAAACGTTAAATAAATAGCACACGAATTTATGTGTTTTTTCCAAACTTGGTACTACGACTATATTATTTTTTGACCATTATAAAATCAAATTGTGGCATTGACTTCAACGTAAAAAATCCTTTAAAATGATAGATCGCAAGTTGTAGGATGCTATTTAAAATTGTTCTGACCCTTTTTTTTTTTTAAACAGGTAGAAATTTTCAATTGTACTAAACTTGTTTTGTAACCTTATCTGTTTAAGAGAATTTGAGCAGTTTTACAGGCATAACCTCTCATAAACATTTTAAGACATTTATAGAGCCATACAAAAAGTACACCTGTATATCAAAACATAACATAGGACATGGTATATTGATTTTTCTTTTAAATCAGTGCTGCTATTATTTTAAAGTTATAAATAGTCAATCTATTATATTTCGTGTTCCGATTGACCAAATAACTTCTCTTAATTAATTAATTTTTCATGTAAGGTATTGGTTGAAATGAAAAAGCTAGTGCCACGAGCGGGATTCGAACCCATGACCTTCGGCTAAATACGCCACTGCTTTAACCACTTGTCACGAAAGCACTAGCTTTTTCATTTCAACCAATACCTTACATAAAAGATTAATTAATAAAAAGAAGTTATAAATATTGTTTGATGATTCCTAAATTTTCTAGAATGTTTTACGTCATAAATCAACGTAGATCCAGTACACATTTTGTCGTACATTTACAAATTTGTCGTTCTTGCTTTTCTAACCCATTCAAATGCAGGTTATGATTTAAGGGTTGAGAAATATTTAGAAAAATATAAAAAAAATTTTATTCATAGATATTTAGTTTTGAAATCAAATTTTATGCTTCTGAATTTCTTCAGGATTTTCAAGATGTTGAAATAGGTAAAATTTTAGAATTTTCGTTTCTAATATTTTTTTATTTGTTTGTTTTTAGATTTCTGTTCTTTCTTCTTAAATTCTCTGTAAATCTTCGTTTATTTTAGTGTAGTTTGAACAAACATTTGAAGAGGAATTCCATTTCTTTTTTTCATTAGTTAATGTCAGGCAATATTTCGTTTTTAACCGGTAGAATTGACGATTGTTTCAGAATGATGAGGGGTCAGTTGTTTTCGGTTGTATAACCGTCTTCTTGCATGAGAAACGGCATTCAGAAAGTCATTTTTCCAGTATTAAAAAGAAATCAAGGAAGTCGGAGGTCTGTCATACCCAATTCGTTTTTTGTTCAGTTGATTGTAAAGGAAGGCGAGGGCTTTTAGCAATGAACAAAGTGTTGTAAATCGCGTAATGACTGATGCTTGCCGAACCCGGTCCGTGACAAATGGTCGTTTAATTCAATTCCGCTTTTCAAACGGGAGTAAACAAGAGCTTTCAATTTAAATTCCCACCAGTCGGAACCATGCTTCATTTTTCCAAAGGACTGACAGGACTTATTTAAGCATGGAAGGGAGAGGGAAGAGTCGGTTGGCAGGGAAATGGGATTCTTCGCCTACTGGATATAGCAACCGTGCCGATGGGAGGCCGCCGACGGAAGGGGTGCGAAACGGGGAAAAAGTTGTGGAATTAGTTGTTCAGGAGGGGTTGGTTCCCAGGGCAATGATGGATCGACAGCGGCTATTGGTTCGACCTATTCCTGAACTGAAGGATGCCGCTAATAGCCTTCAAACGCCTTACGCCCGCCCTGTCTCGCGTTGCTGACAGTAAGCTCTATTTTATTTTTCACTATTTCCACCCCACTTGCCATCGATTTTACTTCAGCGAGTTTACAATACTTTCCCTATAAAATCCAAAGCGTTCATTTTACTGTACGATGACAACTTCGAGAAAATTCTTCAATTTTAATAAGCATCATGTTACTGCATCAAAATCAAAACGACTGTTACAGAAACCTTCACCGAATATCAAGAAACTAACGTTTAGACAAGTCTCTTCATGGAACTGGAAATCTTAGACTCAGTGATCCTTCCTCAGAGGTTATGTGGAAACAAAAGCTTGAAAAACGTCTCGAAGGACATATTAAAATATAATTACTTTCATCTCGTTTTGGTGTAAAATAATGATTTCCCCAAAAACAAGAAATTTAATCCAGCCATGCAGCCTATATTAGCCCAGAATAATAGTTTTTATTGCTGGTTTTCATTTGCAATAAATCAAGGAACTAGGGATGGAGTAGTTAGGCAAGGCAAGCTCAGAATCAATGGCCAGGGATACTCACTCAGAAATCATGCTAAAACGTAGACCTGATTAGGCTTACTAAAAAATCATTAAAATTAATTAATCTTTAATAATTATTTAATCTTTAAAAAATAAGAAGTTTCTGGAATTTGTAGTTCTGATAAGGTTGGAACTAGCCGAACTGGTGCAGATAAAACTGACATCCCATTCTCGTATTTTTTACCATTGTAAAATAATGAACAACAAACGTAATTTATCCATACAGCTTATATTAGCGCAGAAGTAATAGTTTTTATTGCTAGTTTTCAATTGTAACAAATCTAGGAACCAGGGGTGGAGTAGTTAGGCAAGAAAAGCCCATAAAAGCCAGTGATACTCAGAGATCATGCTGAGACGTATACCTGGTTTGACTAACTAAAAAATCATTAAAATTAATTACCTTTAAAACATAAGGAGTTTCTGGAATTTGTATTTCTATTAAGGCTGGAACTAGTCGAACTGGTACAGATAAAGCCCATTCTCGTATTTTTTTGCCATCGGAAAAGAATGATTTCTACAAAAGATACAATAATTAACATAATCCTGCCAAAGAGATTCGCCAAGATGGATAATAACTTATTGCCGTTTTTCATCTGCGACCAGTTCAGTAACCAGGGTTGGCCGTTGCTAGAGTGGTCGGGCAGTAAGTTGAGAAAGCCCTTGACTCCCTGAAAGCCAACAACCGACCTCTCGTGGCATCCTCGTTTTTTTATACAATAATTTTAACCTATTCAGAAAATTCATCCTACATCCTTCCTAAAGTGGGCGCTGTTGAACCACCGTCCTAGAAAAACGATTCGTCCAGTAAGTCCAATGAAGTAGTCCTCTTTGACAAATATACCTATAAAATACAAGTTTTTAATTTTTAAAATATAATAATTCTTTGGTTCCAAAGCAGTGCATTGATTTGATCAATTTCTATCGTTACATGTTATTCAGATATTAAATGAGGTTTGATATGTTTGATGTGGTTCTATAAAATTTAATTTTTTATTTTAACTGTACTTGAAAATTTAAGCTTAAAAATGGTAAATAATAATTTATGATTTTTCCTTCTTGAAGGTGGACACACAACCAGTTTTTATCCACAACGTTTCGGATTTATTTTAATACTTCCTCAGGTGAGTTAACTCCTATACACAGAACAAATATTTCTTGCATTTTTAGATCAACATGGTTATCATTGTTTCTTCACTACTTATTACCTATTACTTATACTACTTATACCTATTATCTCACCTTCAAGAAAGAAAAATCATACGTTAAACTACAATTAATTATGGTTTTTTAGTTGAGATAAAAAAGTCAATGGCACGAGCGGGATTCGAACCCACGATCTTCGGCTAGATACGCCGCTGCTCTACCACTTGAGCTATCGTGACCTCGATTCACTCGGACACTAACTACTCATCTCAACCCCACCTTTTGAATTTTCCCTCCTTAATTAATTGTAATATATTAATTGGTCAAGCGGACCACGAAATTAGTGAATTTAATAAGTTAAACTGTTGAGGACGAAATATAAGAAAACATCATTACTCTAAACTATAATCATGGTAAATAATAATATAAAATAAAAAAATATATTAGTACAATATATGAACAAAAAAAATGCATGCTTTAACATGTTGCTTTTGGATATTAAAAAAAAAAAAAAAACATTTTAGTGGACGGAAATAAAATAAACCAGTTGAGGTCCTTGTCGTGGCATTCGCCACCACATCCTTATGTGTCTTTTGTTAGACTATTTCCCCGAAAGAAATATTTTAACCGGGCAAAAATGATATTTACGTGCACCTGCAATATACTTCCGAAAGCAAGAAGCTATTGAAATTTTTAAACAATGTAAATGCGTAAGGAAAGAAAAACTTTTCGACCGAATTGGAAGCTGCCTGCATGCAAGACTGAAGATCATTCCAATCCATGTAAAATACGATTTTTGTGATTTGCTATTGGGGTCTGTAGAGTAGTGAACTGGGGGGATGTAGTTCGGTCGTTTTTAATCATTTGCTTTGCCTAGTTTTTCTGTTACTGTCAAACAGGTTTCGGCTTCTCACTGTTATACTAAAGACGAAACAGAGAGGATGAAGAAACTGGAGGCAGGGATTTTGTATTCCCCAAGCATTCTAGCCTTTTGGCCTACTTTAGCTTTCGCAGTGTCTTTTAAGAATAACTGTCATTACTGCAATTCTCTCCCCTGGTCTTTTTGGCATTCTAGGTTTTGTCTTCATTTGAAGTTGATTCGCATTCTAAGATTGTATACAGTGGGCTTATCATGAATCAACCATGTTGTGTGTTTTCCCAGATGCCAATGATTCGTTTAGTTTTACCATATCTGAGTGTCGATGTGACGTGCTTTCTTTGGAGTAGGCCAGGTAATAAACCTGTAGTTGTTCGCTTCAGATGATTTTGCGCTACTTATACACTCTGGGACTGTTTAATTGGAGCAATATATTTGCCATTTTAGGTATGGTTCTTTAATCATGAGGTTTACAGAATGTGCCATCTCTAGAGTTTGTCCATTTCTCCATTTGTTTTGTCTTGGCACCTTCTGTGAAGAAGGAGGTTAGGTTTGATCTAGATATTCCAATGATTAGTTCTTCTACAGAAGAACTTGCGGGTCCTTCCTCTGACCAATTTGTCTGATCGTTTATTACTCAAACTTTCCTTGCGTCCTGGCATTAAACTATTGCCAGGTTGTTTTCCAAAATTTTGAAGATTTTCGATGCACTCAATGACTATTGAATTTTCGGTTCTGTCCTTTTGCTGATGCTTTTAGGGCTGCTTGGCTGTTAGATTTTTTCTAACTAAACTGAATTTTTTCAGTTTTTCTCTGTTATAATCAGATTGGTTTTGCCATCTTGCTATATATATGGTGTATTTCTGTGATTTTAACTAAAAATAATAATATGCCGATAATATGCAGAAATCTGCCTGGGCAGCAAAACAGCGAGAATAGTCAGGGTAATTGCAAGTTAATCACTACGTAGACTCCAAAATAAAAAAAAATCAGCTATAGTTTTCATGAAACAACGTGATATTCTCATTTCATCTATATTTTGTTTTCTACCTTCCAGGTTTAAATGAAAAAAGGAATTTTGTCAAAATTCTTTAGCATTGTCAAAGGGCAAATTTTCAAAACAGTCTTTTAGGGTATTGTTCTCACTATCTTTGTTTATTTTAGTAATTTTATATTGCTGTTCGTCAATTGCTTGCTTTATATGCTCTCGATAAATTTTATTTCGTAAAATAAAATTTAGTGGCTATTCGATGTAAGCATTGCTATTTCATCAAGCTCGTAAATGATAAACCAAACTTTTTACTATGCTTTTGCCCTAAGAGCGTGCAGTTCTGTCTTTCACCTGTACGGTCAAAGTTTCGAGCGATTTTTCCACTGTTTCGCGCTTTCCCGAGGACGGCTTGCTGTCGGCCGACGGAAAGAGGGTGGAGAGACGACCTTGACAAATGTTTGTAACTGTCTGGGGTTGAAGCCACCCTCTCCGAAAGCATTTCTTCATGCAACAATGCCCCGTCGCTTCTCCCAAACCAAATTGTTTCTAACAGCCCCCCGCCCCGTAGTAGTTCTCAAATAACCTCCGCCCTTCCGCTCACCGAGAATACAAATCGACTGATTCTTAGCTCTGCCTTCGAACAATGTTTAACTCCTGTCACCAAGGCATTCCTTCGATTTGTTGGAGAAGTTTAAAAAAAAGGCCGTGTATTATTTTCATCCAATTAGCTGTTAAACTAAGGACGATATTACTCAAAATTACGAGAGGTAAAAACTGTTACACTTCTAATTATTGTTGTTATGGTTGAATATCCACTAGCAACAGATATTACCATCGCAGATATTACTCGCGGTAGCCGAGTGGTTAGCATGAGAGATTCTCACGCCGCGGTCATGGGTTCGATTCCCACCGTCGCCTCTGGCCCTTTTTTCACGATAACCCCCCCCCCCCCCAATTTATATATATAAGAATTCGTCACCATGGCTAATATACATAGATCATAATGCCAAAAAAAAGCTTAGTTTAAAACTATGTAAATAACAATTAAATTGCATGTTTACTTCTATAATAAAATTATTAGATGAACCTGTATGACTTTAGTACTGTCAAATGAATGAATTTTAATTCGTCCTTCTCTCTCTCTCTCTCTCTCACTCACTCTCTCTCTCTCTCTCTCTCTCTCTCTCTCTCTCTCCAATTATTCTCATTTCTCGTTAATTGATATTGAGTTGATAGAGAGACAGAAATTTGCGAGATTTTCTCTCTCTCTCTCTCTCTCTCTCTCTCTCTCTCTCCCCTCCAATTTTTCTCGTTTCTCGTTAGTTGATAGAGGGAACTAAATTTGCGAAATTGTTTCTCTCTGTCTCTCACCCTCTCTCTCTCTCTCTCTTTCTCTCTCTCTCTCCAATTTTTCTCGTTTTTCGTTAGTTGATAGAGGGAATTAAATTTGCGAAAAAAAATTTCTCTCTCTCTCTTTCTCTCTCTCTTCTCTCTCTCTTCTCTCTCTCTCTCTCACTCTCTCTCTCTCCAATTATTCTCTTTTCTCGTTAATTAATAGAGAGTTGATAGAAGGACCTAAATGTGCGAGGTTTTTCTTTCTCTCTCTCCAGTTATTCTCGTTTCTCTTTAATTGATAGCAAGTTAATAGAGGGACCTAAATTTTTAAATTTGCGAGATTTCTCTCTCTCTCTCTCACTCTCTCTCTCTCTCTCTCTCTCACTCACTCACACATGTATCTATCTATCTCAGCTCAGAATTGAGAAATTGCTTGTAACGGGTAAAAACAAATTCAAAGAGTATTGAAAATAGTTTAACAAGGCCAAGATGTATTAATTCCTTTCCATTGAAGGTAACTGATTGGATTGTGATTGATTGCATTCAACATGAACGACAGCGTATAAATCCACTATGTGAACTGCTCAGGTGCGCTAATTACTTATCGATCTCTTTAGACTATTGTCGTGTGATGAAATGGGACAACTACTAGCTTTTACCCCAATACCTGAATATTCTGATACACAGTACTCTAAAGCGTAAATGAATGGATTTCTGTAGCATTTACTTCTCAATTTAAACTAAAGGACATATAAAATTGAGTAAATTTAAAGTCGGGCTTATCATAAGAGCTTATGTCAGTTTATTTGTATTTTTCCACTATCTCTTGCATAATCATCATGTTTGTATATGACATAATTGCACTCTACAGGGCAATGTTTTGACATTATTGCTACTTTCATTTTTTATTAATTGTACACATAAACTGTTCCATAGATTAATACATGTAACTGTGAAACATAACAATGAAGGTTCAATACAAAGATAGATATTTAATAGCAGGAAACAGATATGTGTCTGGCCGAGAAGGAATAGCGAGAATATTTGGAGCCGGAGATGCATTAGAAAGGAGAAAACAGGTGACTGGTGTTTCGCCTTTCTTACCACATTGTGACGATTTTGTTTTATCTGGCGATTTATTTTAGATTGCAGGCAATCTGCACGAGCACACGAGGAAAGAGTGCGATGGATCCAGTCAAAAATACGGTAAATGATAAATGGCAAGACGTTCACTTAACATGTTAAAATGGTAACAAAGTAGAACGCTAATTGTTCATCTCATCCTTAATGACTAATCTGGTTTCCCAGTCGGTTTTCCTTTTTCCAGCCTGTGACGATCTTATCTTTGCATGGGAACAGGGACACTGTCGCTCTATTCAACGACAATTTCCCATTTGTTAATTAAATGAAGAAGCAGGAAGAAGAATTTTTTAAACGCTATTTCTTGTCGTATTTATGCCAGAGATGTAAAATACACAGATTAGTTCATGATACAGAGAAAACTCAGGCTTGACAAGAATGTTAAAACGAAAATTTTAAATTTAGTTAAAGCTGAGTGGAGGAAATCAATTTGAATTTGAAATCTATTCGAACTAAATTTCTTTTTGTATATTAATTTTGAAAATACATAAGTTGAGATAAAGCTCAGAAAGCGAATTTTGACAGCTTACTTATCGAAATCAAGGGATATTTCCTGTAAGTTAAATCATCATTGTTATTAAATTTATTATTTTTAGAATACCTAACTGTAAAATTTTTAGCAAAGTTGATCATTTTTCTTAATTAAAGCTTTTGAATATAAAACACGTAGCAAACATGATTTAATTGCAAGGTGTAAATTTAACACGTTTATTAATTTACTTTTATAACGTGGTTGATATTTAATGAATATCAAAATTCATATTAAAAATTTGTGCCTATATGTTTTTTTAAAACTTTTTTTTCTGTCCTGACCCTAAGGGCCTGCATCCGGAGGTCACGTGTTACGCGAAACCAACCAACGCTGGAACCCAAAGGATTTGGGTAGTAGGTTAGGGTGTGGAACTTTTGGAAGCGGGATCCGTCCTATTCTTTGGCCACACGAAATGACGAGATCGTGGTGGATGATGTAGTAAGGAGCAATAGACGATTTGTTTGAGAACATTTAACTGGAAGACTTTGATAGGCTTGGCAGATCCCCACAGTTCCTCTCCGCATGTACAGAGTGGTCGCAGTACCTGACTGGAAAGGATAGATATACTCTCAAACGGGTTTAAAGCTTCTTAAAACCAGTTTTTGAATCAAACCATCTTTTCCAACCAGGGAATTAAAAACTCACTCCACCTCAATTATTTCTACGGTCGCAGTAATGTCTTGTATACAATTAATTACGTTTTGAAAGTCAGGACAGATTTCGGTTCCGAAAATCTCCCCATCTTATGACTTTTGTTAAGTTGATATCTCTTTAGTCTTGTATGGGGATGCCAAGTAAATCTACTGTCTAGGCATAGTCGTATGTATCTCCCTTGAGTTGATAGCTACTTGCTGTTGATGTACAATAGAGGGCAAGTCTGTTTTTTTAATGTAAATGTTCACTGGACATCTTTGTTCAGGAAGGATTCAGTCTTATCCTTTATTCACTGTCTTTCTGAAGCTTCGATTTTTTAAAATATATTTTTATTGTTTTAATTAATATATAAAAACATACAATTTTTTGTTGCAACGGTTACTTAAATATTTCCTATACCTACTTACAAGATCATCTTTTAATTCCAGTTCGGCGCTTATTTTTTCTTTAGGGCAAGTATTGTATTGCATAGAATGGATCTTGTTTCTTTTATATTTCTTTTACAGTTTAATATTTTATGCTTCAGATCATATGTATCGGCATTTGGCATAAAAGTGAATCCTTTTTCCACAATTGGCCTATTTATGTAACCCATAATCCATAATAGGTTAGTGGTCTATTTGCTACTGTTTGCCAAGGCCTTATCGCAGTAATCCTTGCAGTGGCGTCTGTGGAGAAAGGTATTTGAAAAACTGGCCAACCCCTGTTGAGAAATATTCGAGCTGCCAGGCAGTCAGCAGGTTAACATATGACATAACTTTTGACATTTGACTTACAATATGGGTGTGGGTAGCGAGAGTACAAACTACTTTTTATTCCCTTAGAATTACATAATTGAACTCTTGCTGTCTGCGCCTAGTCCTGTCTAGTCTAATGCCACAATCCGCAGAATAAATTAAAAATTTGTCTGCAGTCGTTATAATGAACTATAATGAGCTAGGGAGCGCAGAAAGCATATATAACTCCTCTTTTCGAAACCGATCCAAATGTAAATGTGAAGTATCCATTTGGCAAAATATGTTTTTAAGTCGGCCCAGCACAGCTCAATAGCCATATTTTTTGGTATTCGTTATATTTATGGGACCATATAATTTTTGGCCTTCCAAAAATAGTAATTTCATTGATAAGCAAGCGAAAGACTACTCTTCTCCGTTTGTCACTAAGCCGTTTCTGTAAATTGTATCGACTAACCGCGCCATTAACTTTGTTCCCAATATTTTTCAGTTAACGTAAGAATAGAGAAAGATAAAAATTTAAAAAAAATGTTATTTATGGATATTAGTTTGGTCAGAAATCTTGTCGCTAAAACTTTAGCAGTAAATTCAGTGGAGGTTCATAGATAACATCCTCATCGCATCCGTTGGGATTGCTACGTTGCTTAGATTAATAATCGGTTTAGAAATCAGAATAGTGTCATCTGGAAAGGTTTTTGGTTTTGTAGGAAAGTCAGCGGTATAAACGGTAACAGTGTTGGACAAAAATGCTCCCCTGTGATGCCTGATTTATTAATCTGTTATGTGAATATTTGTTGCCATACCTTACTTTGAAAGAACTGTCAATTGAATATGATTGGTTTCTTATCAAAAGAAATTATTTTTTTTACAAAAGCTTTTGCATGCATTTTGGTCTGAATTTTTTCGGAACATTTGGTCTGCCTAGCCTCGCTGATTTGGCCGTCAGACGCCTTTTCGGATCTTGCAATGTTCCGTAGTATACATAATCTGTGTGATTCTTTTATTAATAACAAAAAGACTCGATTGACCTACAAAAATTTCACAATTCAGGAAAATCTATAATTTGGTCTGTCATTCGCGTTTCGGCATCTAGCCATCATCACTTGGGCTTTGGGTGATTTTGCCCGAGAAAAGGGAGAAATCGAAACGTATCTGGTTGACCAAAAGAGCTGAATGATTCTGTATATCGGGTTGTCCGGAAAATAATGCAGGATTTTAAGTTTTCATTAAAAAAAATCTATATAAAATATTCTGTTTACGTTTACAGGATTACTCATTTGTATGAANGTATGGGAAATTATTTTGATTAAAGAACATTGCTTTAAAGTAACTAGTTTCTTTTTTTTTGTTTAATACCAAAATCCTGCATTATTTTCCGGACAACCCAATATATACGGAAGTATAAATCATACGCGCTGCGTTATTATCGAAAAAACAAAACTAGTGTTTTTTTGTATATTTTTAATAAGATAATTGTATATATCATTCTTAGCTAATACTTAAAATATTTCTGTTAGTTATTATTTAATTAATTTATTTATAATTAATGTATCCTTCTGGAAAGGAATTTAATAGTTTTTTTCCTCTAGGAGGATGTAACAGTTTAGATAAATGAGGTAGATAAGGAGGCGGTATCTGTCGGGGCCACCCTGGAGTTACCAACCCCTATTTCAACCCCAGCGCATCCTTTGAACCACCCCTCAAACCCCGCACTCGCGAAAAATAAGCGCAATTTTCAAACCTGTTTCAACCATTCTAATATAATATCATTTATATTAATCAAAATTTCCGTCGGGAAGAAGTGTGTTCAGTGTGAGGAACGAATTTTTACGCCCCTTGTTTATTTTGCGAGATTAAATAGGCAACCACGTGCATTAGCATTAGCGTAACACGGGATGGATTTTTAATAA
This sequence comes from Cimex lectularius, assembly GCF_000648675.2. NCBI lineage: Eukaryota > Metazoa > Arthropoda > Insecta > Hemiptera > Cimicidae > Cimex > Cimex lectularius. Next base: position 2,919,164 of record NW_019392764.1, on the reverse strand, counting down.
TTGCCCGTGTTTACTGACTAAACAGTTTTGCGTGACGGCGAAATCGAAAAAACCGAAAACATTCGTAGGGCGTGGAAAGGGTTCTCGATTGCCCAGAGGCGACACGAGACCACTGCTGATAATTACCGGTCGAGGAGGTCTACGACACGAAACTTGAAGGGGTCGAAGAGTAAAAACTGGGGTATTAAAACCTTATCACCTGATAAGGATCACTCATTCTTCATCCCCCCGTGAGTCACAACTCGTGTTGGAATCCGTAAAGAAAACCGTAGGCAAAAACCAGGACCGATCGTCCTTTAGATACGTTAAACGTATTCATAGGTACCGCACGTCATTACCGTCCTACGTGTGAAATAATGATAATTATGTGTAAAAATGTAACCGAGCTGATGAGCCCAATTGCTCCTGGAATATGCTTATTACTTCGGAGAAAAATTTACATAAATATCCGTGTTATATTACCCTAGAGAAAACCTTCAGAAGAGTAATTTCTTAAAAAAATGGTTAACTCAGTTACGATGTTTAACTAAAATTTTATCCGACCACTGGACTTAATAGTGTTTTTACATAATTGACATATTCATTACGGGGGGATCGATTTTTAATAAATTATTAAGACTTTTTGAGGTCAGATAGTACTGCGTTCTTTCGTCGGTTGCAAAGTAGGTATTATTATTATCATGTGGATATATATATATANATTATATATAATTATATTTATATATTTTCAAGATATATAATCGTTATATTGAATAAGACAATTGTTAGTAGTTTATTTGATACTTTCTATCTAAATGTACTAACGGACAAAACAAACGGACCACCATTCAATTTTAATGTATTTAGGTTTATCATATTTGGCATACCAAAAATAAGTATGCCTGTAAAAATAAGATATTTACAAAGAAAATCTTATTACATATTTTAAAAAAAAATTGCGTAAAGAACAAAAAAAAATAGAAAATTCAATAACCATTAAATCAAAAATGTTTAACAAATTGACCCCGTTAATACCTAGCATTTCCACCTCTGGCTCGAATCACATCCATTCGGTGAATATCATTTTTGAGCTGAATCCCTGCCAAAAACGACATAGCATAACAATGGGTATTAATGTTTGTCAAAATTTCATTAAAAACAAGGTTATATATGTAATATGACCTAGAGTAGGAAAATCGGTAGTTGTGGTGGGGACATATAAGTCGGGAGGGAAACGAAAAAGCAGACGAGGCGGCTAAGGCCGTGACGTCCCAACCTTCGGACTTATCCAAAGCGATCGTGACCAATGATTCTAAAACTGCAATAAAAAACATGAATAAAACGAGGTGGCAGCGTCGGTGGGCCGGATTGGCAGACAAGCTCTCACGTATCAAGAGCACTGAGGTGGGCCTCTTAGAAGAGGGGTCATCCTTACCAGATTAAGAAGGCCTTGCGCGGTTGACATATTACATTTGGCATAAAGCCGGCGTGTGTCCAGCATTTGCTTTTTTTGCTAGGTGCGTTACACATAGTCGAAAAGTGTAATTCCTTGGCTCCTTATAGAGAGCGTGTAGGAATGCCACCTAATATGAAAGTTGTACTTCTGTTTGTTTCGATTTCTGGAGGAAACAGGGTGAAATACTGATAGTTTTTTGTCCCAAAAATCTAATTAGAATTCATTACAAAAATTATACATTTTTATAACTATTATATAATTGGCGATTATCCTTTTTGAAATGAATCCTTTGCAAAAAGGCCTGCCGTAACAATGGGCCTCATTTTTCCACTAAATTCCCACAAATCCATCATTCCATCGAGATTCGGCCTACAAGAAACGTTTAGTTCCATATGGTTATTATTTCAAAACTGCTGGATCCGCTGATAGAAATATTAACGAAGCCAAGTGGTTAATTTCACATGCCATAACGATATATCTGGAAGCAAGTGATGGCCTCCGCCGCGCTGGTTGGGAGATATTAATAAAGTTTCTTCACGGATATTGCCGTGAAAATCGCATCTTCCCTTCCATCCCCGTCGTATTTTGTCTCGGGGGTTCTTCGGCTCTTCCCGTCCTCCGCCCCAATAAAACGAACACCTGTTGTTTAAAAGAAAGATCGGAAAAACAAATTCTGGAAAATTTGGACATTTTTGACCGACTTGCTAAGAAACATAGAAACCTAGCGTTGGATAAAATAGTAATATAATACTCAAATATTTCATAGAGCAAGCTTAAAAAAGCTCATAAACCTATAATGCTAAACATCGGTCAGCACTTATTTATATGACAATTTTACCACTGGAAAACTAACAAATTCAATAAATTGCGTCCATAAAATATTTTAAATGATCAAATACTTTCAGTACTTCTATCACATTTGCAATTATAATATGTAAATATTGTTTGACTGATAAAAAATTAACAGGCGTTTCTTTGAAAAGAAATACGAGAGAGAGCGAGAGAGAGAGAGAGAGAGAGAGAGAGAGAGAGAGAGAGAGAGAGAGAGAGAGAGAGAAAGAGAGAGATAGTAGAATGAGAAAAGAGATATAGATTTACAGTTTTTACCCCTTAATAGAGAGCAAATAAGAGGAGGCAGCAAGAAAGGATAGAGATGTTTCTATAAGAGAGAAATGAAAAAGAGAAAGAAGGAGATAATAGAGATAAATAAAAAAATAAATAGATAGATAGAGAAAGAGGAGAAAGAAAGAAAGAGAAAGATATAAAGGACAGAGAGAGAGAGAGAGAGAGAAAGAGAGAAAGGGCAGAAAGAGATAGAGATACAGAAAGGACAGTCATAGAAAGAGAGAAAGGAGAGAGAGAGAGAGAGAGAGAGAGAGAGAGAGAGAGAGTGAGAGAGTGAGAGAGAGAGAGAGAGCCGTAATGAATCGAACGGAAGATAGATACACAGACGCACAGAAACAGATTTAGTTTATGCACGTTGTTACAATGAGGATGTAACAAGGAGGACTGAAAATACAGCGTTAGGAGAACGGAGATTTGGTAATAAAAATGAGAGAGTATACGGTGAAAGAAGAGAGTGAACGAGAGGGAGAAAGACAGTTCAATAAATAGATATACTTATCGTTATCGAGATGATTAGTGGTAGAAAATATATTGAGGGAGGAGTGTGGTAGAAAATAGAAGAGATAAAAGGTGATGTAAAAAGTGAGAGTGAAAAAAGAGAAGTAGAAAACGAAAATTTTTAATGATAGGTAATCAATTAATAAATAAAAATAAAGAAGTATATTATATATAAATATAATATATAAAATATTATATATATTTTAAAACCATAGATGGAAAAATGGCGGATATAAAAAATAATGAATGCAATAAAATTATTCGTAGATGGAAAAATGACGGATATAAAAAATAATGAATGCAATAAAATTATTCAGAGTAAGTGAATTAGCAGGTGAGATAGATAGATAGAAAAATAGACAGACAGATAGAGAGAAAAAGAGAGAGAGGAGAGAGTGAGAATGAATTAATATAATTTTATTTAACAATCTAGCAAATTCTCTTACAATTGACGAGAAAAGAACAAATTGTTGTTTCAAACAAATAAACAATACGGTTTTTTCCACCTTCGGTCGACTGAAATTGATTTAAATTCAATTTAAAAATGAAGTGTTGCTTTTGAAATTTTGCCAGAGTATGAAAATGGACAATTTTAATGGTGACTGTGAAAAATAGAAACACCTACATGGAAGAAACATCTTTTAGAAATGCCTTTTTCAATCAAGCCCGCTCGGGTTAATGAGGGCCGTGAGATCTACTTAGAAAGCCATTAGCGTTGATCGACTCGAAGGTGAGAGAACATCACGGCCTTCTTTCTCTTTGATAGTAAAACATGTCAAAAACCGTTACAATTCGACAAAATGTACGTTAAATAATTGTTTATTCGTTAGTTTGTTCCAATCAAGTAATAATCATCAGACTCTTACATTTTTTATATTGATAATCAGACTGAGAGTTTTTAAAATAATAATTTAGCAAGTTTACAACTTGACACTATTAATATTTTATTTATCTTTGAATCCTTTATTGCACACTGGAAAAATTGAATTTCTTGGTCCAAAACGGATGTATAAAAACGTTAGTTTTGTACATAACGTCATAAAGTTTTTACAACGTCGACCTTGCCAAACGGAAGATCACCCTGCAGAATTTAATCAAGTACCGTTTGAAAAGGCCGGCTTGAAGATCCCAATTCTAGAAGTTAGTCGCAAATTTAATGAGGGTGCGACCTGTTCCGGATGTTTTGATGAGTATACTGGACCCGAGGGGGTTGTTGAGGGCGAGGATCAACCCTCCAGGTTGTAAACCTGGCAAAACAGGCAATCAAGGGAAAGACCGAGGATTAGCATGCCGGCGCCGCCTCCAAGGCCGCCCCCCGACCGCGGTTCGTTCGCCCCCGCCCTTGATAGATGGCAGGGCTTACGTCAATACGTTCTTCATCCGTGATCTGTATACGTATTTTCTTGATGTCTGTTAATCTTGCCAGTCACATTCGTGTCGTATGAATTTGCAACATACAAAAAAATAATTGACAAGTTACAGCATATGTTTTACTTTCATTTAAAAATGAACAGGTACGGATAAGGAATAATAACGTACATACATTGATGGACAAATTTAACGCACCACTAAATTTATTTAGTTTAAAATTAAATCCATTATGTTTCTATATTAGTTACAGGCAATTAGGAACTATCATAGTCAAAATAAACAGTATTTACTTCTTTTGTTTACTTTTGTACTGTTTAATCCCATTGCAAAAAAAGTAGCATTATGCCCTTCTATTCTGCTACGCCCAACTATCGCTTTCAGTTAATTTTTCCTTTCGTTGATTTCATTTGATATTATTCTTATTAATTATTCGGAAATCGTGAGATGCGGTCTGGTGTGATGTAGGTTTCAGAAAAACATTTTTCTTTATCGTGCCAACGTTTCGATCTTTATTGAGATCATCTTCAGGCCCTGGGATTTACAAACATTGTTTAAATTTAACCTAGGAATTAATTAAGATTTTTAGTTGAGATGAAAAAAGTTAATGGCACGAGAGGGATTCGAACCCACGACCTTCGGCTAGATACGCCGCTCTCTACCACCTGAGCTATCGTGACCTCGATCCACTCGGACATCAACTCCCCATCTCAACCCCACCTTATGAGTTTTCCCTCCTTTTGCCATTTTTCAAATGTCGTGTAATCGGTTTGGATTCTCGACGACAATTGAAATGGCGACGGAGAGCTTTAGTGAAGTATACTTTATTTCAATTCATTAAATTCACTAATTTCGTGGTCCGCTTGACCAATTAAACTCATAAGGTGGGGTTTAGATGGGGAGTTGATGTCCGAGTGGATCGAGGTCACGATAGCTTAGGTGGTCGAGCAGCGGCGTATCTAGCCGAAGGTCGTGGGTTCGAATCCCTCTCTGTCATTAACTTTTTTTCATCTCAACTAAAAACTTTAATTAATTGTAATGATTTAATTGGTCAAGCGGACCACGAAATTAGTGAATTTAACCTAGGAGTTGACCTAGGATGATAGACGAGAGAGACGATAAACTCATCCGCCATCAGGCTCAAGAAACCGCAGCATTACGTGTTATGAGATAAGAAATCTGATAAGACAAGTCCGAAATATTTCAGTTTCTTCCAGGACTGTAAGAAAGCTAAATGAACATAACATCAGCACCCGGCACCCGGCTCGTAGACCTCTTTTTATCACAGCTCATAAAATAGGCAGGCCTCCAATTCGCACGGGAACATGTGAATTGGACATGGAAGATTTAGGACGCCTTCTGTTTACAGATGAAGTGAGAGTTGGCCTCAATTCTTCAGCTGGGCGTAAATTCATATGGAGACGCTCAAGAGAAAGGTACGCCCCATGATGTATAGTTCCTCAGGTGGTATTGTGGTGGCATTTCCTTGGATGCCCGGTAGTTGAGGAAGATCTCCAAATTTACCGAATACAAGACAATCGAAGAACATTTAATGCCACTTGTTCCCCCATCTGTGAGAGATTATTATTGTATCCTATTGTAGAATAATGCCAGGCCCATAATGCCATAGAGCACGTGTTGTGTAAACTACATGAATGAGGTTGGTATTGACGCTGGGTGTGTCAAGCTCGATGTCCACATTTGGGACTAACCTAAGCGCAAAGTACGTCAGCGGAACCCAAGTCCTAACACTCAAGAAGAGTTGGAAACGGCTGTTCTTGATGAATTGGAAAGAATTCCTCCGGATTTTATCTGAAATATTTTCGAAGGGATGCAAAGACATTTAACGGACGTGATTCGTGCCAGATGTGAAAATACTATCATTATAGAATCAGATAAGAAACATTTTCTTTTTAAATGTCTTATTTTTACAACTAAACCTATTTTTGATATGCAAAATATGAATAAATTTCAATACTTCAAAATTTAAGGGTGGTGCGTTAATTTTGACCAAAGATGATAAAAATAAAACCTTTCTGTTTACAAAATCTAATAATCTTATGCAGTTTTATTGGATCTCATTGCGTTCTTAATGGACATTTTAATCAGCTTATGATTGCTATATTTCAACATTTATTGTTTTATTAGTCCAAGTTAGCCAACTTGGAGATGTCCGATCACTCCTTGCACTTCTTGGCATCTATACCATTCAACTGGATCATTCATTTCCCTAAATATCTAAAAGTTATCACTTTCAGAAGACGATTTCTTGTTGTGAAAACTTGCAAATGATGAGGCCGAACTACACTAGCCTTCTGGAGAAATTCAAGAACCATCTGTTTAGGGAAGTCGTGAGCTAGCAATGAATTCCGGTTTTAACACTGTTTTTAGAAATATCACTTCGCTTGATCGAGGTGAGACCGACTGGACATCAACACTTCATATCAAGAAACTTTGAATAATAGTTCAAATACATGAAGATTATCCGGAAAACGTCAAACTAGAATCTTTCAAAAGAAACACCCCATCGACATTATCACCGAAGACAGATGTCCGCTCTGCCAAGATTGTACTCAATAAACATAAGGAACAGTATTTTGGTAATTCAAATACAGACAATCATAAAATTGAAAGCCTACTTTGTTATGAGAACGATGTTAAAAAAATTTAACGATTTATACTTCCTTAGCGAAAGTTCACTTCTTAGAAAATTACTATTACAGTCGTAGAGTATAAGTTCCTCTTTTGCCTCATTTCATGTCTTACTTTAGTTGTTTACTTGCAACAACCTCCGAAATAGACTTTTTTTTGTATAATTTAAAACTCTTTTATATTTATATTACATTTTTCATTGAGATAATACTTAAATTAATGTTTCGATTAATATTATATTTACTACATTAATTATTACTTTGTTGTCGATATGTTGTACAACTTTGTTTTTAATATTGGGTTGTCCGGAAAATAATGCAGGATTTTGGTATTAAACAAAAAAAAAGAAACTAGTTACTTTAAAGCAATGTTCTTTAATCAAAATAATTTCCNTTAAAAAAATGAATTTATACAATGCTAGAAAATTTTAGATTAAAAAAATGAATTTATACAATACTAGAAAATTTTAGATTAAAAAAATGAATTTGTACAATGCTAGAAAATTTTAGATTAAAAAAATGAATTTATACAATGCTAGAAATTTTAGATAAATAAATAAAATTTTATACAATGCTAGAAAATTTTAGATTAAAAAAATGAATTTATACAATGCTAGAAATTTTAGATTAAAAAAATAAATTTATACAATGCTAGAAAATTTTAGATTAAAAAAATTAATTTATGCAATGCTGGAAAATTTAAAAATTTAAATTAATCTAAAATTTTCTAGCATTGTATAACTTCATTTTTTTAATCTAAAATTTCTAGCATTGTATAAATTCATTTTTTTTATCTGAATTTTCTAGCATTGCATAAATTCAATTTTTTAATCTAAAATTTCTAGCATTGTATAAATTCATTTTTTTAATCTAAAATTTTCTAACAATGTATAAATTCATTTTTTTCATATCCTACATGTATTTGTAAGATTTAAACAATGTTTATAAATCCCAGGCACTGAAGATGATCTCAATAAAGATCGAAACATTGGCATGATAAAGAAAATGTTTTTCTAAAACCTACGTCGCACCAGACCGCACCTCATGATCTCCAAATAATCATTAATTATTATTCCAGTTATTAATTAACATTTAACTACCCTTCGCTATGAGAAATGTATTCTTAAAAAGAAATAAAATAACACTCATTCATTTTAATATGATAAAAACTATTACGTGCTTATGTATTTAAGGTAATATAATTATAAGATTAATTAATCTTTTTATTTAAGGTCTTGGTTGAGATGACAAAGTTGGGCTTTTTTCATCTCCACCAAGACCTTACATAAAAATAATAATTAACTGAAATAAGTAATTTGATTAATTGGACCCGTAAACATAAATGGATAAATATTTAATAATTAGAAGTTTAGGAGGAACAAATGCTTGTAAGGCACTAATTATACTAAACCCGCAAAACGCGAAGATCACGACGTGCTCGAAAAACCTTGCAAATTTCGCCAAATCGCTTGTGTTCCACCCAGTAATAAATAATTTTGGCTCGTATTATAAACAAACCGACATTGGCCAAGGTCGTTAATAATAATAATAACAAAAAGAGGGAGAAAGGTACGCGTATGAATTCAAAGGGAAATGTTTCACGGTTATATTGCAGTTGACGTTCCATTTCCCCCCTCGTTCCGAAAAAATTAAATTACTCGGATAGGAGTTTACATTCGAGGGATATCTGTCAGTGACAAAATTGTTAGAAGGGGGATATAACACAGTACGAAGGGGAGGCGGAACTGCCCGACATCACTCAACGGAAAACTTAACTTGATCGTGGAACCCTTTAAGGAAAAATAAAACGTCTAAAAAATTGCCTTCGTTTGTCCATTTCTGAAAACGTCAAGGTATGAAACGCCTTGCATTCTAAATAAAATCGTTTCGAAATAATAGTTTATTTGAATAAAAATCTAGAAGTTGTTTCATTTCATATAAAGTGGGCTTCATCAAGTTTCCTGCATTAAAATAGTCGATCATACAGTTTTTAAAAACATCTGAATTGCGTTGAAAACGTTGAACCAATAGAAATGATGAATGATGGAATGAGTGCGGTGTTCAATCCTGTTTTAAAAAAGATAGTTCCTACTCACAGTAAATTGTTTTCCAACGAACCGGATTTCGAGCCCTTAGCTCATCATCAGTTGAAGGATCTCTACAACCACGTATCTCGACATGAATTGCAAAAGTGAACCCAAGATGGTTGTTTGGTCAAGACAAGACAACGAAGATAGTTGTTTGAACTTTTTATTCCTAGAATTGTCCATTATAAACAACCTAATAGAAATAGACGTATACTGAAAACCCACAACTACAGACACTATGATTCGAGCGGATTCTTCCCACCAGTTGTCCCAAAAGGCTGCTGGTTTCGTTTAGACCGTTTGTTAAAACTTCCATTAACACCTGCTAACTATAAAAAAGAATTAGAAACTTTTAGCAAAAACAATGGGTATCTAAAAATTTTTATTGATAGGTTGGTAGTTAAAAAATAAAAAAATTAACTTTAAAAGAATCGACAATAAGACTCAGGCACCCCACCATAAATGAATCATTAGGTTTCCGTTGTTTGCCATACATTGGTGAATTATCGGAAAAGTTAGTAAAATGTTTAAACAAGAAGGTTTTAGAATAGCTTTGAGAAGTACTGGTTCGCATAAGAACATCCTCTCAAAACCTAAAGGCAAGGTAGACAACGTGGCAAAAAGCGGGATTTACCAACTTAATTGTAATGATTGTGATATTAAATATATAGGACAAAGCGGTAGAGAAATAAAAACAAGAGTAAAAGAACATTTGCCTAAATCGAACAAATTTTCGGAATTTAAGGAACATATAAAAGAAACAAAACATAATTTAAATACAACTGTGTTACATAGTTTCAACAAAGGAACGGAACTAAATTGGTTTGAAAAATTTGAAATTAAAAAATGTAAAATTGAACATCGAGATAAATGCATTAATAATATAATAGATTTTGATTTACCTCCCATTTTAAACATGTACATAAATAATATTATAAACGTCCAAATAATTCAATTAATTATTTTAATTGTTATTATTTTTATAATAATTTAATAATATTAAGATATTATTCTAATTTTTTATCTTTTATCTTTAATAACTAATTTATAATTAATTTCTTACAGTATTTACTACTATAATATTTACGTGTGTTATAATTCTTGCTTTCCGCACGTTCAAATTGAGCGCCATTAAAAAATCAGCTTCTTATTGGAGCGTCGCGTTGACGGGGGTATCGGCGGGTTCACTTTTGCAATTCATGTTGAGAGACGTGGTTGTAGAAATCCTTCTACCTGATGATGAGCTAAAGGCTCGAAATCCGGATCGTTAGAAAACAACTTACTGTGAGTAGGAACTATCTTTTTAAAAAAAGCGTTGAATCAATAGTTACCGCCTCTGTTTACTACCTTTTAAAATTGATCTGAAATACGGAGAAGACAAAGTTATTACGGTATTACGCATATTTTTTATTACACAGTTATCATCAAAGTAATTTATAAATTTAATGCTTTGAAGAATCTTACAAATGGCAATTTCTTTGGAAGGAGTGTTTTTTAAAAATTGAATAATTAGTGCAGTGAGGTGGATTTGGTGGATGATAAAGGTCGGAGAGGCGAGCCCCTTAGACATTGACGGATGTACGCTCAGCATGAAATATAACGGAATTCCAGTTCAATTTCTTTTGGAAGCCACAGACTTTAAAGCAGTGTACTTATTTTATTTTTTTTTAAATAAATAACAATACGAGATAAGAGTTTAATTAGCGAGTGCCTTTCTATTCCATTAATACTGCGTCGAAGGAAAAAGAAACAAATTAGCCAACAGTGCTAACAAGCTGTAGTGACTTTTCCAGACGGTTGGACAAATTGGCATTCCGGGGCATTTTTCTCGCCATCGCGTTTTTTTCCGAGATGGGAACAAGCCGGTGGATTTATCGACAGCAATGATTCCGAGGGGGTTTTGGGACAAAGAGTTTCACTCATTGGACAGTAGCCCTTCTGTCGTCTTGACTTATCTTCTACATCACGGCGAGGATGAGATAAGACTCCTTAATGTACAAGGGCTACTGAATTTTTTCACAGTCGGTTAGCAAACGGATGGGACTGGGTGTTAATGCCGTTGCTGATTTATCTTTTAAGCCGCGCGACCCTCTGGGTAAGAAGATTAAAATATTTATGAAATAGGTGGAATAAAAGAAGAGAGCGTTACTCCACAGGTTTTGAGTTTTCCGAATAGACAGGATCGTTTATCGGTCAAAATCACCTGCTTCTAATCTGATGGAAAATCACCAATATCAACATCTAAGTTTCAAATCATTGCCTACTTCGACGCACAAAGAAAAATCATCTATTACGCAGAGTTCTCAATTTCTTGGAAATTAGGTTGGAGATTGTGCCAGCAAATTGAGCAGTGTAGTTCAGTTCAGCAAGAGAGATTTACCTACTTGGTCTGCCTGGTGATCAAAGTTTAAACGTTCTCGATTATTTTGGCCAGCCTATCCTGGCTTGTTTAGTCTGTTCATTCACATCATCTTTAGTATTGGGTCTGTTCTGAAGGAACCACAATGACCAATCGAGGCCAGGACCAAATTCATCATACCGATAAAATTACGAGATCAGCATGTGTTTATCGACTTAAAGACCCCGATAACTTTAATAAAACTTAAATTAAATAAACATTAGGGAGGGAGGGAAGGAGTGAGAGAGGGGGAGAGNGATAGAGAGAGAGAGAGAGAGAGAGAGAGAGAGAGAGAAAAAGAGAGAAAGACTTTTATTTACGATAATAATATTTACAAGAACAGAAGAGAAAGTATATATAGGTGAACAAAGTCCGCCAATCGGAGGTCGTTGCAGAAAGAAATGAGAATATATGTATAATGGCGACTTAATATAAACAATGGTTTGCTACTAAAAATGATAATAATAAAAGAACTAAAATTAAGAAAGTATAAACTGAATATGAAAATTAAGTACTGTAAAGGATGGAATAAAAATTAAGATAAATGGAAGAAAATTAAGCATAGATCGTCGTTTAGAAATGTTGGAATCCTTCCTTGGTCCTTATCCTCAAAAAATATTTCATCAGGACCTTGGGTATTTAATGAATTGATCTATATATGTTCATAAGCTGGACAAATAAAGTCAATTAACAATATTGAGCTTATCAGATAGTACCAGATCAAACATGACCAGTATGATTCTTCTGGATCTAATTTAAATTGATAAAAAAAATTTAAACTGATAAAATTATAACTTTTGATCTTTGCGGAGAAAAGGGTCGAAAGGGTCCCTTTTTTTGATACCTCTTCACGATATGTGTGACTATTTTCGTAAGAGTCTGTTCAAGTTTTAGTTTAAGGAAATTGACATCGAAAATATTAACGTTTCATCACAGATGTTGGAAGATTAGGTTCTGAGGTGCTTGAGGGTTACAAGGACATGGAAGTTATGATGAGCCACCTTTAACAATGCAAGACTGCCTCGAGTTCCCCGGGGAATATGGCCAGGGCTAACAAGCAACGGGAATTGTCGGATCCCCGGATGTGATTACTATGGAAATCCATCCTTAACCCTCGGCATTCGGCACCCCGCCCATCGGAGTTTAATTTTTCCTGTCGTGAACCCTTTCTTTTCACGGCCTTTAGCTGTGAGAAATCGCCCTTTACCGAACCTTATTCAAAACCTTATCGCCCACGAAACGACTAGGAGGAAAAATTGGAGAGGCGGTAATGTCCGACTGTAGGGTTACGGCCCCTCTGGGATCAACCAGATTGGACTATTTAACCCAAGTCAATGAAACGGCTTTTTGAAATTGGGCCCAATAAAAACGACAGCCGACCCGATCCATTTGAATTACAAATCGCCCAATCTGGAATTAACTTTTGCCAATCTTTTTGCCATTTATGAACACTCATCCGTTACTTATTACTGAATGTACATACAAAATTTAGTCATCTTCGCCATTGCTAGTTTCCTGATTTGCTTAAACTCATCATTTAGGTACATTTACTGGGAACGGTCACGTCTGAAAAAAGCGGCAATATTTCAAAAGGGGCAGTTCGGATTTGAAAGAAAAGCCGCTTAGTGACTCTGCATTCCGTGTAAGACAATGAACTGCCTAAACGACCGACTATCACTCACTTTCCTACCTTCATTTTCCAACATGTCCTTCGTCCTACTGTCCTTCTTTAGACTTCAAGGCAATACTTTTCAAATGCCTTGTATGTTAATCTAAATTAGCTCATAGACGAATGGAAAATTTTGAGAATTTTTTATCTCTATTTCATTTTTCTCCTACTTCATGATTGAAGCATCCAAAAGGCAAATCTTATATTTTTTTGTCCTCTATGCCACAAATGTTTTGCGACACCATTATTAGAATGACATCAATGAAAACTGAAACGACTGAATGGAGATCTACTTGTAGTCTCCGTCAACAATATTTAAATTTTCTGTTGTTATAAATAAATATTATATCATTACAAACTTCTCAAACGTTTTACTTTACCTTCTCTAATTTTGTATTAGCTCAAATTTCTGTCAACGATTAGTGTTAGCGTTATAAACCTTGTAAAGTTTCCGGTTGATCGCTGCAGTTGTTTTTCAAGAGTTATAGCTGTTTTGTTTATATTACAAAACAATTGGAGGAAGGTGAAAATTTTGACAAGAAAAATATCGAGGAATAAAATAATACTTTGACTTTCCCAAAATTTGGCATTGAGGGGTGTGGGGAAATTTTTCCTTTTTTTACCTCTGATATCAGGCTGTTGTATCATTCGGTTTCCCTAGAATCAGAAAACAATTCGCAGGATCGTTTTATAGGAGATTAGATATATAAAAATTAGATATTTAAAAATGAGAAATATAAAAATCGACAGAAACGAAAAGACGCTGTCAGTAAGTAGTCCAAAAATATTATTTTTCAAAACGAAGGAGTCGGATTCGCTTGAAACACCCTCAAACACTCTTATTACTGCCTACTAATTGTTTATTTTCTTATCTTTGCAAAGTAAGTTAAAATAATTTGTTTATCAAGAAACAAAGTCAATATTAAGATTTTTGCACCACGAAATATGACTGAATACAAAATTTTGGGAAAAAGGTTTTTTATCAAATTGTTCGCCTTTCAATAGGCTCCGATTTTTTTTTAATCGAAAACTTTGGTTTAATTTTGAGACTTCACCCATCTATGTAAATAAATTAAAATAAAAATGAATAAATTAGGACCGGAGATATAAAATAAAACGTTTGAGTTCTGTTTTTTAAATTTCAATAATATTTTTTCACTTAAAATGTCAGGAAATTGGAAGGCAGTCCAAGCTGAAAGAAAGATATTGGTCTAAATAAGGTTGAATTTAGAACCAACCCAGAAAATTTATGGAATTTTAAGTTGAACAAACGGGCAGCTGAGGAAATAATTTCCTCCAGAGTAGCAATCCAACCTGCAAATGTCCATATTTTATTTCAATGAAAATTCGTATTTAAAACTATTAAAGGGAGGTTAAAATGAACCTGAAACATTTTTTTATTTTTCAATAGCAATTTTTATTACTAATAGCGTCAGTTTGTTTTTGCCACATTTTATATAGCTAACCTCATTTAAAACGATCCTAGCTATTATTTTCCGATCCTAGGTACACAAACAGATCGAATGGTATATAACAATATCGAAATACAAACTTGACAAAGGCAGAAATACATATTAAAAAATATTTAAATTAGCTACAATATTTTTTTCTCTGATCTTAGGGCTTGAACAGGTGACTAATACATTTCGATCTAACATTGCTAAAAAAAGTTTAATTAAATTGGTGATCCTACATCCATAGTCTTCCCTCTTTAGTTGCTTTATTAATTAACAGACACCCCATATTTAACTTTTATCTTTTAATAAAATTTATTCGTAAAGGAATGACAAAACTATCAGAAAATTAGTTACTTTTGTACATGACGTATGTAATATTTTATTTGCCACTTGCCGTACATGATGTCATCGAATCCACCTAATTTATATCGGAACGTTATCTATAAATACAGCCGTTTCTGTCATGTCCTGATAATCTTTGGGATTGGGCCCAAACCCCTGTGTTTAGCGATGATAAACTCCCGGCTAAGGCTTTTTAGACAAAACGTTACCTGTCAACTAAAAAACCGGGGAGATTAAGCATGAAAGATCAGTAAAACAAACGTTTACCCTCTGCCTTACGCAGGCCAAGTGCGTACTTAAAAAACAACAGTACGGTATATTCGGAAAATTTTTCTAATTTAAAAACGTTTTTATCTATTAGCTAGACTTTAGATTTTTAATAGTACTATGAGACTAGCATAACAAAGCGGATCAATCTATCCAATTAATAGATTATTGAATCTTTTTAAAATTTCTTATACGTGCTTGATAATTTATCTCTGCTGATATTTTATATTATCAACTAATTTGCAGATTTATAGTGAACCAAAGGTTTTATATCAATGGCTAAAAAATGGTGATGAAAGGTCTAGCAGGAAATCATCCCTCTGGGAGTCACATGTGTCTCTCTGTGTGTGTTTTACGGGTTTAAAAGACTGGAGGTTATTGGATAGTTCTATACACATATGTAAAATTTATATAAGTTAAAATGGTAGTGAGAGAGAGTATTGATATATTTTATTTATGCACAGAAAGGTCTCATGGAACCTTCCGTCACTTAATTTAAGAGGCAGCGAGAGAAAATTTAAATTTGTATTCCTGTTTTTGTTCTAACCTTCTTTTGAACTAACAGATAAGAGCAGGATGGTTAAAAAATTAGTGATGATTCATAGTTAAGGGTCAGAGACACTTGCATTTTTCACTGATCAATCTCCATTGTTATTTAGTTGAGACGTTCCAAGTGTCGATCCCCCACGCCCTGATTTTTTCTCTTTTTTTCCCTCCAGGGGCAAATAATCACATCAGGCAGTTGTGACCCCCCGCTGGGACAAGAAGACTAACCACTTCCCATCAGTCTGCCGTTGTCCCGGAACGGTACGAGGATGAAGACATTATTTCACCCGGTGGCCGAAAGGAAAAGTACAGGCCGAAAAAGAAAACAAGATGGACTCGGGACGAACAAGAAGCCCTTACAGATCATCAAAAGCGGCAGAACACCCAGCCGGCATTAATCTCAAGGCGCAGATAGGATCGGAGTCGATGCAAGGGATGAATACGGCCTCTTTTCAAATAGACAGCCATAAGTCAAAAAGCGTCTCAATGGTTTTGATTCGTATAATGGAGCCCTGTCTCACTCGAAAGGAACGAATCGAATACGATTACCCAACCCTTCATCTTAGATAAATAATTCCAGTAAGTAGGCCAGATCATGAAACAGAACACCATCATGATGACCACCTTGATTACGTCTAAAATCATGATTTATTATACTAACATAATTTTGAAAACAATATAAATACAATAAACTTTGAAACATAATGTTTTTTGAATAATAAAATTAAATAAGGCAATCGATCATCTTCTGCAAGTGTTAAGTTAACCTTATAAGCACTTTTCTCACATTTTTGTGATTCATAATCACATTTTTTTGTGTGGTGGACCAAAACTCTTCAGGAAAAAGCAATAAAGCTGCTAAGTGGCACCCAAAGACACTGGTGCCATGAGAACAACGCCAACTGTGGCCCTTGAAGTTTTGTTAAACCTCCCACCACTCCACATTTTAATCCAAGGAGATGCCAGAGCAGTAGCCCACAGGATCCTAAATGGACAACCATCTGCTAGGATAGGCGAATAAACAATGAATGTGAATAAACAATGGAAACTAAGGGAGGAGATACAGGCATATGCACTTTCTTATTCACATTATTGATGCCACTACTCCAAAGTATAACTTCACCAAGAAGTACGATGTACTGATACCAGAACAGAAAGAATGGGCCAAGGGAATTCACACTAAACGCTTAATTCCTACTGACAGCTCCAAAACCGACAAGGGTACGGGAGCTGGTGTCCTTGGGATGAACCCCAAGACCGAACTGACGGTAAACCTAGCCAAGTACGCTACAGTTTTCCAGTCTGAAATCATAGCGATTGAACAATGTGCCAGAGAAATAAAAAGGCAAGGAACAGATTCCCGGTAAATAGCCATTTTCTCTGACAGGCAGACAGCTCTCATGGCCATAGCCTCATGCGAGGCGAAGGCAAAGGATGTTGGGAAATGCACGGAGGCCCAGACGGAAGTCAGTGACACTCATTACCTGATTCCCTGACTCTGGCATGGTCCCTGGACATTCGGGGCATAGAGGAAACGACAAGGTTGATATGTTGGCCAAAAAGGGAGCCCATGGCCTCTATGGGCCCAGAACCCTACTGCGGCCTAGAAGCCTGCCACAAAAGAGAATCTTAAAATGGATCCTTAATGAGTCCAAAACCTGGTGGAACAATACCACAGGTATGAGACACGCGAAGAGATTCATAGAAGGACCATCCGCAAAACTTACAGAAGAATTACTGGAAGGCAACTGTAACCGAACCAGGATTCTGGTTGGACTCCTGACGGGGCACTGCCACTTAAGAAAGCACATGCACCGGATAGGAGTACAGACAGAAGAAACATTGTACAGATACGTCCAGGAAGAAGAGGAGACCGCAGAACACATTTTATATTTCTGAAGGTTTATATAGATGCAGGTTCTTGCAACCAGTACAAGAAAAACCACATGAAAGATCCTACCAAGGAACCGCTGGCAAAACAGTGAAGGCTGGTTAAAATCCTGAAGCTAGCCGGTGAGTTATAATTAACAGAGGAGCACAATAGGTATTCTACTTAGGTCGAGGTGCAATAGGCCTTGTGGTCGCCTCTTTTATACCTATTCCATTTCCCTAATCATACTTTTTACACATTTAGCCACTTTAAAACCAGTAGAAATAACTATATATGATTTTTGCATTTTTGTAAATAAGTAAAAAGTCTGGTGGTTAGCGATCGTTTTGATATCTGATCATTCGCTGAGTTTTGTGCTTCACTATCTTCGTCCTATCATACAGAAATGTCGCTCACTCCTTCAGAAATCATATGCTATGAATTATCTGGTTACAATAACAGTAAAACTTAAACTATAAACTGCTTTTACTCACTTTTACTCTGGAAAGGATTGTATTTTTGTTTATAGTTGACCGCTTGTTCCCATGAATAGTTGACAGCAGTTTGATGGAAATGAATCGCTTCCTGTCCGCCTACTCTCGCTGAAGAACTGAAGTCAGCCGTATTTCGGCCGTGAAATTGAAGTCTGTTGCAACCCAAACAAATCGTTTACCATGTCAACAAGACTTAGAAATCTTTGCCACTGAATTCGACATCAAAACTAGGTTCAGTAGCACAATGCTGAAAGTTTTTTGAGATAACCGCTCATTATCAGCCTCTTGCGTTTTGTGGAGATTTGAAGTAAACTGTGAAAATAAAGTTACATGCAACCCGAGCAAATCCCATTGTTTACGCCCCTTGAACATTGAACTGGGAGGCCAGTGTTCAGTCAGATTTTGCCTATGAGGTTTGAATTAGTATTCGATAAGTGATCATCATGCTACAGTTCGCTTCGGTTTGTTCGTTGGTACTTCTGTCTCAGAGTTTAGTCGAGTATTCGGATCGTTGAGACTCAGGTTTAATTCAAATATTTATCGTAAGAAGTGATAAAAATAATAATTTATAAATAAAAAGGTATGGAAATCCATTGTCCTGTTTACTACCCCGACGTTTATACCATCCCTTACTTACAGAGTAACTCCAAAGAAAAATAAAATCCGAACTGAGGTGAGAGCTTCAAATAAACGCAAAAATATATTTTTAAATGCACTCTAGTTTTAGCAAAAATTTTTTCACAACTCAGAATTCGCGACATGTAAACCAATCAACATTTCAAGCAATTTTTTTTACAAGCAGTTAAAATTAAGCAGTTCCACACTAGATGAAGGTTGGAAAGCGGACGTGTTTCATCTGAATAATATGCGATGATACCTAAACAATGAATCTGCACCTCCGCAACCTGCAATTCGAGGGAAACAGTTACATGAAAGTTAAGCATTTCCAGTTGTTTACCTCTGATGGAGATTTGAAGGCAGACGTATTTGACCATGTGATTGATATTAGGTTATACCAAAGCAAATCCATTGTATACAAAATCCAAATTTCAGCACCACAACATCAAGATTGTGTTGTTTCAAGGAAAGGTTTTGAATGTTTTTAAAATTAATCATTTCCAGACTGCCTACACTCGATGATGGTCGGAAATCTCCGAATTTCACCTGCGCAACGGAAGTCTGGTTCAACTTCACATATAAGTTCACTAATTTCGTGGTCCGCTTGACCAATTATTCACATATAAGGATATATAATAAAGGGTTGACACAGAGCCTCATGGACTTCGACCTAGAAAGCGGGGGTTCTGTATTCCCAAACACTGCAGCATAAAGCCAAGCCCCATTTCTAGTAACGGAGGTCTGACTTTGTTTGTTATTATTGTATGTTTCAAACCAATCCATTTTGATTGTTTAGAGTCTGAATGAGTTTTCCGAGCATCTTCTTGCATAAATTTTTCCAAAGGAAGTAGAAAATATTTACAAATTGGTGAACGTACAAATAAAATTTCCGCAAAGGTAAATATGCAGAAACTCATTTTAAAATAGAAGAGCGTTTTTCTGCTGCCACTTTCATCAAAGCGAGCCCAATATGCAAAACATCCTATTACATGCGATAACCGTTTTAGTAATGTTTCTGAGGCAGGTGATGGGTTGTTTTCATTGCCCCTGTGGTGCACAGATTTACAGTTTACTGTACAGTGTCTTTTTATTGAGCTTTAGTCAGATTAATGAGCCTTGGGATATCGTTATAGTCAGCTATAGGCTATTAATCAGTACCCTTAGTCTTCATAGTGATCCTTTTGACTAGGAGATTGAGTGCTTGCCCTCATTGAGTTGCTTGCAGAAACCTAGGTCTGGATACACTGTCGTGGTAGGACATAATGTGTCCTGTTCCTCTTCTTGGCAAAAATGTACAATCAGGTTCATATGTCTTCTTAGGTAACATTGTCCAGTAAGGAGACTTATCAAAAATCGAAGTTTTATTTCGGTCACCAACAAGTGGTGGATCTTCCATGAATCTCTTCGGGTGTCCACGAGGATTCTTGAAGGATCCTATTTTTAATCAGAAACATTTTTGTGGCCACAGCATAATTCATACAAGATTCACTCTTTGACAACTTATAATACTACCCAAGCAAATCTCAGTCTGACAAAATTCATAAATCGTGGCTTATGAATCCAACATCTTACTATCAAGGCTAATACAAGAATCTGAAGTTTCAACCAAACTGTAGATAGGTTGTTGGAAGTTCACCTTTTCCGTCCTGCCTTCCTTAGCCGTAGATTTGGAATTACACGATTAGATCTTTCAATGAAACTGGTATAGTAATGAGAAAATATGGATAATTATGAATCGGTGATTTTTGCTGATCAGCGTCCATGAAGTCATTGAAGGTGTGAGGTTCTCTGGTTATGCAACGAATCTGCTTTTTCTTAGTCAGTTTAAAGCAATGACGGTGCAAGTTGCCGTTTCGGCGCAGTTTTATCTGTTGTGCCGCTAACAAGCATTCACGGACATTCCAAGCTAATCGCTTCCGTCCCTAGGAGTCGCCACCCGCCCTCCAATTTAACGAACAATGCCCGAGGGACTGTGGGAGAAGGGTTCCCGGTTGATGTGTACAAATGGAGTAATATTTTTAAAGGGCTTATGATTGAGACCGGTGTCAATCAAAAGCCCCGGGTCACCCCACGTGGGATCCAGTGATTAAAGCGAGACAGTGGGCCGCGATCCTACTCTCCTCTGCACCCTCGGCAAGAAGTGACGTCAATGGTCATTAGTCTTGTTGGAACCAATCAAGCCGCGGCCCAGCAACATTTTTCAAACCGGCACAACCAATTAATACACATCGGGGCGGGGGCTATACCACTCGTTTTATTTTTCTATCTCCCTTTCACTCCATCTCCCGATCTCTTTTATTCCCTCCTCCGTCTCTGCTTGTCCGATCGCCCACCTCCATTTTCCAGAGGGGTCAAGAAAAAACAAAAAACAACACGTTTAAACGGAAAACCTACGTGATTTTTCTTTATTGATAAAAAGTTCTTCATTTTTACATAAATTTTGTAAAGCTAAGCATAAAAGTTTGTCAATGATTAGAGGAATTATTCTTTTTCCTTAATTAACACAATTTTTGAATTCTTAGATTTCAATACACACAAAAAATATGTTTACTAATGAAAATCTACCTTTAAGCTTTTCAAAAGAATGATAATAGTCACATAAAGCGTTATACTACTTCACTTAAGTCATCAGCTTTCAGTGGGCTTGATGAAAAAAAGTCACAGACTCTTCTTGACTACGTGGCTTGATAAATTCAAGCAAAACTTCAATTAATAAATAACTTAGACATGGGTTTATACACCAAAGCAAAATAAAACAGAAATCTAGTCTATCTATTTAAAACAACTTAGTAGTTAGGTCGTGTCCGATTTGTCAGACGCGTTTCTGACCATTATTTAAGATTGTGAGGCCATTCTGGTCTGCTTATCCTAAATGTGTTGGTCTGTCAATGTCTTTTCGACAATTCGACATGTTCAGCAGGTCTAGGTGATTTTAACTGCAAGCAAGCCATTAGGATTTCCTAAACCGAGAAATTTCACTGTGAAGTTTGCGGAGTGATGTACCTGAAATTTGGAATTTCCTATCGAGGATCCTTCAGACTGCATTAAAGATGCGAAATGCCGGAGCGTGTCTGATAAAGAAAGCGAGGATAGGACGGATCAAAATGATCGGAAATAAATAAAAAAATATAATAATAATAAAAAAAACTAAAAAAACAGGGTTTTCATTAACTCATAAAAAAATCCCAGTGTTATTTTGGTTGTTGAGAAATTAAATTTTATTTTCTCTTATATACAAATATCTATTTAATAAACAAATATCTAGGTTTAAGCCAGGTTGTTGCTCTTTAACTACATATAATAATTTCCTCTGTTAACAAAGTTTCTAATGTTCTCAGCGTCCCATTCAGTAACTTCAGCTTAAAAGCTAGTCTTCCATATTTCATCCCTCCGTAATTTCTTAAAGTCTTAAACATTTCGTAAATGTGCAAATGGAAGAAAGGCGCTCTCTCATCTTTTCTCTGAGAAAAACGTACAAATGATCAAACCTGGATAGTGTTCTCTAACTGGCATAATTTTGTCTTACTATAATTGCTATCACTCTTAAGTAATTCTATTTTTTTTTAAATCAGATAGAAGGTTGAAAAAGGGAACCAATCAGTTTCTTGGCTATGCTTTCCATAAAAATATCCTTTTCAACGGATCATCGAACCTATAACTTTCTCCCATAATGAAATGAGTGAAATAATATAAAAATTGTCATAAAATGAAATAATATAAATAATGGACGGGTGGTAGATTTCGTCCGTTCTATCAAGAGGACGTTGGATCACCGATTTAATTGAAACTTTATGTGATGATACTAGAAGTCAAATAAAAAAAAATTTACCCATTTTTTCAAAATATGTTTTTTTGCCTTTGTCATTCGTATATTTTAAGATTATTATTTATAATTATTCAGAAATCGTGAGATGCGGTCTGGTGTGATGTAGGTTTCAGAAAAATATTTTCTTTATCGTGCCAACGTTTCGATCTTTACTGAGATCATCTTCAGGGCTAAAAATGTTTGTCGTCTGTCTAATTGTGCCATTCTTGCGTGTCGTGTTGAGAGTGCCCAACTCACATTTTAAATTTAAATCTAATTCTCTAAGAGTTTCTCAACACGACAGGGAAAAATGACACATCTACACGGAAAACAAACACTTTGAGCCCTGAAGATGATCTCAATAAAGATCGAAACGTGGGCACGATAAAGAAAATGTTTTTCTGAAACCTAATCACACCAGACCGCATGACACGATTTCTGAATAATTATCCATTGACGGTCACTAACCACCACACATTATTATTTATTGGTCGATTTTTTATCTTTGGATAAGAATATAATTAGCAGGATTCTACTAAATAAAATCAGATATATAAATAATTAGAAAAACCAAAATCCGCTTCCAGGAATGCAGAACAAATAACGATACTTTTTTAAAATGATGGTTCCTACTCACATTAAGTACTTAATGTGAGTAGGAACCATCTTTTTAAAAAAGGATTGAACTCCACTCTCTCTATCATTCATAATTTCTACAAATAACGATATTTTTGAAAAGTTTTAACTAGGACCATTGAAGCTTTGAAATTCGAATTTTTATAGCAAAAAAAAAAAAACAAATTTTAGTCGGAGGTCAATAATTTTTTTCCGATGTCCAGTGTTCCATTTAAACCCTGAACTTTATCCAAATTCAAAGAAATAAATTCATTTTCATGAAGAAGCGTGAAAAACTGAGAATTATAGAATCAGTAAATAGCTAAAAGCACCAAGGGAAAACCCTATATAAACTTAACAGAGGCAAAAGGATTCACAGTACCATGCTTTTCTGCACAGGCTGCTGGAAAGGATTTCTGCCGATCAATATGTCGACTAGTAATATGCCATGCCATCTGCAACGCATACCTGCACCGATTTGGACTAATGCATTCGCCACTATCCGATAGATGCCAAACAGCGGAATCGATCGAACATGTAATTATGATCTGTCCTAAAACGCCATGAAAGGAAACTGGATGCTAGTTTTCATAATCCCATGCTCATTTAACTTGAACTCCATCTTAGTATCTGGAAACTATGAAGTATTCAGGGTTTTATATGACAAATTCGATTTTAGAGAAAAAGTACGTATATGTGTGTGTATTTTTAGGTATGTATATGTATACTATATGTGTATGTGTGTACATGTATATATATGTATGTGAATGTGTACATGTATGTATGTGTAAAAAATCATATTTTCTTATTGCGACAATTTGTATTTAAAAGTTTTCATGAGCGCTTAACAAAAAAATTTCATTAAAATCCTTTATCTTAAATTATTAAGGTATAAAGTATAAACTTTAATTGTACATCCAGCGTCCAACTTTTTCCGTCAGGTTTGCATTGAGAAAAAAATCCGTGCATTCCCTAGCGCAAAATCCTGGATGGTTAAAACCTGTTGTTAAGTGCATGTACAGTGATTATTTGCAAACGACGGTTTTGAGTTTTTTTCAGCAGTTGAATTTGTACTTTTAATCAACTCTCCTTATTTTGGTATTTCAGGAGGTTCAGGATAGAGTAAATGACGTAGGACATTTGATTACTGCAGGAAAATAAATAAAAAATCTTACAGTAGTTTTTCCTCTTTTGGCTGTTATTTTATTTTAATTGGGGACTGGTAATTAGTATTTTTAGATTAAGCATTAAAAAATAAATAAATTCCATTACCTGGGCATTTCCGATTTTCTGTTCACCCTCCTTTTCCCGCCTCTTACCCAGGATAATGGAGTTTTTACATATCCTTTTTTGGAAATTGCATTCTCGCGCCTTTTTATATATATTATTTTTGCTAGCAGTGCATGTCACAGGATTAACAATTAATCAAAAAGTCTGAAAGATTTGAAAATATAATAGCTTTCTAAAGCCAACATTAAATCATTTTTGTTATGATGAGGACTTCGTTTATTAAACTAGTGAATAATGAAAGCAACCCCTAAGGCAAATAGAAGTTATCTAAAAGCTCATTTTAGTAGATTTATTTATATATGTAAACGCGAATCCCAACATGCAATTGTCACTGTAAGGATAGTAGCAAAAAAACGATCGTACATTGTCACATTTGTTGAAAGGATTTTCCAGCAAATGTTTGAAAAAATCAGATGCGAATGTGGTCCGGGTGACCAAGACCTCACCGCCATAAACCATCACGTCCTTACGATATAAATCCCATCGAACGCATATGTGACATTACGAGGAAACGTGCTAGGATGCTATTCACGTTTAATGCACTACTTGAACAGTTTATTGACTCCTCCTGTTGTAAAAACTAAGTATAGATTTGTATACACTAGCTCTACTTGCAATAATATCTATTTTATATAGAAATCGTTTGAAATATGACGAGCAACCTCATTTTTGACAGTTACGTACATATAAGACAGACTTAATAATTTCAGTATCCCGCCATCTTCAGCGAGTAACCCATCCACTTGCAGGCTAATAAACACCACCAAGATAAACAGTTTTTGTCTCTGTTCAAACTTTTCTTTATTTCTCAAAGGAATCCTTAAACAAGAAGATATTTTTATATACTTCCAATGACATCGCTCCAAAAGGTTTACACTAAACAACAAAGATTTTCGATAAAAGTGTTTTAGATGATAAAATCGATAAAAGGTTTTAAAAAATCAATATTTTCGAAATTTCATTTAGTCAATAAATCGTTAATTCAAGTCAGTTTGCCAAGGTGGTTTAATATAGTTTTATATTTAAAATTAAAAATAATTAAAATTGTATTTATTTATATTAAAGGGAAGAGAAAAACAAAATCAACTGACAATACATCGTCTTTTTTTTCAGTAAACAAGCTTTCAACCCGCCATCGTTTCTTAAAAGAGCCAATTACGCTTTTCATTCTTTACAAGACTACGCAACTTATAAGCTGTTCGTCCTTGCAAGCACTCTCAGGATTTATTGTTGCGAGAAATCAACTGGTGGGTGTTGACGGTGATGAATCCCTCTGAGAAGTAGTTTCAAAGATAATTGTTCAAGGATAGCGGGAAGACAGCGCTGAAAGGGACATTAATTTTAATATGAAAGATTTTAAACAAAACGTCAATTAAATATGTGGGAAAACTGAAAACAGTACGATTCCTAAAGAGTTACATATATACAATACAAAACAAGAAATACCTATTGCTTTTTCTGTACTGATACAAAATATAAGTATAATGCGTCAACTTAATTTTATTTTTACGGAATAAATCAATACATCCTAAATATACATGTGGTGAAAAACAACATTGGTCCTGGTTCAGCTGTCCAGTTTTAGCATAATAACTGTTTTAACTAGGTGATTTTAGGGCTACATTCAACTCTGAACGGTATTTTGAGTCCTTGTCAGAAATTGGGACTGGATGAGTGATGTAGGTAGTCGGGGTACAGTCGACGTCCTTTCCTTCCTCCCGCCCTCCCAGATCGAGGGACATAATTAAAAATCCATTACAATTATATTGTAGTTAGAACCCCCACCGGTTGGCCGTCCCTTCGGCGTATTTTTCGGTTTTCAGGACTTAGCTGCATGAATGCTGCCTATGGTCATAGTCAGGTAGTTATGACTTTTTACATTATTTGTATATTTCAACGTTAAGTGCCTACATTTCACACATAAATTGGAATTTTTAAAACACTCCGCAACATTCATTAAAAAAATATGTACAAAGTTTTCCTTTTCAACCCAATTTGTCGCGTCAGTCAACTCGTGAAGAATCACTTTGTTTCGGTCTGTTAGCCAATAACTTTACGCAAAAATTACACAGTGAGGTGTCAGTTTCACAATGGCCTTCAAAATGATACCAGTGAATTGTGACATACTTGCGGACCCACCAGATAGATGTCATCACATTTACATAAATTCGTAAATAAAATGTTTTTACAGTGACTAATAGTCTAAATTTTGGTCTATCATTTTAACAGAGTGTAAATAACATTGCGAACAAACGAGGAATCAAACCAGTTGACAATAGTTCTTTCAAACCATTCACAATTAAAAAGCCGTGATCTGTACAGGGATTCGAACCCAGGAATGCTACCGTGACAAATACGACGTCCTAACCTCAAGGACAAATGCGGTCCTCGAATTGTAAAATATAACAAATCCAAATTACTGACCCTCGTAAGATTAGACACCTAAATACAGTTATTAGATTGAGTCATTAAAATCACTTCTCTGAGATCATAGTTATAGGATCATTTCTTCACGTAATCCTACTACAATAAAATATATATTCTACGATAGTTAAATAAACATATGGAGTGAATGACAGAATAAGAAATAGATTCATAGATAAATAATGAGTATCATATGAATGAGACTTTCTATGGATTGATGCATAGTTGGAACAAGAAATTGCGAATATAAAAAATTGATTAAGCAATAAAATAATAAAGAGTGAGTGAGAGAGGAAGATAGCAAATAATGAGTGGGAAAGGAGAAAAGGAAAAGGAAAGATAATTGATAGATAACTTGCTCAAATACGAATAGGGATATTGCAAATTTTACAGAATTTACTTTCCCTAGAATTTTTTTTATTGTTATTATAAATTACATTAAAAATTATTATGTTTATACTGAAGGAAAAATTAAATAAGAGATTTTGAAAAATAAGAAAAGGTTTTAAGTCCATAGGCATACTGGTAATAAGGTTGCCACTAATTTCATAAGGAATTTTATTCTATACATGTTGGAAAGCTGGACTCAGTTGTTGCAGGTCAACTGGCTGTAGATGGTGATCGAAAAGCCTTCTCTGCAACGAAGGGGCAGATAGGAAATTGCTGGGTTTTCTAAACATTGATGAACTACTCTGCCCCTAAGAGGTCTGACATTGCCATCTAGAAATCGAAAATTTCTACCAATGAGATCCCTGGTTTGTGGGGTGTTTTCCTCGATAATTTCTTGGACATAACGGACTGCGGTGATATTGTGCCTTTAACAATATGGAGCCCAGATTATTACACCGCCTCCTCTGGGAGCAACTGGGGCATTGTAAGCATCCCCTGTTCGCGGTAGACTGACTATTCGGCGTCCGCAATACTACAGACAGAAACGCGACTCATCAATAAACATAATAGCATTCCTATTGGCGTTCCTTTCTAGGAGCTAGCTGCACCGTATTCTTCTGAATTGCTGGTGGCAGGCTGTTGCTGCAAGTCGTCTCAAAGAAGCGTACGAGGTGGGACCAATTTACCACAAAGGGTTTTGATAAAGGCCTTGCCAAAACATCTTGTTCTTCACATATGACCTGGCAAGCAGTATGGAAAGGGTTCCATCTTGCAGCAATGACATTATTTCTGTCCTCCCTTAGCGTCGTAATGCGCCGAGATCCACTACCAAGAGGCCTCCTACTGGCACTTCCAGTCTCTCGGAATCGGGCTAAAGTCTGGAAGACCACGCTCTGACAACGCAAACTGCATCTGTGATATCCACTTGGCAGTGATCATGATGACTCATTCTCACAATGATATTGCAAACTTTTGATTTAAGATGATGTCTTTCCATGGTTAAAGAGAACACAACTGGATTAAAACGGAGAAACGACGAGAAAAGGTTTTTGCTTACAAAATGAATAATCTTCATCTTTACTATTCTTAAGTAAATCCGTTATTAAAAAGGGGATTAAAATTTATTTATTTTCACTAATTTCGTGGTCCGCTTGACCAATTAATACATTACAATTAATTAAGTTTACGAATTTAATTGTAATGGGTTCGAATCCCGCTCGTGCCATTAACTTTTTTTTCATCTCAACTAAAAACCTTAATTAATTGTAATTTATTTATTTTTTTTGTTTGTATTTTCTATTTTGTTTTATCGAACCAACAAGAATATATTTGGTTAATTTAATTAAAATTAATAGAATAAGCATAAATTACAAATATCCCTATTCATTTGTTGGTTTTGTTGTTTGTAATAAAGTGACATTGAAGTAAATAAGAATGGATATTATACAGTCCAGCGGATGACATGAAGCTAAAACGCGTATGCAGTAAACGAATAACGATAATAAAAGGACCCTCATGCACTCACAGGTAATCAACTTTTAGCAGAACTAATTATTCAGAAATCGTGAGATGCGGTTTGGTGTGATGTAGGTTTCAGAAAAACATTTTCTTTATCGTGCCAACGTTTCGATC
Source organism: Cimex lectularius (assembly GCF_000648675.2). Lineage (NCBI taxonomy): Eukaryota > Metazoa > Arthropoda > Insecta > Hemiptera > Cimicidae > Cimex > Cimex lectularius. Next base: position 2,890,183 of record NW_019392764.1, on the reverse strand, counting down.
TTTATTGAGATCATCTTCAGGGCCTTGTGTTGTCTGCATTTCAGCAAAAAAGTTCCCTGATTGATAGCCGATGCGAGTTTCTTCTCATTGTTGGCGATGTCCTTCAGAATACTTTTAGCTGCGTGTCCATATGTAGTTGAAATTTGTTCATAGAATTCCATGTTCTTCGTTCTTCTCGTGTAGAAATGTGTGGTGATTATTGACCGTTAATCGATAATTATTCAGAAATCGTGAGACGTTGGCACGATAAAGAAAATATTTTTCTGAAACCTACATCACACCAGACCGCATCTCACGATTTCTGAATAATTATCGATTAACGGTCACTAATCACCACACATTTTAACAGAACCTTTGTTTTAATAATTAAAACCATATTTGTAGTGAATTGTTAAGTCATGTAAACCTTTCCTTGAAATAATATATTTTTAGTGATTTAATAATTGACATAATCAGTGGTGAAAACATTTTTTTGTGTGCAAAAAAAAACAGAATGTCTCGTAGAGATTTGAGAGTGATTTATTTTTTAGTAAGTTTAATTGGTGTTATTAATTGTTCTTTGTTTTCTTTTTAGAACTTGAAGGCCAATTGTGTTCGATCCTCAAGTTAAGGATCTGTCTGACGAGCTGAGTTGCCTTGGCTCCAAAACTCGACGGTCGGCTCCGGAAACTACCCCAGTCGCATCCGTTCTGTTTCACGGAGGATGGTTTTGAGGGTCGCGACCTCCAACTCTTTCATCTGGAGTCCGTTTTTCAATTTCGATTGTTTTTTGTCTGTGCTTGCGACTGTGCCTTCCACCGTCCCCTCTCGGTTGCCGCAGCGAGAAACGAAAAACATCGCCTCTTTGACATTCTGTAAACGGTTCGAAATCCTTGGAGGACGCCGGGGGAACTATGCGTGGAAGCGAGCTGCCATTTATCCTCTTAATTTGTCCCATTTGTTTAAACGGATTCCGACGGCGGATTCCTAAGCGCGAAGCCCGACCCACCATCAACAGCTATGCACCAGGTAACATTCAACCAAAACAAAATCTATAAAAAGAAAATAATAAGATATACTACTAGGTGTTTTATATCCTAAGTTTAATAAAGGTCTTGTCAACTTATTGTACTGTATTTAAAACTTATACACACGAAAGTAGTAATATGTCGATAAATAGAGTAGATAGATAGAAAAAAAAGGAGGTAATTTGTGGTTTAAGGTTAAAAGGAGCGTCCCCTTTATGATATTACGCACCACCACAAATATTGGTATTTTGTGTAATCTCAATTATTATCTATAGCTCTTCATCAAGCTTAAGATTTCTATCGGGTCCTAAAGCTTATTAAGGATTCTCGTGTATATCGTCAAACCTTAGCTTTTACTGACCCAGGATTAGGAATCTCAGCCTGCATAGTCCTTCGCCGTAGATATAATTCCGCAGTTCCTCATCTTCCTGGCATTATTCGCACAGGTATATTTCGGCTGCTCTGAGTTTGCACATATACCTCCTTGATTGGACAGTTACCACTCCTACTATCATCTTGTTATATCGCGTCCTAAGTTTAGCAGTTCCCCCGTTAGTTTCTTCGATGGTCATTTGATGAAGGTTTTTCCATCCATCTATCCTGAAATATAATCCCATTGAACCGCCGAATTATGTGATGAAAGATTGACAGACAGCGAAAAAGTACGATAGCGAGTGAGAAACTAAAAGAACCATTGTCATTTACTTGAACACGTAAATTGTTTGTAGCTTGTAATATTTCATCCTTAATCCGGCCAAGGAGTTTTTGAAATGATTCGGAACCTATGTTGATTTTCCAGCAAATTTATGCTATTAAACCAGAAAGCTTGATATTCAAGTATTACCTCATAGACCAAAATATATCCTTTTCAAATTATTCAGGCCAGTGGGATTAGATAACAATTCGACATTATTCCACTTAAAAATGAAAATGATAACTAATTTGTAGAACATTTCTGTTTATTTAGATGAATGTGCAAGTAAATGGGCCGACGGGTGAAAAGGTGTAATAGCCGACCCAGAACTTATCAAGCATTTGTAATGCTGACGGTACTTACTACTAACTAAAACTTAATTGAACGATTTGAAAGTATAACTGTTATTCATAAAGACTCAAAGGCTAAGAGAAGGCTTTGTTTTGGCCTGAATTAATATATTGTGAGATTTTCCCTTGGGGTCTGAGGGTTGATGTACCTTCTTTGGTACTTTCCCAACATTTGGGGTCTGCCTATCCAAGTTGATTTGGTCTGTCAGACGTGCTTTCATCATCGTCGGTACGGTTGGTCCGAAATCGATCCAAAATAATAGAAACACCCGTAATAAAATAATATATGAAAATACGAAAAAAAGAAAAAGTGACAAAATCAGCAATAGTAAGGTTGTTTTGTTTTACCACCTTCATCTTCAAAAAGGGTTCAAGTACCGGTACAGAGGCGTTAAATATTTTAAAAATCCTCGTTATTACAGCAGTATGGTCGCGACCCATTCTCCAGGTTCTCCTCTTCCTCCCGTTCCACCGTCAGCGTTTTACTCCCCTTTTTTAATTATCCTGGGATCCTAATGTCCATTAGTGGGCGATTAGTGATAGAGGTGGGAGCCAATCCTCACTTCGTGCGTGAGTGATTGGCCGGCCAGGACGATTAAGACGCTAGGATAATGGCCTCATGGCCTCTCCCGTACAGCCGCCCACGTGAGCAACAAAATATAGCCAAACCCCCTCAGCAACAAGAGAATCGTTACAGAAATGATTTTTTAATTGATTCTCCTAAAACAGTAGATTCTAGAGGCTTCAGTATATGGTTGGAAAAAGGGAAGAAGATATTTTTTTTTCAAATCTTTGAAAACTTACGGCCATTTGGTTATTAATTACAACTGATGCGTTTTTATTGAAATAGGTCTAAGATAATGATTATTAAAAATTGAATTAAATATGTAAAACATAATTTGATATTGTTCATTGTTGTATTTTGATTCTTATCATAATTTGGAGGAATGAAAGGTTGATTGATGAGTCCTATTTAATAGAAGGGTCTTCCTTGGTTCCATGTAGAGAGCGTGTAGGAATGCCACCTGATTCGAGAATTGTGCGTGAGCAGAACACAGATCCTTTGAGTCTCCTGTTGTTTTAATAATAATAATAAATCTTTATTTGCGAGAATGTACATTTCGTATAAATTTGTAACAAAAAATAATATTTTGGTACATCCCTACGTGCTGTCAAAAAGCAAAGCTTCTACTAGACAGCAGGAGTTTTTGTAGATTATCAGAGAAATAAACAGAATATATATTACAAAATGAAAACAAACAAGTAAACAGAAATAATACAGAATAAACTTGTAGCATGAAAAAAACCATCCAAATTAAATCTTGGCTTTAAAATATCTTACTACAATTTAAAATTTTTAAAATTATAAATTTTTGTCCTTCTTTGTAGTTTTTGACATTTTGAACAATAATCCTCTCTTTATTTAAAAAAAAAATTAATGGATAAAAAAATATCAAAAAATTAATCCATTATATTTCGTGGTCCGATTGACCTATTGATTTACTTCAATTAATTAATCTTTATTGAAGCTAAAAAGCTAGTGTCACGAGCTGGATTCAAACCCACGACCTTCGGTTCAATGCGCCGCTGCTCTACCACTTGAGCTATCGTGACTTCGATCCACTTGGGCACCAATTCCCTATCTTAACCTACCTTTCGAATTTTCCCACCTTTTTGCCATTTTTCAAGGTTGAGATAGGATCCTATTTGAAATTTTGACGTTAAATGTGAAAACTAGACTAAAACATATTAAACACACATTTTTTGATAGCGTCATTGGGTCAAGAGATATTCAGCTGGGCCATCTAAAGAGGACACCCTGAATATAGAAGTGAATGGTGATGCTGGAATATCCAGCAAGCCACCACTTGATACCAAATAGTCAATCTAATTTTGGCTCATTGAATCAAATTAGTAATATTTGTAACAACATAGTAAAGAAATTTAGTTTCTTTATCCTATTTCAGGTAAAAAAATAAGAATTAACAATTTAAAAAAATAGGTACATAATTTACGATTTTTAAATGATTATAAGAACCGATGAAATGAATTGGTAATTTTTCCGTTTGAAAAATTATTCCACAGGATGTACTAGGTAAAGAAAATTTATGATATTATGTACAATGACATTAATGTGATGAGAAAAACAAATTCTAAGTCGTTAAAAGATTAACAGGCACATTTTTTTACAATTTTTTCCTCTCGAGATTAATCGGTTTATCCGACGAACCAAAAAAACCCGAATAACATAAAACATTAACATCCCGTCCTTAATCACTTATTAATTGTTAATGTGATGAACAGTAGACAAGTCACTAGTATTTCAGAAATTTCTTATTTTCTCTCGACAAATTAGTCCGAATAATTATAATTAATTCAACACATTCCTCACGCCTCGTTTTCTCAGTGGGGCAATACATCAGCAGAACTGTTTTTTTTTTTTTTTTTTTTTTTTCACCAACTTGTGTTATCGCTTTGAATATTAAAAAGAGTTTTAATGCGAACCGGATATCAAGCCACTTGTTAATTTGCATTATGTAGCTTGATTTACAGAATAATCGCCAGCCGGTCAAAAATTAAATTCGGCGAGTTTCATGTTTGACTCGTTGGAAATGTGCTTTATGTGCATTTATCGACATGCACATACCTTTCGACATTTCGGTTAATATTCACTTTTACTAGTAAAACTAATTCCTATCATACAGAAGGGCTTAACGTCCTTAACCTGTAGGGACTCAGAGATGGGGGAACAAATGCTTTGCTAGTATCGTAGTCAGTACTGTTATGGTAATAATGGTATCGATACTTTAAAAGTAATTAAAAAAGACGTAAAATAAATCAAATATTAAATAATATCTAAAAACAAATCTACTGAAGAAGAGAAAAACCACGGAGATCTTACATCTACCTGTTTGTATGTAAAGCTCTACTCATGAAATTTGTCTGAAAATCCATTTTACTACTAAATTTTCATTCCTTACTTTTATTACCTTGTTCTGGAATCCTAGTTAATGATCACTTCTTCTGATTTTGATGCGGCAGTGAGTACTTCCCATCCAGTTTCAATTTATACTGCTGAATTCCCTTTACATGCCATCACCATTATTACCATCTATAAGGATGATACTGCAATATTGGTAAACTAACCCGAATCCTCTTCAAGTAAACTCCAGCTTCCAAGAACACTTAGAGTTTATCTCTGAATGGTGGAAACTGTGGAGGATAACACTAAGTAAATACCCAGTGTATAGCTAACCAATACCCATCCAATCAAAAGTCCAGGCAAAATGTCGATGCTTGTTACTACGTCCCTAACTTCTCTATCGATGACATATCTTGAATCGGTTCCCGCCTCCTAAATATCAGCACCTTCCTGTCGACCTATCCTAAATTTACTCCCCAAGCTCTCTATATTTTCTCAGTCTTAAATGACGATTGTCTCGAGACCTCTTCACCCTTCATATTGAGTGCCAGCGTTGGCTGGACTTTATTAACCTGTGTCAATTGGGTGGAGTGCTATCCAGTGTGTCAGTGCTGTTGCCGCGAGAAAATCCATATTTGTAATGTTTATTTTGGTGTTATAAATAAAATATTATAGAATGACCTCAAATGATATGTCATGAGAGGAGCGAACAATGCTTGCCGATTTAGCCCTTAAATACTTATAAATAAAAAAATTCTAGTCCAGTAAAGAAAAAAAAGCTCTTTGTAATTAAAATCCGAAAATTACAAGCGTCATATTAATTCTTTCCAAAAGATAGTTCCTACTCACATTTTGTTGTTTTCAAACCCAGTTGAGTTGTTGGTTGAAAGAAACAAACTGTGAGTTGCTCATGATTTTCTTCTACGCTTCTCAGTTTACCAATACTTTTTCCACAACTCAGTTTTAGAAAAAGAATAAACAAAATAGAGTAATTCCAGTCTTAAAGGAAAGCGTAACTTGCTACTATCCGGTGGGTGTTGAAGACGGGAGGACAAATCCTTAACTTTTTGACTTAGAACACGACACCTAACTTTACCACCATTACCGCGGTACCCACAACTGTATGAATGGGCAAAGCAATAAATTGTGACGTTTTTCAATTTAAAATGAAAATTTTCAATTTACGCTATCGAGAAGACAGTTTTCGGGTCTGACACCAAAATCTTCGGAAACGACAAGGTACAAAGCAGTACTTACTAGATTCTATCTGCTTAGGGAGTAAACAGTGCCTAACAGCGGTTTCGTTCTGTTATTTAATATTAACTTATCTAATGAAATTTCCCAGATCTGTCATAAGGTTCAAAGTTTTCTTATATAGAAAAAGGTTTGTTTATATGTAATATTCAGATCGCTAAAGAGCCAAAAGAGCGGGCCAAAAATTTTCGGTCCGTTCTTAGACGATACGAGTCAGTTGCTATAAATATATTATTAATTCGTTTACATAACTCAAGGGCGGCAGCAGCTAGGCAAGGATGGTGAACAAGGCGGAAAAAATAAATAAGCGTTTGGTAAAGAGCCAGGGGAGTATGGGTGCCTAGAGTGATATATATTTATACAGCAGTTGAGACATCTAGGGGGACATTCAAGAGTTTGTACTTCGTCGGATGGAACCCTATTAAGACATTAGCCATTGTCCGCCTATTAGGAGGACTGCTCGTCCTTTTTTCTTTCCCTCTCCTTACAGATAGCTTATAACATGGGACAGTTAGGCCGAGTCGTTAGAGCCTTTTATAAGTTAAAAGACCTCCTCTTGGACATTTTTCTTCCAAGCGGGGGACTTAATAACAAGCGGAACTGCGCGGTTTCATCAAGAAACTGTGCTTAAAATTAAGTCTTTTTACGTAAGAGTAATTTAGCAAGAAAAAAGATCGTCCAAGAAAGTCATTTACCCCACTTCCATATTCATAACTTGATATTATAACGAATGTTTAAAGATCAACGTAGAAAAGTGGTACAAAAAATGTTTTACTTAATAAAATCAACTGATTCTTAAAAATTGTAAATTGCATTTTCTATAACATGATTAGGCTATCATGTTGTTCTGGAATCAACTTGAGAAGTTACATAACGAAATATGTATAAAATGAAAGTTCTCGAGAAACGTTTTTGCAAGGATACTCTTCCATGAGTATAAAACTGCACAAAGATCGTATTGATACATTGAAATTGCAGATTGTGGACGGTTCGTTAATGCCGTTAACTTTTCGTTTTGACTAAGTAGGTTACTTTTGAGGATACTGTTTTTACAACACTGTTTAAAAAAATTTCACACTGCAATATGACTTGTATGTCTCAAATTTCCAGTACTTTCTCCACTAATTAGTTTGTGATGTTTGTTGTGAGCTATTCATTTGAGTTCTATGGGGTAATGAACCTCCTGTAGTTAGGTCGTTTCCGATCATTTTTTTCAGGCAATCTACTCTGGCAAGAAGCCGAAACGCGTCTGGCAAACGAAATGTACTTGTAAATAATAGTTTTTCTGTCTTGTGTTCTGTGATTGAAATTGCATTGTTAAGCGTGTGGAAGTTTCAATCCTCACTTTGTCAAGACAAAAATCACACTAATTTATCGTTTTTGTCAAAATTTGCTCGTGCATTTGTTGAAATATGCAAATTGATATGTCAGCATGTCCAGATTCTGGATCTTCTCCACAACGTAATAAAATTTTTGAAAATATATGTAAAATGTATTGAAAACAAAATGTGTTTGTGTTCATACAGGTCAAAGTTCTTGGTTTTTGCTTTGTGGTGAATTTTTTAAATTGAATCAAATAAATTAGTTTAATTCTTTAACAACTTTTGATACTAGATTCGCTGTTATTGCTGTCTGTCAAAATCTTCATGTTTACACAGCATGCGGTATTTCTTTTTCATAATAATGTTTTTAAAAATAACAGAATATAAATATAAAACTTACAAGAGAAGTCTATGTACGTGGTTTCACGGATTTAAATGGTACTTTATTTGGTGATACTTAGTCGATAAATATTAGACAATAGTCCAAGCGTTCTTGCCAAACGGCCCTAGGAACCGTGAATAAAATTAAAGATAAATAATTATATAAAATTTAGTTTTCTGCCATTGTAGTAAATGTATTTCAAGGTTATTATTTACTAGCCAATTTGTTTTTTAATCTGGGACAGGAAAATAACATGCGGGAATTTATTACATTAGGCTGGGTAGATAAAAATAGCTTCCAGTAGAGTAAGTTTAATCAAAACCTTTTGATTAAAAATAACAACAAATCAAAATTAATTTAATTTTTGATACCATACCAATTTATTAAAAATTTTAATATGTTTTCACTGGATTCGTCGGGGGCAATTTTTCCCCTGTTCTATGTCCTATGTCCCATTAAAAATTTTGTAACTCCTATGGTTTTTATCCAAATTCCAGGTTATTATAACCGTTATAAAGCACAATATTTCCACTTTCAAGCTGTCACAACGCGATCAATAATTTATGCCATTAAAAGTGAGAAAATTACGGACAAATAAGCAAAAACTCTCTCTCTTTCCAGATGTAGTTTATAAGGTTCTAAATCTACGGTAAGTTTCTTGTGGATCAATATAGTTGTTTCGGTGTTATCAACATTTGAGGCTCTGATAAAATTATGGAAGGATTGGAAAAGCAGACAATTGGATAGACACATTTTATTTCCCAAAACATTTTTTCAGGGGTATTGTAAAGTGAGAAAAACGAATATTGCCAAATATTTTAACCTACCTACTTTACAATTAATTAAGGTTTTTAGTTGAGATAAAAAAGTTAATCGCACGAGCGGGATTCGAACCCACGATCTTCGGCTAGATACGCCGCTGCTCTACCACTTGAGCTATCGTGACCTCGATCCACTTAAATACTAACTTCCCATCTCAACCCCACCTTTTGATGACCTAAAAAATGGCAAAAAGGAGGGAAAATTAAAAAAAATTCTAGCCGAAGATCGTGGGTTCGAATCCCGCTCATGCCATTGACTTTTTTATCTCAACTAAAAACCTTAATTAATCGTAATATATTAATTGGTCAAGCGGACCACGAAATTTGTAAATTTAATGAATTGAACCTACCTACTTTGTTTACGCTCGTTCATAAATTCTTTAGTTTAGTGTGATGAGAAAACTACACTATTTTCCCATATCATCAGTTCAAAGAACCTTCTCATAAATGCCAATAAATTGATTGAAAATAATCAATTTACGATGAAAATAACTCTATTTAATAAATTAACCTGGAAACATGCCATATCTGATCTTTTATTGTACTCTGATGCGAGACCTTGTTCTTGCTTCATGAATGATCGGCGGATCTACTGAAATAAACCTCTATTAGGCTCTCTCGGCTAATAGACAGAGCCATTGATCCGTCTAGTCTCACAGTTTTATAATGTTTACAGAAGGGGTTTATAGCATGACATTCAAGAATCCTAAGTAAGAAAAGAAGTGCTTTCCTAAACATGAGACAAATCTTGGATCGAGTTTCGTGCTTTAGAAGCTCGAGGGCTTTCTTCCATATGCTTATTACCCTATCGTAATATCATATCTGTCTGAGAGGTCCTTTCAAGCACAAACTGAGGCATCCTTCTCCTCCATCCACAATAAGTCAAAGCGGGTATTACGGAAGGCAGCATCCTCGATCCAATTCTTTAATCAGTGCTATAACTGCAGACATTCTTATCATCTAGATTCAGTACTCCTCGCAGATGCGGACGGTAACACCATTCTTTTAGCAAACCCCTATCCAGTAGCGAAACAGAGTCTCTGTTTGGGAAGAATTAGTTAAGAAATAGATGATCCCAACAAAACCAAATCTCAGAAAATACCATTCCTTCAATCCACTATTACACTGTTCTTCTCCCAGGAACCAATGTTTTCCATCATTTCAGGCTTTAGATAGAAAAAAAACATACTTGGGACTCCTCTCTCGACTCAAAAATTGCTCTACTCTACTACTACTCAAAGGATTACTTGACAAACAAAACCTCGCTATTTCCGAACGAAGAAGAAACTTGAACTACATTTCAGCAAACATAAAGAAACCTTTGTTACTCAAGGGCCATTAATGAGGAAATTAATAGTGAGGTGAAAGAAGTGTATAATCTCCATTCTTATAACGTAATACTTTTAAGACAACTCTAGGACTGCTGTAATGTATATGTGATGAACCATAAAAGGAAAAAGAGCCAATCCAAAAAGTAGTGGTCTATATTTCAAGCTGATGATTCCATTTGATCTTGCTAGTTTTACATTTCTTTTGTTGGTCTTCTTTTAATCATTTAAAATTATTTACAGCTCGATGGCCAAACTTGTCACAACCTTGAAAATCTGGAGTTTTCAAAAATGAAATATTCCAATTAAAATTCACGCATTTTTCATGCTAATTCCGCAAATAAGGCAAGTCTTTCTAACCTTTTATATAAATAATCTACTACCCTTCTCTTCCATGAAGAGCGACGTTAGAAAGACGGTAGTGATTAGGAAAAAACGAAGAAACTTTTATCACTCCCCTGGGTCATTCGTTTTGTTTTAATTTCCCCTGTCGGGTCGTCTCCAGAGAGGAGAGGTCCAAGGGTTAAAAATATTAATATATACTTTAACCCGTTTAAATCGGACTCTTTAAAACCATTAAAAACTTAGTAATTACTTATATAATTGTTAATTGAAATTTAAGAATTTTCTCGTTGATTTTTTTTTCTTGGCAGTTGATTAAAGGCAAATCGTTATACAAGTGGTCGGTGTATAAATATCAGTAAGCAGCTTTATAAAATCCAAATCGAGGCCTTCATGTGGTAGGGGGGTTTGATTAAGAGGAAGGCAGGCACTGTCCCATGAGAAATGAGCATACTTAATAAATGCTGCTACTGGTCCTACACGTACTCTATCTGATCCTAGCCATGTCAGAACTGGCTATCCTGTGTTCCCGGCGGGCCACGTTTCGTCAGGCATCTAACAACAATATTCGTGATGTTTGGAGAGAAATAATTATAAGATTCCCAGAAGTCACTCTGGCATTTCGAATAATCTTCCCTGTCGTTGATCATTTAAGGAATTTTTTACCATGTTAATATAAAAGCTAATTTATAACCGAATATGATGACAATGTTAAAATCACTTGAGGGGGTTAAACTACACTAAAAAAAACCCGGGTTAAAGGCTCTAGTTTCAAATAGTTTACATATTTGGCTGTATCCGCATATGTTTCTCAATTTGTTTGATTTAAACAAAATACATTTTAATAGGCGTCATCATTTTTCTCTTTAGCTTAAAAAACGATGATTATTTGGAAGTCTTGAGATGCGGTCTGGTGAGACATAGGTTTTAGAAAAACATTTTCTTTATCGTACCAACGTTTCGATCTTTATTGAGCTCATCTTCAGAGCTCTAAGTGTTTGTTTTCCGTGTATTCTTGCCTATCGTGTTGAGAGACTTAGAAAATTAGATTTAAAGTTAAAATGAGAGGCATTGTTCAAAAGATTCACAGTTTTATCGTTGAAGATGACGATAAGCCAAAATAAGGCTGATCGAACGAAACTGCTTCCAAGCATAACTATAACTAAAATGAACAAAAATATTTGATGAAACTTCATTTTCAATTTTAAAAAATAAAACAATGTGTTACCATATAAGAAAAAAGTGTTAAAATTATACTTAATTTAAGAAATTAAATAAATAAAATAATAGAAACTCTGGGTTAAAATGGTTGTTTTCAATTATGTGGTTAAAGTATCTCAGTTTTATCCCAACTTTCTTTCTATTTGTTCTACATATATAAAAAATAATATTTCACAGTTAATAGCACATGAAACTCTGTGGGAAGACGTCATCAATTTTCTGTTTATCGAAAAGGATTATATCGACATTCATCCAACACAGGAGGAAAGCTTTCTTATTGCACAGTATTTGAACTTGTTTTCAAAAACCAACTAAATTAAAGCATTCCGAGAACAAAAGATCAAAATATATTTTGGCAAGCCAATTTTACCAACAAAACTTTATAGTTTTAAAGGAAAAATGTCATGCGAAGTGTGAAAAATCTCATAGATTCATCACTGACGAAGACGATAAGCTAAGAACAAAACACCAGGTGAGAATAACCAGACCAACATGAACAAAAATGTTTTAAAAAACTGCATTTGTACGTTGTTAGGCTTAAAATAAAAGCTAGATTATTACTAAATGAAAAGAATTGGATAAAACTATACGAGGTTTGCCAAATGAAAATAAAGAAAAATGGATTAAAATCTGATATGAAAAATGATATTTCACAGTTAATAGCATGTGAAACACTGTGGGAAGACGTCATCAATTTTCTGTTTACCTAAAAGGATTATATCGACATTCATCCAACACAGGAAGAAATCTTTCTTATTGCACAGTATTCGAACTTTTTTGCAAAAAGCAACTAAATTAAAGCATTGCGAGAACAAAAAATCAAAATGCACAGTACGGAAACTGTGAGAGGACGTAATCTTTCTTCTATTCACCTAAAATAACTATATCAAGGTTGATCTTTACATTCCTCCCCTACATACGAACAGAGATTGCTGATTGTCCGATCTGAGATTTGATTTATTAAATGTGCAACAAATTTTACACGAAGGTTTCAATATTGGAACATTTTGTGAAAGTTACAAATGGCGCCATGAAAATTACAGCTGTGCAAGCACAACAGATCCAAAAAATAGTTTGCCAAATGCTAAAAATTGTATAAATCCATACATTTATGGGTCACTACTTTCAATTTCAATTTGTATTAGGTATACATCTAATTAAAAAAAAATTATAACTAAAAGTATTATAGTAAGATGATCTTCACATTCAAATAGTGCATAGATTGGCTAAAGAGGCTGCACACCAAGGAAAAGATTGTCTATTTCAAATTCACCACTCAGAAATCAAAAACTAATATAAAAAACCCAAATTAACGAGTAGCAACTAATGCACAAAAATTCGAACAAAGGGTTGTTCTAAAAATCATTCAACCTAACAATGAGATAAATTGGTTGAAGAAACTTCTTATAAATAAGGAAATGTGGAAAATTATAGCTTGACTCCGACCAAATCATTCCAAATGTTGTTTGTACTTTCAATTAATTAAGGTTTTTAGTTGAGATAAAAAAGTCAGCGTCACGAGCGGGATTCGAACCCACGATCTTCGGCTAGATACGCCGCTGCTCTACCACTTGAGCTACCGCGACCTCGATTCCGTCGCCGTGAATCAAATAGATTTTCACGACATTTGAAAAATGGCAAAAAGATCGTGGGTTCGTATCCCGCTCATGACGCTGACTTTTTTATCTCAACTAAAAACCGTAATTAATTGAAAGATGTTAATTGGTCAAGCGGACAACGAAAACTAGTGAAGTTGTCTGTACTTTTATATACTTAACAGATCTGATTCAGAACTATGCGAGCTTTGCACGGAGCAATATTCAATGAAATATTTGATTCTAGTTCGTCCAAAGTATGGGGAAGAAAGAAAAAACTATTTAAACCTTTGTCTGTCTTCTTAGATTATTCCTTTAGCTACAACATAATACGAGCGTAAAGCAACTGTCATTTTTATATGAAGGTGTTCTCTTTTTTAAAAGCATGGAAGCACAACGTATGAAAAGGGCTACTAAATCAGAACACGTTGTATTACTTAAAGACTTCTTGCTAATAAAAAGAAAAATACCATAATTGATTGAATATAGATAAAAACCAATTGGTAAATTGGGCTAATAATTTTACCAGGAGGTTTCAGAACGTTTTGTAAAAAAATTACGAATGGTACCACGCGAGCACAACACTTCCAAAAATTATATTTCGCCAAACGGCAAGGCGACTTTTTACAGACATAATGTAGTAGAGAAATAACGAGTTTTACAAATTGCACCTGTATATTATAATAGCCGGTGTAAACGTGTTTCCTTATCTCTGAACCCCCCCTCGGCCCGTGTAATCTCGAGCGATTATCGTAAAGTGGCCGGCCAGGGTCCATGAGAGCGAATCTATTCGGTGAAAATTGGATAATTTACCTACCGGTGTGAGAACGACCGGTTAAAAAAAGGGGGTTAGCGGGAGGGTGGCAGATTAAAGGAAATATATTTCTCACGTGGCCGAGCACCTTGTAAGGAGGGAAAACAGCCCTCTTCCTTCTATGTCGAATTATAAAACATTTAATAATGTAATTTAATTTCCTTCCTAACCACATCGAAGGAGTGTGAACTAGACTTCACACCTAATCATCTTCACCCGTCCTATTAACCACTAACTACTTAATAACTTAAAAGAGCTGTAAGATTAAAAACCTACCCTCTAGTAAACTCCTAAACAAGACTTACCTTTCGGGTACAACGATAATAAAAGGCGGCCATATCAAATACATTTTATTACATTCCATATTGGAATTTTTAAACTAATTATTCTAAACAAAAGCGATTGAATTGAATTGAAACGCTTTATTTATAATACTCGCAGAGTTAGGTTATATTGACATTTCTTACAACCAACGAGTTCGGTTTTACAGAAATAAATAAATAATAAATACACAATAAACAAACAAAATAATTATGGAACATACATACTTTTTAGCTTTAATCAGTTTTATCCAATTTAGCATCTATTTTGTAATATAAAATATATCTGACAAAACTCAATTGTTATAAACAATATTTCAACTTATAGTAACTACGATTAAAAAACAAAAAAAAGGCATGACTGAAATCTAGTAGAGCTAAAATGGACTATATTTTTCTTATGTCATTAAGTATGTTAACAAGTGCTGTCTGTGTGCTATGTCTGCTTCTATACTTATATACTCAGATTGATATCCGCGAGAGAGAGAAGAGAGAGAGAGAGAGAGTGAGAGAGATGGGAGATGGACCACAGAGACCGGACCTAAGAGAAAATATCACAATATAAGATATTGCATATAAAATCATTGGGAGAATTAACAAATACGAAATTTCGTACATTATTTATCAAAACAGTTACAATAGACTTTTATTGACCTCCCATGCGACATGGCATGTGTGCCAGTCCACCCTGCCCTGAATAACCAGTTTCGTCCACCCGCACAATCGACACCGTCTGGAGATTTGAACGCACTTGTTCCAGCCGGGTGGATTCATTCCCCCGGGATACGCACAGGGAGCCTGGAGAGAGTCCCTCATCCATCATGGCGACTCCATAGCAATCAATATGGCCGACTGTATCCCCCCTCGCGCAGGCCACGTCTGGAGAACAACCTGCAAGCACCATTAATTCTAGATTAGTAACGCATTATTTCTAATGTTACAAACACATTGTGATTTAAACCTTCATGAGACACGGATCGTTAGCGATATAATAATTATATTTCCTCTACTTATACAGGGATTTTCTTTTCCCTCCTCCGTCCCTCTTGAGAGATTTCAATTGGATCCTGCTGATTTCTGAGTGTGGGATAGACTAACACTATTAAGCATACTCTAATTAATTATTACTCTGTACATGAGATTAATGTAATATTCGTTATTCTGTATCTAGAGGGTATGCAACTTTAAATTTGTCTAAAATATTTATAATAAAATATTGTATAATGAAAATGCCCTTCTTTTCTAAATTGAGCATCTTTTATGCTTTACCCCATAAAAATATGGGGGTCACGAAAAACATATAAAGTTTGGACTTTTATTCAAATATATTAATTTTTTAATAATTAACTTTCCCATAGCATACTGAGACATTTTTAGATATCATGTTCTTCTAGATAAACATACGCTTTCTTAAATAAATAAATAAATTAGTACCTGAGTAGGGAAAGTATTTATAACTACCACCATTTGTTTTTAACTCGTTACTGTGCAAAGGTAGGTCCCACTAAATTTCAAAGGATTTTTTTTCTGAATTATCTTTTATGCTTTTACATTAGGAGATAATAATCACATTATCAAAAAATGTAGAATAACTACAGTAAAAAATACTTGATACATAATAAAATATGTGTAAACGTTAACTGAAAAAAATTGCACCATGCTCAATCGCGATTTTATGAGTATATCGGGGGGGGGGGTCCATGTTAATCTTTTTAGAGTTTGACATATGGATACGAGGATACGATGAATTTTTCTCTTGAGAAAAAAGCTTAAAGATATGTACGGCGCCACTCCTCGCACTACTTATATCCCTTAATTACACTTACTTTACTCAATTCAATCACACTTTTTTTTAAAGGGCTGTATTTCGAAAGCTACGAGAATGGGCATAAGGGAGAAGAGCCAATTCCAATCTGTAAATAATAAAAGGAGAGTAAATTTTAATATTGACACACATATTTAACAAAATACAATTAATCCATCTATGTTCATTTTAAATCAACTTTAGTATATCAAAATAAAATGTGTAACCAAAGTAAAACATTAGTTAACACAGAACTTAACGTAAAAAATTACACGACTTTTACTAACTGCTAATTTATTAAAAATATATATTGTTAAATATTATTAAATAATAAATAAGATAATAATAATAAGAAAGGAATGGTATAAGAAGAAAGTATACGAATAGAAAACAACAAGAAATAGTATATGAAGGACCCTAGTTTACAGACACACAGACCCATTTACCATAGATATTTTGTCTATATTTGTTGAAAAATGGATGAATACTAGAAAGCGGTGGTTTGTGCTCCCCCGGCTCTGCAGTCTTTTGGCTAATTGGCTTTTGGGTATATGTGTTTAATTTTAAGGCCCTAAATTTGCTTATAATCTGTTTATTTTTATGGATAGCATAAGATTCATTTTTAAACTATTTTGTCAAGAAAAACAAATATTATAGACATTTTTAATTTCCTTCAAAAATAAGCATCATTCCTGACTTGCCAGCTTAAATGAGTTTAGGGAATCAATTTAGTCAGTCTGGTTTCAGCTATTCGATGGTCTTCGACTCCATTAGAAGCAAAATGTTTGGATAGATCAAGGAAAAAAATTGTCCATCCCGCTATAATCGGTTTAAACTCGAACGGCCCGTGCTTCAGTGATTCTTTTACTTCATATGCAAGGACTGTTGGCCCGGCAACCACCGGATTACACCCCATCATCCTCTGACGCCCTAATAATCCTTCAATTACCTCCTCCATTTTGTTTTCCGACCATTTAACCCTGGTCAATTATTGCCTTCACGAGTTAACCGGCTCTCCCTTGTACAGTTATTTAATTTCTCACGCTGGGGATTTTCCCTAGGGTTAAAAAGCGGAGGATTTGTAATTGAAACCGTCCTAATTGCTCACGACCTTCTCTTCATCTCCTTTGTCGATTTCTCTGTGCATTACCCGCTCCATGAAATCAATTAAAGAAGCAATTTAAACAGAGGGAAAAAATCTCATCGCTAGATTAAAATGCTGACTATTATTTTGACTAACAAGTATTTCCCACTAACAACTACGATGGCTATAGAAAATGGCGTTTATTGTGCATTGTTCCATCTATTGCTTCGAAAAAACGTTGCAAAACTTCTTGAAGTAGTTTCTATTGTAACGATAACAAGAATGAGAACAATAACGTAAGAATACGTTTTCTATAACAGCTTTAAAAGTTTATTTATTTCTTTCTTCAAATTTTTTATGTGTCAATGTCTTCCAAAAGTAATATTATTTCTAGTTCACATCAATTGGCATAATAAAAAATGATAGAATTAGATAGAAATACATATCTATGTATAAATAATATTTGTATGTATTTTATATACCTAATCAGACAAGTTAGATGGAAAGATATATAGAAGGTCGTATGGCATCACAGTGATGGATCACTGGATCACAAACAAAAGAAAAATTGAAAACTTGTGTCAATACCACTTGAACTTAATACCTCACCTCTTTTTCTCAAAATCAAGAAAAGCTAGAGCAAGATTTTCCTCAATTTTTTTTAAATTTTGCTAGAATCAAGTCTAGTTTTATAAATGCAAAAGGGATACTATAAGGTACCATTAAAATGAAAGATTTGGGTACAATTTCAGTAGTATACTGTGGAAACAGAAGAGTTTAATCTATAGTCCAAAAATTAATTTAAACCATATTTAAAACCTAGTTCTAGTTATTCTTGATTTTGTATATTTATTTAAAAGGTAAATTTATTTGTAAAGGAAGCACTCGTTTTGACAAAATCACTCCACAAATCCTGAAAAATGTTGTTTTCCTTTTGAATCACCAATTCCCAACCTCGATGAAAATTTTCCCTCAACCTGTTAGTCAAAGGCCTATAATGAGCAAAACCCTACATAAAATGTCTTGCTTTAGCACATTCCCCTATCCTTCCTTCCCCCAACCTTATTCCTGACCACCAGTTTGAATACAGACGTTCCCATTCCACTATTCAACAGTACAATTGTGGACATCATTATTAACAGTCATGAGCGAATGGTGCGTTGCTCAGGTGTTTCCTAGATGTGAAGTAAGATGATGTGACACATCTAAGACACTTGGAAGGTTAAGAAAGTCCTCCCATTTACCCACTACTTCATCCTAAACCGACAGATATTTTGACGTCATATGTAATTCCAGTCTAACAGCACAGACGCAGAGATACTACGGGTAGATGCACTGCAGACATTCCTCCTTTTTTTAGTATACCTTTACTAGCTGCGCGGATGACACTATCATCCTTTTCTTCTCATAAAGAGCCCATCATCTTGATAAAAACCTGAAACTTCATGTAACATCCTTGAGCAGTGGTTCAAGCGGTGGAAAATGTCAATTTCTTCCTTAGAAGAATAAACCCTGCTGTCTACTACAGGAAAGTCTCCTATCATCATGTAGTTTGGTATATCGCGGTATATATTGAAAAACAACCTTAATGACACCTAACACACGACAGAAAATCCAAAACTTAATCAGATTGCTGAACAAACGATGAAAACTGCATGAACCCCTTTGGAAATATGGCATTGAAATTTGGGCCTCAATTCCAACGTATTCAATCCTTACAATCAAAAATCTCCCAAATCATCCGCTATGTTCTTTAAGTAGCCAAAATAGCTACAAGTCTCACAAATAGTTATCCTGTCACAAAAACCCTCATGCCAGAAACCTTTCATCTCGCACCTTCCACATAGTCCTCGAGGACGATTGCGGAATCACTGGCCTAGGGAACGACCAACCTGCAAGTAAAATATTATCAGAAAGACATATTCTAGTTACGGTGAAATTTGTGCATTTGAAAACAAATGTTTAATAAGTGAAGTTTGTAAATACATATTTTAAATCTACGTTAAGTTTAAGAATTGATGAATCTCGTTCCTTCCAGACGAAAATAATGAGAATTATGTTGAATTATTACTATTAGAAACTGGAATCTCCCCTTTTATTTTTCCCCGTCGGACAAATATTCCCTCACCCCTCGGGCAAAGGTTTGAGAAATTGGATCGTCGCTGTTGGCAGCGGTGGCGGGGGTCGGTAGTGCTCAACGGAAATTAATATCCCCAGGGAATGGCGGTCCTGAGCGGGAGCTGACCCGTCATTTGTCCCGCGGGGGCGCCTGCCACGAACAAAAACATTTTCCGCGAGGGTTTTCTCCGAAGGCCGGGCCCGGAGAAGGAGTGTGAGGGAGAAAGGCACCCAGGAAATAAGGGAAAACGTTTGTACCCTCTGACTTGTGGAAAGGGGGAAGGGCGTTCAGTTGTGCCCGAAATAACACAATGAGCTATGCCGTGGCTCCATAAGTTACTGGTGTTTTCAGGTAAACCGTGCTGAATAATGTCTGACGATATATCTATGACAAGAACACGACAGGTGTAACTTGTGGTGACGGATGCTTGCAATAAGGGGCTCACTTTAATCAAATACATTGAAAATACCGACTTCTTGACTTTCATTAAAAAATGAGACGATATTTCGAAAAAACCAATTAAATTTACTCGCAATTATATATTAGATGACAAAAGTACGCAAAAGATAAAATGGTCTCTAGATATCTGTTTTCATGACCTACTCTTAATATAAAATTTTGGAAGTTAGGGTGTTGGGGTTAAACAGGTTTTAGTTCAATATCCTAACCTTCAAACAATTATCATCGCAGGCTAGCAGAATGGCGAAAACAATTGCAAGTTGAAAACATATACATAATAATATTAAATTAATATTGTATCAATTGTATATATTTATTTATAGTCGCAATTTATTTATATTTACTCACAAATAATAACTAATATGATTTAGAAAATAGAAAATCTGGAAAAAATGTTTATTATAAAAGAAATATGTATGCTTTTTTTTTGAAAGTGTATGTTTACTTTTAAATTAATTTATCTTACGATAGTTGGAAGAAATAAGTTGCAGTATATTTATCTCTGTCTCTCACTCTCCCTCCCCTCATCACTCAAAGACAGATGGAACATGAATTTCGCCTATATAGCTATTTATTTCTTTATCTAAATCCCTATTTATCTATCCTCATTGATTATATTTCTTGGTTTCTATTGTACTTATTAACACGTATGTATGCCCATCGTATTTAATACGTGTTTTAAGTTAAATTTAGGTAACACAAAATTACTAATAATATAAACCTATAAGTTGTTTTAAAGTTAATTTTTCTAATTATAAAAATACTAATACATTTTTTCTATTTCAAGGCGTTTTCGCCTCTAAGAATGGTCAATATATACTTGAAACGTCAGGATATGAAATAAATTCTTTTCATTTTCTTCTCCAGCTCACTCCTGACCGGTCCCAATCAAACCCCCAAGAATTATAAAATAAATCTCTATTTCTTTGTATGCTTGTTTTTGTCTTACTCAACATTTTTTTTTATTCAAAACATACTCAGTTTCATAGTGTAAAGCCACTACAAAAACATTATAGGTTGCAATATGAAAAATTAAAATAAATTAAATCCTAGTCTTTTTAACTCCGCTTAACTTTCTCTTTGACACACACACTTTCTCACTCACTCACTCTCTCTCTCTCTCTCTCTCTCTCTCTCTTTCTCTTTCGCTCTCTCTCTTTCTCTCTGTCTCTCGCCTTCTCACACTCTCTCACACACATACATATCCACAGAAACACACACAATTTGTCTTTTTAACTTTGGCTGTCTCTCTCCTTCTGACATTATATTTCTCCCATCTTCTTTCTGTTTGTAAAAATCAACTCTAAAGTGCAAGAGGAATCTAGATTTAAAATATATAATGTAAATGCATAATTCATTTGTAGAACGGTTTATGAGACGTAATTTCATGACTACATAAATTGAATTAGATCAGTTTGCTTCCTCTGATTCTTTGTCAATATCTTCTCTCTCTTTCTCCCTCTCCTTCTCTCTCTTTTTCTCCCTCTCTCTCTCTCTCTCTCTCTCCCTCACTCTCTGTCTCTCACCCTCTCTCTCTCTCTAACTCTCTCGTTCTCTTTCTTTCTCTTTCTCTTTCTCTCTCTCTCTCTCTCTCTCTCTCTCTCTCTCTCTCTTCTTTCTCTTTATCTCTCTTCCACCCTCTCTCATAAACACATTACACAATTAGTATTTCAATTTTTTTTTATAAATACAATTGTTATAAATCCTATTACTTACAATATAATTATATTCCTTATTTTTAGAGTATGTTTAATAATTCTGTAAAACTATTCTAAATATGTATTTTTATCATGTATCTTAATTATTTAAATAAAGCGTTCGCTTTGGATACAACAATTTGAATGAAATCAATCCTGCCAATCTTTTTGTGTTGCAGGACTAACGAACAACACAACATTATATGTGTAACAATACATTTAATAAAATATGCACAAGTTAGACATTTCCATTATTGGAAAGTTTGATACACTATGTTAATTAATTTTTAATTAGAAATCGTGAGATGCGGTCTGGTGTGATGTAGGTTTCAGAAAAACATTTTCTTTATCGTGCCAACGTTTCGATCTTTATTGAGATCATCTTCAGGGCCTGGGATTTACAAACATTGTTTACATATTACAATTACATTTTGGATGTTAAAAAGTGAATTTATACAATGCAAAATATATTTTTATATATTCAATCAAAGTATTTCTACTCACTCAAAGTGTTTGTCTTCTGTGTAATTGTGCCATTCTTGCGTGTCGTGCCGAGAGTGCCAGTGAGATTTTGCTATTTTGTGTTGATATATGTTGGATTTTGAAGGGGTGGGGAAGGATATCGGTATAGAAAAGACATTTTTGTATAAGGCGTCGCCTTCTTTGAGGTGAAAAGAGCCGACGAAGGGAAACAATGTGTTGGTAATGGTTCGGTTTATCCTTTCAGTATTATATAGCAAAATAGGAAAAAGAAAGCTAAATTGTTGGGAAATTAGACTATGTGAAAAATATTTGATGTGTGGAATGTAATGTAGATAACATACCTATATCATGATTGAATATATAAAAAATATATTTTGCATTGTATAAATTCACTTTTTCACATCCAAAATGTAATTGTAATATGTAAACAATGTTTGTAAATCCCAGGCCCTGAAGACGATCTCAATAAAGATCGAAACGTTGGCACGATAAAGAAAATGTTTTTCTGAAACCTACATCACACCAGACTGCATCTCACGATTTCTAAATAAATATCGATTAACGGTCCCTAATCACCACACGTTAATTAATTTGTTTAAAATACATACGAAATTTTCATGTTTTGGTTTTATGTTCAGGACTTTTTTCCTTTGTTTACCCCAATACATTACTGTTGGTGTTGTGTTAAAAATTGATTCATTCATTTATCAAACTAGCCATTTCCGTATCAAGAACGGACCCAGATATTTTCTCCATGATAATTTTCGACCGCATAAATGGAAAAGTGGCATTTCGCAAATTCGAGTAAATAAATGCAACCGAGTTAGACACACCTGTCCGACCATTCGGGGTGCCCAATAGAATTTTCACGAATGAATGTTAAATAGCAAACAGCGAATAAAAAATTACAAAACACCGGGTAATGGGCAAATTGATTATGACGATTTACAAAACTTTCATCCTAATGGGGACTCGTTTGTATTTCCTGGCGGAGACTCCTGTTCAAATTGGGATCGATGCTCGTCAAAACTCTACAAATATATAGCTCCAACAAATGATTATTTTTTAAAAAGTTTTATGTTAATATTCTTCAATTCTTCTTTTTTGAGAACTTCTCCGAGATGCTTATTCGTGGCAGCTTTACCCCTTCGACCTCCAATAGATGTATTGCTGAAATTCGTCAAAATGATTGATCGCTTGTCAGGATGGAGTTATTAGAATTCTGTGTACAATGCGCTTCGTAATTATTTACGACGACGAGGACGAAATTTGAATGTGTCTGGAACAGGAAAATTTAAATCCTCCCTAACCCATTCTCAAATCATAAACAAAATATAATAAATTTTCTTTTTCGGGTAGAGGAAATTGTAATGGGGGTTTAAAATGAAAATTTTCATATACACAGGGTGTCCTTTTAGAAGGACCGGCAGAATTTCTCTTGAACCATAGACGCTGTAAAAAAAAAACAACGAAAAATACATGTTTAATTTTTTTTAGTTTAGTTTTAAGTTTTAATCTTTTTTGCAGGAACATTATGTATGGTACCTCAGGCCCAGTTCAATTTCAAAATTTCAAATACGACCCTATTCAACCGGGCACATTATTTATTATAGTATAATTTTTCTCAAAAGAAAGGTGAATATTTGAAACTACACTAAAAAATATTAAAACGTACTTGTTTTTAGAACTTCATTTGTTCAAGAGAAATTCAGCTGGACCATATAAAAAGGATACCCTGTATTTATTGATTTTGTATTTATAGGACTTTTGTGATGAATGTTCTGTAGTAATACTAAACTGTTAGATTAAAAATCCTCAAAAATATTGGTATTGGCGATCAATATTACGCTTTTATATTAAAAGGACAAACACAAATAAGACCAATTGGAAAGAAAACATCCTTAAGTAGAGAAAAATATTTTGGTGATTTCAACATGGCTAAGCCTTATCACCAAGGACCTAAGAAACTTAAATTAAAAAAAAAATCATATGCACAAATTTGTATAAAGATTGTTTTCGGCCTTTGTTATACTTTATATTTGGCCCAGTTAAATTTAGATAAAATTAAAAATATTATGGACGAGCAAGGATCGGACATCGACAGATACCCATGATCAACTTGTTCTTACAAGTTATTGTTAATAAAAATTAAAAATAGTTATACAAGCATATAAGTATATAAATAAATAAACGTATAATTAAATATTGAGCCAGGAAATGCACTGCGCTCATATGCTTATGCTAGTATTTTTAGTCATTTGCTTACTTGCAGCCCGAAAGGTAAATTTTTAATCTTATGTTTAAAAACCATGATTTAAAAAAAATTGAAAAATGTTGCCTCCTACGGTAATTCATGAACTCTTAATTTTTTAAAAAAATATAATTGTTTATTTAACGCATATCTTATAAAATGGGCCAAAAAGGTTTGTTTCTGAAAAAAATTGTATTAATTTTAAGTACTATTTACAAACCTTTAATTTTAGCTCCCCCCGCTGATCATGTATTGTTTGAATGTACAAAGAAAGTAAAATAGAGGAATTGTTTCCTGGGGCTGGTCGCGAACGGATCAACCCTTCCCTTCAACATTCAAACTATAAGTATCTAACACAAAATTCGTAAAGGCATTAAACGTACTACATAATTACATACAATTTAACGAAATTTAAATATAAATAGGCCTATCAGAAAATTAGTGTAACTAGAGGCCAATGTGTTTACGCGTGAGGGGAGAAAAAAAGTCCCTTGAAGAGGCTCTTTTTGAAGCAAATATAGGCATATATTTTCTATAAAGTTAGTGTTCAACTTAAAATTCATAAATTCTCGGAATTTTATCCAATGTCTACTGTATTACAACCATTGAAAGATACCTCTTTTTTGAACCTTTAGCCATCACACATTAACATCACCAACTTTATTTAAGTCTTAGATGATTTTTGGAATAAACAAATTAAAAATATTTTCTAAACTGCATTTTGAGATTAAAAATTTACTCTATTACGATCAATACTTCAATATAGTTCCTATATTAACTTTGATTTTCTTGATTTATATCTCCATAATACTGATCAGATAATTTAATTTTAATTTTTTAGGGCAAAAATGTATATAATACAATTGACTTGAATTATATAAGTTAGGTTTTAGCAGTAGACATTTAAATTTGCACAGTGCCACCGAAGAGACAATAGAAATTATAAATGATGGAGTGAGTGTCAAACCTTTTTAAAAAGATAGTTCCTACTCACAGTAAGTTGTTTTGCAACGTCCTGATTTCGAGCCTTTTAGCTCATCATCAGGTTGAAGGACTTCTACAACCACGTCTCTCGACATGAATTGCCAAAGTGAACCAGCTGATACCTCCGCCAACGCGACGTTCCAATTAGCAGCTGATTTTTTTAATGGCGCTCAATTTGAACGTGCGAAAGGCGGAAATTATAACACAAATAAATATTATACTACTAAATACTTAATATTATTAAATTACTATAAAAATAATAACAATTAAAATAATTAGTTTAATTATTTGGATGTTTGATATTATTTATGTACATATTTAAAATGGGAGGTAGATCAAAATCTGTTATATTATTAATGCATTTATCACCATGTTCAATTTTACATTTTTTAATTTCAAATTTCTCAAACCAATCTAGTTCTTTCCCTTTGTTGAAACTATGTAACACTCTTGTATTTAAATTTGAATTGAAATTATGTTTTGTTTCTTTTAGATGGTCCTTAAATTCCGAAAATTTGCTCGATTTAGGCAAGTGTTCTTTTACTCTTGTTTTTATTTCTCTACCGCTTTGTCCTATATATTTAATATCACAATCATTACAATTGAGTTGGTAAACCCCACTTTTTGCCAAGTTGTCTACTTTGTCTTTAGGTTTTGAGAGGATGTTTTTAAGTGAACCCGTACTTCTAAAAGCTATTCTAAAACCTTCTTGTTTAAAAATTTTACTAACTTTTTGCGATAATTCACCAATGTATGGCAAACAACGGAAACCTACTGATTCATTTGTGGTGGGGTGACTGAGTCCTATTGCTGATTCGTTTAAAGTTAATTTTTTTATTCTTTTAACTAGCAACCTATCAATAAACACTTCTTGATACCCGTTGTTTTTTGCTAAGGTTTTAATAGTTTTTAATTCTTTTTTATAGTTATCAGGTGTTAGCGGAAGTTTTAACATCCGGTCTATGAGCCAAATGAAACCAGCAGTCTTTTGGGACCTTGGGTGGGAAGAATCGGCTGGTATCATAGTGTCCGTAGTTGTGGGTTTTCTATATACGTCTATTTCTATTAGATTGTTTATTATGGACAGTTTTAGGTCTAAAAAGTTCAAACAACCATCTTTGCCAATTTCCAATGTAAAATTTATATTACGGTGTAGAGAATTAATTAGTTGGAGGAATTGAGAATTTGAGAGCCTCTAATGTTCCCGACCATATGCACAAAATATCGTCTACATAGCGTTTCCGGATTTAATTAATTTTTTCTTTGATTTGAAAAGATTTTTTTCGAAATTATCCATGAATATTTCAGCACAAGTGGGGATAATGGAGACCCCATTGGTAAAATCCGGATCGTTGCAAAACAACTTACTGTGAGTAGGAACTATCTTTCTAAAAAGGACCGAAGAGACAATATTAAGAAGAACCATCTTATTAAGATAAACGATCACAAAAATGAAACTTAGGCATTTATGCGCAAAATTTAGTAATTTTTGACAAATGTATCATCCTTTTTTTTCGTAAAATTCTATAAATCTGTCACTAAACTGTATGGAAAGAAAACGATTTGAAAAAATGTGTGTGAAGTCCAGTTCTTTTGTGTTTTGTTTAAAATTTTAATAACGTCGTTATCGTCGTCGATGCAGTTTTCACGTACGAAGAAACAGCCGGGAACAAATGTCGTTTTAATTCGTAGACAGCCGCGACCCTGGGATGAGTAGGGGAGAACAATGGTACTCAGAGTCGAAACGATTAAAAACTCATCAGGGATAATGCAAGATTCTATTCGGTGATAGTCCTGAAAGGTCTGACCGTTGAGGCGAGGAGGGGAAAACGATTTTTCATCGACGGGTAGTAACAGAGAAAAATTGCCTTTTTATATTAGCCATGAGTCAAAGGTTTAATATCCATGAAATCGTTCGTAGAATGGTATAAATTAAATATAATGTAACATTAATTTTTATGAATTACACTGGAGTGCTTATTATGTGTTCTTACACTTAAGAATAAAAAAGTATATCTAGCGTATTTATATGATTTATCTTAGTAAAACCTTCTACCGCATCCTAGCTAATTAAGCTAAATGCAATTCCTGATTGTGTAATATATTATTTCTTTCCTTATGTTGACTGTTTATTGATCAAAAGGTTAACCACGTCCGCCATGATTGTGATCATTCCTTACCGTGGATACAACTGCTTAAGGGATAATTTATAAACAAGAAAATATTTTAATTGGCGATCTTTCAGTGATTGACGCCATCTTCAGAATCGTCAAAACTACATTCATGCAAAAAATTAAAAATTATTTGGAAATAGAGTAACAGGTGGTGAAATCTCAGAGTCGAAAATCACCTTATAAGTTCTATAATAATCTTTTTTTTCTTCTTAGGATATTTAATATTTAAAAAATGTCTAATTTTGTCTACCTACTTATTTGGGTGGGCTGGTCGGTCAGAGGCGAATCAGCATTTTCTTCAGAAGGAACGCGTCTGACAGACCAAACCAGCGACGATATGCGGAGCAAAGATCGGTAACAGGTATCAGTAACAAAATTGCAGGTTTATCACCCCACTGACAACACGGAAAAATCTTAAAACGAAGTATTATCAATTCACCAGAAATTCAAGTGTGCGAAATAAAGCTTACGGCCACCCCCGACTGCAGGTGAAAATTGACCAAAATTGCCTTATAGTAACAGCGAAACATTAGAACACATCTATACCTTAATAATTTCTAATTGTAATTTGTATTTGTTCATACAGGAAGATAACTCGAGTACAATATAACATCTGTAATAATTTTATTGCAGCGTTTTGAAAATATGATTACTCTTGAAAGAGCTCGCAAAATACAACGTACCATTTTTACTAATCCATCCTATTGTTCCTAAAACACAAAAATCAACTCTTGGCTGTTGTTTACACGTGTATTTTAACGAACAACGCTTAAATTTTAAGTTTAGATAAAGAGATTTCATGAGTAAGATTTCCAAAAATATGCTTTTATTATGTGATATTCTGATTTGGTTATTTTTTCGTTTCTTCCTATTTCATTGTAAATATTAAATTATTTTTATATGTGGTGTTTAGTGACCGTTAAACAATGATTATTTGGAGATCGTGAGTGCGGTCTGGTGTGACGTGAAAAAAACATTTTCTTTATCATGCCATCTTTTCGATCTTTATTGAAATCATCTTCAGGGTTCAAAGTGTTTGTTTTCTGTGTAGATGTGTCATTTTTGTGTGTCGTGGGCACTCTCAATTTGAACCCTGAAGATGATCTCAATAAAGATCGAAACGTTGGCACTGTAAAGAAAATGTTTTTTTAAAACCTATGTCACACCAGACCGCACCTCACGATCCCCAAATAATAATCGTTTTTATAGATGAGAATTTCTTTATAGAAGGCCTTATTATTTGAAGGCGTTTAAAAAAAATAAAATTCCAGATTTTGCGGTGTTTCGCCGCTTCTATGCCATTTTCAAGTCATTTCTTTTATTTTCTAACATTGCAAAAACAATTTAAAATATTTATTTCAATAAAAAGTTGGGAAAATTAAATGGAAAACTGCAAATTGCTAACATGGCCACCAAAACGATCACATCACAAAATTAACCATGGTTGGTAGATGGAGAAATATATTCCGTTTACCATAATTTCATCATCCCAAATATTACGCATTCTTTATGATAGAACGGCAATCTTAACATCGACTCGGATTGTAATCAGCTTATTTATCGAAATTTTTCTCAATTGGCAATTACGACTTTAAAATGGCTAGAAAAACACCGTTAGATCGATAGTACGAAAAATTCATGTTGAACGTTTATATTAAGAAACATTATCTTTATACAAGTGCACTTAAAATCATAAAAGATAAACATATTAAGCATGACTGGATCATGTATATTTTAGTTGTGAAATGCATACGGGGCAGATTTTTTAAGGGCAGACATTTTGCAATTTTCACATGTGAAATGTCCATGATTGATTTTGATTGATGTCAAGATTGATAATGGCCGTTCTAAGCCTCCGGGCGATGTGGATTCATGCCTATCCTTGAGCCAATCCTCGAGCGCTTCCTACACGCAATCATTATCGAATTAACCCAGGATTCGGCCATGTGCGCAGTTGAGAAACACTTCCTCAAATTAGTTTAAGTTAATGTTTTAACAAAATGTTTTTGGCTTAGGGAAAAATGGGTGTGTTTCCATAATTATATATTTGACGAGGTATGTTTTGAATGTCTGATTTATTGGCTTGAATATAATGGTGGAATGAGAAACAGTTCTTATTTGTTTCTGTGAGAATATAATTTATTTGTGTGAAAGAAGAAAGCCCGAGGAATAAGGAAGAATTTTTCAATGATAATTATCCGCTTTTTGGGTCTGTCAGACGCAGGAAACTTGACTTTACGAAAATCAAACAGACCCAAAACTGAAATAAGTATGACAAGAACAAAGCAAACCAAAATGATAGGTGTCAAATCTATACTGATACGGATAACCCAGGGCTTCTGTTCTCATTTTGCAACTTTATGTGTGTTATTTTGTCAAATATGTACATTGCATTTTTGGGAATTTAATTCAACACAATTAACCGCTTTTGAT
This sequence comes from Cimex lectularius, assembly GCF_000648675.2. Lineage (NCBI taxonomy): Eukaryota > Metazoa > Arthropoda > Insecta > Hemiptera > Cimicidae > Cimex > Cimex lectularius. The sequence goes on along the minus strand of NW_019392764.1, from coordinate 2,860,322 downwards.
AAGAATTTGGAGTTTAACGACCCAAACCCGGTTAACGACGGATCGAATCAACCGGGGCATCACCCCGCTGTCAACAATCGTTAACATTGATAACCCATCAGTGCACCTTTAAAAAGTAGCGTTCCATTGTGCCGAAACGCCTAAAAATTCCATTTTGAACGGGGTAACCATGCCCTTGTTCCCTTGACAAATCAAACAGTAATGCGACCGGTCTTGGGGGTGCACGCCATCGGGCAATCAATGTTCTCGCTAGCTACGACTCGCCTAATGGGAATTTGATGGCTTCCGACAGAACACAAAGATCCCGTCGCTCTGATTAAAAATGAATTCCGTGTAATTCATTATTGGAGAACCCTTTGGCAACTAGGTTTTCTTGTCGATGCCTGCCAACATTATTAACTAAATAATGTAACTGTTCCTGATCCAACAGTAGAATGTATTCTTAAGGTGACGGTACTCAAATACCGAAACTCGTTCGATCCCGCTGACCAGATTGACAAGAAAATGTGGAAAATCTTCAAATCATATCAAATATTTCCAGGAGGTTAAGGGACAGTTTTTTTGTACTAATTCTTCATTACTCTCAAGTGACCGTCACAACTTCGACTCATAGTAGAGTACAAAATTTCCGACCTGCAATTATTCTTCGTCGGAATATTTTTCTAAAGTCTCACCAACTCTAGCCATTTACTTAAACGAATATGGAACGAGGCGAAGGGGGTCAATAAATATAAAAATGGCCTTTTTTCTTCTCGTGTAGAAATGTGTGGTGATTAGTGACCGTTAATCGATAATTATTCAGAAATCGTGAGATGCGGTCTGGTGTGATGTAGGTTTCAGAAAAACNTCTGAGTATTTGGTTCCGGGTCCGAATACTCCTGCCCGCGTACCTTCCTGTGTTTTAGATCCATCTGTGTACCAAAGGATGGTGCCATTTTTGAGGGAGTTTCCGAGTGACCAATATGAAAGCTCTCTAATGTATTCCGATGACGTCTTTATGGAAGACGAAAATCCCCATAACCCTCAATTAAATATAAATAATTTCAAAAATTAACACTACCGATGGGAATTTTCTGTAGATCTAAAAAAAATTCAAAATTTTGCAGTGCTTAGAATAAGAGGCAGGCTGTCTTCAAGGGAGAGGAGATGCTAGGGAGGGAGCCACGTTGAGATCGTCAATAGATGCAAGTACTTGGGTGTTGTTGTAAAAAATCTATTAAAAACAATTAAAAATGTACTAAAAAACGCATACAAAGAAAAGTTAAGAAACAATATACATATTAATAAAATATGGGTGAAGAAAAAGTGCTAGAAAAGTGCAAAGCATAAATCAAAAACATTTTATTAGTAAAATATGGGTGAAGAACAAGTGATAGAAAACATAAAACTTTCATCTTTATAGTTTTCTCTCTTTTTTATAGATTTGTAGGCCATATTATTTGAAGGTGTGAGTTCTTTTATTCTCTCTCACGTTATCTAGTTTTTATTTTCACTATCTATCTACCCTGAAAGGCAAAAAAGTGGCCACCCTTAATAAAACGGGTGTAGTATTAATGCCTCAGTGACACCTGATTTTTAGCGGTATGTATGAATCGTTATAAAAGTATGAATTTATTTATTTGCGTGAATGAGGGCGGGCCTTCAGCGGAATATCGAGTTCTCTGAAACCCGCCAAACTAAATTTGAATGCGTTGGTATGCATCAATTTTCACCACGTGCGGAGAGGTACATACGAATAGAGATCAAGTGCCAGAAGTTCCATGGAAAGTTCTCTAGGTCTCCTTGAGAGCCAATTCTTTTCGTTAAAAATTCTGGATGTAGCTCTTTAAACCGCAATTCACCTGGCCCAAATTTAGATTTCAAAATTCTGGTAATGGGGTTAAGTTCCTATCTCTATCCCGTTATCCTAGAGAGTTAGATCAAAACTTTTTGGTTCCTGAGAAATTAGACAAAAAATAAAAGTTTACCTGTCTCGCGGATTTTAAATTTATTATTTGAAATTTTGAGTATCGTAATTCTTCATAGATTATTCCACTCAAAACACTGTTGTGTCAGACTTTGTGTCGGTTAATTATTGTCCGAAATGGAGCCTGTGAATGTAACCCATTTGGCACCTGTGCTCGACTCATTTTAGAAAGAGTGTACGGATATATATTGCAAGGGAGTCGGTGTGATTCAAATAAATTTGGATGCGACACCAGGCCCGAGGTGGAACCTTAAATCACGCATATGTACATACATTTGACTTCTACCCTTCTAGACAATTGGCACTTGTGTTATTAATTTCTTGGTGACTTCAAAGAGGGAGGGTCTCAAATGTCCCGTGACGGCATCTGGCTGGCTCCTCCGGCATCCGGTCCTGTGGAGATACAAACGATACAGACTTTTCCTAGACTTGGCTACAAGCTGGGCTGGCATTTTTTAATATATTTTATTTAAAAAAATCTGTCTAAAACTGTCACTTAATTGGAAATGGTTTACTGTTGAAAACCGTATCAGTACTTGAAGAAACAATTAAGACATCCCACTAATTCCTGCTTGCCTATAAAATTGTCAAATAAAATTAATATATATTATTTATGGCAGTGATTAGCTTATAGATATTTAAAAAAGAAAATTGAGATTATTCTACGCTTTTCAATAAAAAAAATATTAACCATGTTACTTCCCACATATACTTTATAAAATTGAAAATAGCAGTACTTTTGAATTCCTATTGATTTCTACCACCCATGAATTGACGCACTACTGTCCAACTATCTTCCTTAACATCTCTTTAGCTTTCGACCGTGCATGGCTCTGGGATCTGCTGTGAAAATTTAAGTGAATTCTTTTACCTCATTGTCAAACCGTAATTAGATTCTCAAGTGTTTGTAGTCCAAAGTTGCTCTACATCTGTTACTATTATTCAAGGAAGTATACTGGCACCTCTCCTCTGAACCATCTGCATTGCTGACCTTCCTCTCACTGCAATACAATAGCCTTTGTACTCGTTCTACGACACGACTTCTTTCCAAAACGTGAAAACCAACTGATCACCCAAAATCCTCCCATGCTTGAGAAGCTTCTCGTAACCAAACTGCGAAGCAACACATGTTTGAACTTTATTCGAGTTCACCAGTTTCGGTTTCTGTCACTACCACTCCACCATCTACCCATCACGTGTAACCTCAATCGCTACTACCCTTAAGTTGAATCAGTACTGTCCGGGTGCCTTTTTGAGCATTTGACCGGGTATGTCACTTGGGCTTGTTATAGAAAATAAGAGAAGACTGAACTGGTGTTCCTCATGGATGTATACTGATACCACTCTTCTTATGCCATACCTGCTGACCCATCACTTTTTATTCATGACAAGACCACTCTCCTAACGCTGATCCCTTGGCATTCTCTCCAAACCTCCGTAGCCTCGAACCATGGCTTTCTAACACTTAAACGAACCCACATATTCGACTAAAACAACAGACTATCTACAAAAACGCAAAATGACCTTACAGCTATTGGTAGCCGTACTAAACTGTCGCTGCAGAATAAGTAAGACTTTTTAGAGCCATACTTAAACTTATGGACTAGACTTCTACGGAACAACCACGATCTTCAGGGGCCTACGTAGATCTTATTCAGTCATTCCAATCGATCTGCATTCAACGTTGCAATTTTTAAAATAAACCCAAACTACGAATTCTTAGTATACTAAAAATGATAGAAATTAACAGTGAAATAGATTTAGAAAAAATTCAGAAAAATGGCAACTTGACTCTCTTTGACCCAATAAATGACCTTGAAAAAGTACGAAAAGATAAAATTTTATAGTACGTTACGCAAAAAAGAAAATGCGTATTAAAATGGAAAACTATTGAGAACAAGTGAAATTAAGCAAAAGAATAGACGAAAACAAGCTGTTCGTTCGAAAAATAAAACCCTTAATGTTACACTTTAATCTTGTGCCCATCAAGGATTCAAAGTCCAATCTTTGTGTGTGTTCAATTTTTTATCGTTAAAACTATCTCTAAAAATTTATTTTATTTTGACCGGAGTTACAATCAGATACAATAATCACGAGAAATTTAGTGGAAGTTACCAATATCTCTAGTGATAAAGGGAAAGGGATCATAGCACTCCCGAGGGCTGTCGATGCGTAATTGCACGTGGAACTGTTAATGGGCAAGTCATTACCGGTTACTGCCATCAGTGACTCAAAACTTTAGTGTGAAAACCGCCATTAAGGAATTTCCGATTCAATCCTGAATCCGGCTCCGCCTCTTTATTGTTGAAAGATCTGCGATAAATGAACCGGAGGCCTTCGGCAGCGGTCATCAAGAGGCCGCTAATGGATTTTGGAAAGACCCCGCATGAAAACAGGAAAAAATGTAAAGAGGAAAAGAAAGAACGACAAGGAACAAAAGCCCGCCCATTGACAAATGGCATGGTAATTAGTGATGATCATTAGTGAGGGCCAGCCTTAGAGCAATGATAGGAACAGTGGCCCATAGCTCACGAAACTCTTTACACAACTACTAATTTTGAGTTTGACTTTCTACTTTCAGTTTTTAAAAACGATGAGTTGAAAGTTGTAATATACAATTTTTAATTATTTGTGCCAAATCAGTCAATGGTTCGATGAAAACATTACAAATAAAAAATATTACAACATACAAAATATAAAATTAATATCATATACGAGTTTTTAAAGACAATTCCATCTAAATGACAAATTTGGAAAGTCGCATAAAAGAAATAATTGCATATGTGCTAAACAGGAGAAATAGGAAATTCTAATTTGGTCGGATTTTGTAATATAATTAGATCAATTTCGTTTGTTTTCTATGTTATTTGTTACAATATCATCGTGTCATCATTATTCCCATTTTTAACACCGCAGCCTACTTTGCCAGGTCATAGATGGGTAGATCTGTGGCCAAAAAAAAAATGCACATAATCAAATTAAAAAAAAGTAACACGTATGGAATGTTCAACCCAAAAGAAACGATAAAAACACATTTCCTCTAACAACTATATTTTTAAAATAAGTTCGAAGTAACTTTTTCAATAGTTTACTCTTTAGAAACTACCTAATTAATTATTTTGTACGGCATTTGTACCAAACCAAACTATTTTTATTGAATATTCTAGTTTGGCGGTCGTAATTTTTGTTTCATGGCTTCATGTACTTTATTGTCTTAGCATAATTTTACCTTAGTTAATATAATTTAACGACCATCTTTATATAGGGATTAAACTTAATAAGCTACCGCCTAGATTTCTCACTAACTACTCAAACTATAAACAAAATTTGGAACAGAAGAAGAAGAGAAAGTCTTATTGCATAATAAGATAAGAATAAAAATAGTATTATTTACATAATTCATGGCTTCCATTGAAAAGTTTGTGTCGAAAAATATATTACAGCTTACTTCTTGGTAGAATTATTAAAAACAACGTATATTTTTGAATACGTTTTCTAAATTTGTAAAAACAATTTACAGCCATCACAACTTAGAGATGTGCTGTAATTTGAAAAATTAAAAATTATATTCGCATTTCAATGTTTTTTATAACATTATGCTTGTTTACAAAATTTATTAAACTTTTCCATATTTTTCTATTTAATAATTCAACGAATTCGGCCAGGTTTAGAGAAGTTTTTTCAGTCACCTTTGTCTATTTCCTAACAATGACTACAAAATGAAATAAGTCATCCTTTTCCTTCATTTTTAAAAGAATGTCCCCTCTTAGTGTTATAAACTATTTTCTTTTAATGTAGATAGAATTCAGACATTTTAATTCTTTATATAATCTACATACAGAAATATTTGTATTTTAATAACGGAAAAGCCACCTGAGCCTCATTTCTCTCCCTTGTGGTAGAAGTAGCCCTTTAATTTAAGTTATTATATATAGTACAATTTAAAAAAGCTTAGTTAATCTTAACTGTGATATTCAAATGTACCTGAGAAAAAAAGTAATTTTATTTAAAAAAATAGGCATGTGTACATTTTAACCGAGATACTGAGCTTATCTAATTTTAAATAATCTTATTAGAAATGCAGTTTCTTGTTCTCAAGATATATTTCAACACTCATCGAGTTAAAGCCCTGATGAAGACGATATAATCGTCGAAATCTCGGCAAAAACTTAAAAATTAACGTTCTCTTGTGACCTCACCCAAGATCCTTTTTTCGAAGTTGTTCAACAGCGGGTCGATACATCATCTCATCTATAACTTGTATTTCAATTTTTGATTTAACCCATATCTACCGTCTTTCTTTTCTAGACTAAGGTAGCTTTTCAGTCGCTCATAGTTCATTAAATTTGATTACCCTTGTTTAGTAGTGTACTCTTCTTCTTTTGTTCTGAAAATTCACAGCATTATTTTTCAAAATTGTTGACCACAGATCATTGTAATTTTTTAATTACACTTTAATTACCTTAAAATAACTTGGATTTGACCTTACCTTAAAACAAATGATTATTGTTAGTAGATAGTAATTATCTATCAACTTCATCTCTTATTATTTAGTTTTTCCTTTTTTATGTAAGCAAAGTCAAATTATGGCTTATGAATGTTTAGTGACAAAACACTCAAATCATCTTTGATCCCTGGATATTCAATCAGCGCTCATTTTCAATTATAATTCCCACTTTAGAATGAATAGCTATTTAGGTCTTGGCAGGCACTACCAACATTTACGAACGAACATCGATAGCTTGAGGTTAATCAACCATTTAAGCATAAGCAATGTAAATAGAATAGCAATCTATCTCAAGAATAAATAATACATCATGGATCCTAAAATCCAATGCGCAATTTGTAGGTAGAGTAGGTAGAATCATTGCATTTCCTTCTTTTTGCCCTGTTGATAGCACTATTAGAAAAAAATTGTCTCATCTTTTATTGTGCCGTAAAACAAGAAGAGGAAGAGACCTGATCATCCATTGCTTGCCTTCCCATGCATTTTTTATTTCTGCCCATCTTTTATAAATCCAATATTTGTCACAATCAATAAAAAAAAAACTTTTGAATACAAAACACGATTTGAGCTTAATTCAATTCAAAAGTTGATTGATCGATCGATCGATTGATTGATTGATTTAGAGAGAGAGAGAGAGAGAGAGAGAGAGAGAGAGAGAGAGAGAGAGACAGACAGACAGACAGACAGACAGACGGAGAGAAAGAAAGGTAGGTAGGTAGATTGATAGATATATATAGAGAGAGAAAGGTGTAAATGCAAGATTTGTGATTGAAAATCCATAGCTAAAATGATCCTCCAGGTTTCTTCTTCCTTCTCACGATCCCAAAACAGCTACCAGAAATACAGAAACACAGAAATCAATCATAACACGCGTAATGGTCCGGACGAACCGTAAAAATTTCCGGAGTTTTGGCTTAGTCATTTTTTAAAAGTGGCTCTACATATTTCACGTCTAATAAAGACGAGCAGAACTGAGTTCTTGTGATTTATCCGAGAAATAATTTGCTTTTTTACTTCCACAGTAAAACAGGTTCGACGAAACATCAAACCGGAATCGATTCTTAGCGAGGTTATAATAAGCGTTTTGACGGTGATATAATTTACTCCCTCGGAGATTAATGCATGAGAAAGACGGTTTGCGCATACGTCATGAGGAACGAGGGTGATTTCCTAAGGATGGTGTCATTGACATAAGAGTGTCTCAGGGGTGGACTGGCATAGAGAAATGTCCTCGGTGTGAGAATATCCTCACCTGGCTTCCATGCCCCGCGTAATTATCCAGACTCGGGAAATTTTTAAACCGTGGAGATAGTTCGTCGGTGACTATTTTCCGGTTCAAAGCGTGGGATTAGAAAAACAAATCATAACACACACATGAACATGAAGGCACACATACATGAATATTCAAACAAATACGTTTACCTGCTTTATGAATGTATGAACGAATTGCAGGGAAAAAAATTGCAGTTGAGAATTTACCATTTCTATTGGATCACAAAATAATCATCTACATTTCATTATTTGTTCCGTTGAGTTTCTAAGAAATAGGTATCATTATTGATATCAGACCTGTTTTCATGCTCAACCTATCGAGAAGGTCACATTCAAAATTTCTTAATCGTGGTAATGCTTGATACTACTTCGGTAGAAGTAAGAAAAAGTACTGTTTTTTGGTATGTGTAAAAGATTTAGATTATAATTAAATTGTTGGCTTAAACCTAATCAGAAAAATGGGGTGTGTACAGTGGTGTCGTTTTTAGATGGTCCGGCTGAATTTTTCTTAAACAAATGACTATCAAATCAACAAAAAATAAGCTTTTAATATTTTTTAGTTTAGTTTGAAATTTTTACTTTTTTTGGAGAAAAATTATACAGTTTACCTCTGACCCAGTTCAACTTCAAAATTTCAAATACACCCTATACATCCTGACCATTATTTTAAAGCATTTTTTATGCTGAAAACAATTGTGCAATTGGATTTTATATTGGCCAAAAAATGACAAAATTATTGCAAAAATTTGAAAAAACGCATTTTGTCTGTTTAGTTGTTCATTCCAATAATTTGCTACTTCACTAAAATAAACATTAATTCCCTTTATAGTTTACCTTCTGTCATTGTTTGTCAAACTCGTATTATGAGAGCAAATCTTAATTTTAAATAAAATTTGACCAATTTAACCATGGTCGAATTTGAAATTTCGAAGTTGAACTGGGCCTGAGGTACCCTGTATAATTTTTCTCGAAAAAAGGTAAAAATTGGTAAGTAAACTAAAAAGTATTAAATACTTTTTTTTTTGATAGCGTCATTGGTTCAAAAGAAATTCAACCGGACCATCTAAAAAGGACACCCTGTAGAACGTACATCCAACATCAAATTAACTGATTTCTTTCTTGTCAAGGGATGAAAATTGCCTATTATCAATTGATTAAATATAATAAATAATATAAGAAAATGATTAGCCGGTTTTGTGCCTTCCATTATTTCCAATCAGCCATCGTAGGCCTAGGAGCCCGAACGCTTAACGTTCTCAAGACTGATGGCTATCCCACGGACGGCGACTCTTATTAGGGAACGCCCCTGGGGTCGGAAACCAATCACACACTCCATCTTGGGAAATGACAGTCTCGTCAATCCTCCGACAGCTCTTTTGAAAGAGAAATATGACCCGGTCGTACCGCAAGACTTCCGCGCCCTGCTTCACGCTACGCCGCTATGCAAATACGACCCGAACGCCACTCCCTGCACCGACATGAATCGCTACTTAAGATTAAAATTTATCTACTTGCTTGCTGTCGGCTTTTATGCAAACAACCGATGGACCAACGGAAAACTTGCCTTTTCATCAATTCAAAGATATAAATTTAAATATCACGTATGGACGAGCGGAATACGTAATTGCTTAGGGATGGTTAGGGTTACTTATGGTTACTTGTGGGATGTTTACCTTACTATGAGTAGAGCTATCTTTTTAAGAAAGATTACGTAATTGCTTTTCGTTAAGTAGGTGGTAGTTTTTGGTCTCCTAGTGTAGAGCACTTGAGGGACCCTCTACTCTCTCGTCAATTCCTCATTGAAAATGGCGTGAAGTCGAAATGCGTTTGAGCGAATCTAAACCATGAGAGAGTAAACAGTGTAGTTTTATTACACATTTAACCCAGTGATAAAGAATATTTTTGAGATTACTATTTAAACTGCTCAAAAATGAATGGAAACATTTGTAATTTATTCTTATTCTATTAAATAAATTAACCGATATATTGTTCTTAGTTGGATCAAATAAAATACAAACCAAAAACAAACATGTTAATTCTCATTTTTAATAACGGATTTATTTAAGAATTAAACTTGAAGATAACTAATTTCGTAGAGAAACACCTTTTCTCGTCTTTTCTCCGTTTTAATCAAGCTGTGTTCTCTTTAACCATGTAAAGACATCAACTTGAACCAAAATTAGGCAATTTCATTGTGAGAATGAGTCATCGCGATCACTGCCAAGTGGATATCGCAGAGGTAGTTTGAGCTGTCAGAGCGTGGTCTTCCATGCTTTAGCCCGATTCCGAGAGACGTATAGAGAGACACGTAGAAGTGCTAAGGGAGGGCAGAAATATTGTCACGGCTGCAAGACTGAACCCTTTCCACAGTGCCCACTAGATCCGAAATGAAATGCAAGATGTATTGGTAAGGCAATCATCACAAACGATTCGTAATCGTATCGTAAGCTGTCCTCACATCGTACACCCCTTTGAGACGATCTGCACTAACAGCCCGCCACCAACAACCCGAAGATGCAGCGAGTGCCTAGGAGAGAACACCAATTGGAATGCTGTTATGTTTACTGATGAATTGAAAGAAACTTTAAGTATGTCTTTGAATCGATTGGCCCACTATGGTGAAACATAATCGTTAGTTTTCGCCGAACCTACCCAATAGAAGATTGATTACCTTACAGAGCATCCCCTAGAAACCTATCCATTTGAAGTTCCTCCCGGGCTTTAATGTTACTTTAAGTGAGTAGTAGTGATCTATACGGAGGGCATCCGGAGCAGCAGTGAGGGTGACATGCATTGCATTGATGCATTCAGTTCTAAGTGCATGATTTTTTGAAATATAGTTTTAATTAAAGGTTTAAATGTCTTTTTTGAATTGTTAATTAGAATGATACTATTTGATGTACTATTTTGATGTGATAAAAATAATGACAAAAAGGAAATATAAAAAATTTATATAAATTATAATAACGATTTATAAATACGATAATTTGTAAATATAAATAAATATGATTATTCAGAAATCGTGAGATGCTGTCTGGTGTGATGTAGGTTTCAGAAAAACATTTTCTTTATCGTGCCAACGTTTCGATCTTTATTGAGTTCATCTTCAGGGCCTGGGAAATTTTAATTAAATTTAATAATTAATTTAATTAATTTAATTAATAATTAAATTAAATTAAATTTTAAAAAAATTAACAAAAACATGTAGGATGTGGCAAAAAGTGAATTTATACAATGAAAATAAATATTTTTTATATTCAATCAAAGTAGGTTAAATTTAAACAATGTTTGTAAATTCCAGGCTCTGAAGATGATCTCAATAAAGATAGAAACGTTGGCACGATAAAGAAAATGTTTTTTTGAAACCTACATCACACCAGACCGCATCTCACGATTTCTGAATAATCATTGACAAACGGTCACTAATCGCCACACATAAATAAATATTTAAATTTTTTGAAAGGTAGAGAAACAAGGAGTTAATTAAAAGTTGAAAATGTGTGAGATATATTATATAAGTGGTGTACAAATTAAAAAATTAATCTTTATGTACTTTCCAACTCGTAGTTGGCAGCTTGTTTGTTCATCAGTGAATTTTACAAACCTCTTCGGTTGAGTGATAGCAAACTGTTGATGTAGATTTCCGGTAGCATTTAAAGCCGAAATATTGCGCCTTTTCAGTTATGCAATACCATCAGCTGGATGTGTTGCGTGGGAAAGCAGGCTGCAGATTATTAATCGTTTATCCCAGTCACGACCGAAGGATTAAACGTTAAAGAAAAACTATTTTGTAGAAGAAGAACCTGCTTCAATCACATTTTCATAGAATTGATTTGACATAACTACCAAAAACAAGCAAAAATAGACTGTTATAATCAATAAAAAGGAACCAGCTTTAAGTAATTTAGGTTAATGTAAAAAATTTATTCGTTTTTAGAAACTAAAAATATAAAATATTGGTTTATGAATTATCTATAGAAAATGGTGCCAAACTATTTGTCATATTATGCTTTGAAACAGCCAATTTATATTTTTTATTACTGTGAAAAGGATTATCTGAGAAGATTATTAGTGCCAACAAAATAAAATGGATTATCTGTAATAATACGGTTTTGTTAAATGCTGTTTTAAATCCGGCTAGCAGCTAACAACGTGAGGCGTTTATGGAAAAAATGGACTTTTTTCACGGCTAAAAAACGCTAATTTTTCTAGAGTACGCGACAAACGTAGTAGAAATTTCAATTAAACTTGCTTCCCATATATGATGTGACTTTTTATTATTCGATTTACTTCTGTTCTTATTCGATCTACTCATCTGCTGTGTACAAAAAAATTGCTATCGTGCTCCAAGGCACAAACAGGTTTCATCCCACAACAGCGTGTTGAAACACATCACTCATTCTACAGTAGAAACTAGGAAGAGATCAAAAGTCGAAGTTTCTCCTCTCTTTACACAAAATACACAACTACAAATTTAACCTCTGAGATTTTTTCATGGGATGTCCGGGGGAGAACTTGTACTATGGCCTTTTCCTGTCCTTTTGGTCTCCGTAATACTAAAAAAATCGGTAAAGTAAATATATAAAGATATCTTGCATTTGTCGAAACAAAATCTTATTAGTTTTAATTTTTACGATAAGAAAGACCAACAGATACAGGTTACTGATTTTAATAGTCGTTTCTAAGTTTTTGATTGAATCAGAAAACATATGTTTTGAGTTTGTCAGAAGAGGAACAACTGATATAAAGAAAGTAATTAATGATATTTATAAAAAGAAAGAATGGATGCCAGGTTTCTCAACTTGTTGAAAGTCTTATAAACACCTTGAGTGCAAAGATATGTCATATCTTGTCTTACAGGACGGAGGCTGGCTCGCTTTCCTTTTTGCATCACAAATGACGCGGGTAGGCGATTCTCTCTTTAACACATCCTTTGTGTCCTGGGTTCAAATGAGGCGTGGCAAAGGGCAACCAGTCCTTCCGTCAGCTTTACACTTTGATCTGTATGATTTACGTCTTTTAAGAACTAAATGGTATTTAAATATTAGATTCAGACATTATAAAAGACGGTGCTGGGTTTCAAAGGAGTTTTTCATATAGTTTTCTTGGAAAGGATGAATGTTTTGGGCTATTTGTAAAACAAGTGATAATATAACTAATCCAAACGAAAACAGAGCAGATAATGGCCAACCCTCTAGTCCAAAGTTTTATAATCGTTCTTATAAAACTGAAAAACATGCAAAACTAATATCATTTTATCACTGAATTGTCTCATAATTATAAAGTATACTGTATCAAAATTCTGTCTATATTGCTGAAAGTAGAATGAGAATTACTATGATATCAATGATTGGGTCCATTGTATCTCGAATCTTTATTATGTCAACATTATTAATACCATAGTTCACCCATTAAAAAACTGCAATAATCTACATTTTCTAAACAATTATAGTAAAGTAAAAAAACGAACGTCAATCCTGCAGGTTCTATCAGAAGGTGTCGGCATTTCCGTGCCTATTTGGCGTTATTTATTCTTCAAAAATTCCCGGCATGTATATACAAAGTAGAACAAATATCAGGCAACACTCAATTCAAATGTTTAATATTTATCAAATACGCATTATTGGCATTTTCCTTGGATAATCATCATGAATCGTCGGATTCTTTTAATTTAGCAGTAGAATTTCTGCAGAAGTAGTTGAGGCTTCGGAATTAATTACAAAACAGCTATACCTATACAGTGAGCACTTTTTTTTAAATTATTGGAAAACTTACCGAGATATTAGTTATATTAATTACCTAGAAAATATGATTATGTGTCATTATACTCCATTTAATGCCCACTATCACCCAATTTTTTAATTTTTTTAAATACTATATTAAACCACCCTGTATAAATCAAAGGCACAAAGAATAAAAACTGAAGAAATGGTTTTAGGTGGGGTGAGTATGGCAGTATCCAGTAATGGCAGGCAATAGACTTTTGAAATGTATAAGAAAGCAAAAATATCCTCGTACTATTACTGCTTGCCATATGTGTGGGTCCTTTAGACATTGCTTCCAATCCTGTAACTTTCTTATTAAAATTATATACAAAAATACAAGTTACAATAATGCGATGTCAAAAATATTTTATAGAAGTCCTCGAAAGCTGGGAAATCCGAGAGTGTTTCTAACCTAAAACTGGCTCCAGACATGCGGTATTGCCGCCGAATGTTTGCCAAGCCCCGTGATGTGCGTCTTGCATTCGCCAAATAGCGTGTCTATGTATACACACATGCGGAGTTTGTATGACCTACTAGTTGTTGTGGAAACATCGATGTGCCAAGTGACGTCCTCACCTTACTAATATTATGATTGTATATTTGCTGTTATTGCAGCATCTGCGGTTACTGTTTTCTGCAGGGACTACAAACTATTTGAAGAATAAGCTAAGGCTTGAAAGCTAAGCTGAAAGAAGATAAGGAGATGGTGGATGGTATCACTAAACCGCTTTTGACGCTCTCCTTAATTTTTTTAAAGGCAGATTCTAAAGGATGCCATTAGTGAATCCTTCTTATTTTTTTTAAATCAGTCCAAAATACTGATGCCCCATCCTACTTCCATTCTATCTCGTTCCGATTTTTACGCTTCGTAAGGGAAGCGTTCCAAATTATTGGGTCTGTTTCGTAAACATCGAGGGACTGTTGCGTTGGGCATTCCTAATAAAAAAACAATCATATGTTGTTAATGTGCAAATTAATACATCTATACTAGTTAGGAATCTTTTATTAATGAAAAATAAATAGCATTAAATAGAAGTATACACTTACTGTTGATTTTCATAACAGTTGACAGTTGGTTAAAGGTATGTACAGTTACAGTTGATTGGATATATGGATGCTTTGGGTGCGGTTACTGCATGAATATTTTTGCACTTTTGAAGCGGATAAAAAACCCGATAAAAAACCAAGCAGCAAATATATTTGTCCGATAAATAACCAAGCATCAATCCCGATTAGTGGGGGGGATGTTCAATGGACAACCGGAGCAACAATATTCGATGCTCGCCTTGCTCAGCTAATAGTCGGTTTCCTTGTCCGTTTCAAAGTGCACAAATGTTCGTGATGTAGACGATTTCAAAGCATCCTCAAAATCGTGAATCAACAGTTCTGCACGGATATAACCTGCAATCATCATTCAACACTGTTATTTATTTTTCAATAATAAACGATTCCTAACTAGTATAGATGTATTAATGAAAGATCATACCGTCGTGTCTGTCGGTAGGAAATGGATTGGCCCAACTCCTAACTCCAAGTCTTTCAGTTCCTCGATCTGTACCAAGCTGAACCCATAATTTGGTACGCTTCTCTTCACAAAAATCGGAACGAGGATTTCGATGCGTGGAAACGGATCGAAAGTAAGAAGGAGCAACAATACTCTGCGACTAAGTTTATAGCCACTACACAAAACAGTAACCGCAGCTTCTGCAATGTCAGTTTCACTGTTGTCCATCACGATAGGTAGTATGATGAGAATTCGCACAGCACTTGGCAAATACGTATTCGCTCTTTCCACAACAGCTAGGAGGTTATACAAATCCTGTATGTATACATAGGTGCACTGTATGTGGGGAATTCCAAGACGAGCATCTCGATACTTGGCAAATGTTCGGCCTTATGGTGGCTCCAGACATGCGGTATTCTAACAGATTGATAATGGGTGTTGGTCTGCGAATAAGTGAACTCATGCCGAACTGAGATATTTGCTCTTCTAGATAATCTGTTAGTGGATAGAAAAAAAACTCATTTTCAGTTGATAGCAACGATACTGATTTAATATATTCTCCATCAACTCTACATTCAGCGGTAGCGTTATCCATGAAACCATATAATTGGCAAAACTCCTGCTTCATATATTTATTAGATTCTGCATTCATTTATATTATTATTGGTTATCCTCTTTTTCACCTTCAACCAAACGAACAACCCCTAGGCCATCAAAGAAGGCCATCCTCACTTACCTTGTTCTCGTATGCTTTGTTATTTTAATTTTAAAACAAAAATAACAAGGCAGGCGTTAAAAGTCGATACTTGTTTTTCGCGTGACGGATAGAAAGAGGGTGGAAGAGAAAAGTGGGGAAAGAGAAAGAGCGAAGATGAAGCTTGGCCGCGACGGGGGGAGCTAATCCATCAGAGTCACCCGAGCGTAGCTCGCCCCCACCCAATTCCTGAACCACCCTTATATTTTTCTCTCGAACCCCTTCACCCCCGCACATCTACCCTTTCCTTTTACTCTATCATTCCACGTCACACTCGACGAACGCCTCATTCCTCCACGATTCCTTGCTTTCATTCCATTTTTGCCTCTCCAAACCTTTTTGTGTACACATGGGTTGGAATTTTAAAAAAAAATGTAGTTGCGTTGTTCTCTTATAACAAAATTTCTTTACTGGATTTTATAATGAATAACACATGGTATATGTTGCAGGCAAGTAGTTTGATATAAAAATAATCCTAATTTGAGACACAAATCACAAAATCCAAGAGTATCGAATAAACAATGACAATACTTCTATAAATTTAAGGAAGAGAGACAAACGTTGGCAGTTTTCTATTTAGAGATTACTGCTTTTTAAGTTTAGGACTGCCTAAACCCAATGATCTGTTGGTTTGAAGTATGTGAAGAAAGCTTGTTAAGTCATAGAAAGGATGAAGTTTTTGAATACAGCTTTTTTCGGTGCGATTCCATCAGGGTATGATATTTTAAATTGACAATTCTGGTCAATTTTAACGTGTTAGATTATTTATTAGAAAAAAATCACATTTTCTGTTGGTAGCAATAATACTGATTAATATACTCCCCAGATGTTAGTATTCAGTGGTATCAATTAAACCGTATAATTGGCCAAACTACTGGTTCGAATATTGCTGATGATGGATGTTGGTCTGCCAGACGGGGAATTCTTACTGAACTTCATATTGGGTCCGTCTTTATTTGGGTACCTCATTGAAGATGGCGCTTCGAAATTGTAATTCAACAAACCCGCGACTTAAGACGGACCAATAAGTTACCCTATTTCGGAGCAGCGTAAGTCTACCGACACATCATCGAGTCTCACATAGCCAATGGTTACGTTCCTTAAAAGGATGTCCTCGCTGAGGATGGCGCAGTGCCGAAATGCTTCTGAGTAATCCAACAAACTCGCGTGTGAAAACGGACCTAAGAAGTGACCAAATGCAGGTTCAACGTGAATCTCTACATGGATAACAACAAAATCAGTTTTTCAAAATTTTGTTTCTCTGAATGTACATAGTGGGTTATTCAAGCGCAGAAACTGTATTAATAATTGCATTTATTTTATACAATCGCTTCTGGGCATTTTCATGAAATAATATGCCATAATTTATATATTTTTTTAAACCTTTTCTTTCTCATTTATAAATTCGGATTATTTACGGTTGTGTAAAGCCAGACGTGTCTAACCCCCAAAAACCCTAAGGATCAGTTCCTTACCTTGAATTAAACTCTGCATATATTTTTCCCCGCCTTGGTTCATTCAAATGACTCAGTTTACTTTTGTATTTCCTATCTTATCTTTAAGAATCCTTAAAATATTTTCTTAGTATTCATCAAAATGTTTGAGATTTTGAGAATATTTTTTCTCAGGATAATATTAAGAGACATATTTTGTTATTTTACTTAGGCTATATTAAAAGATAGTTTTGCCTTCCTTTTTTTTTATCAGCAAATGCCATGTTAGATGATTGATACAAATAATAACAAATCTCAGGGATCTTAAGAAACCCCTCCTTAGAAAAATAATATTAATATTTCATGGATGTTTTCCAAACAGCCACAAAAAAACGTATTGCTGCATTAATGTTGTCTTGTCGATGAGATATGGCGTCTCATGTGATATGGCGTCGCTCATGGGTCAATTGGCTTTAATTGACCGCTTCAGCCACCCGCCGAGCATGGAAGAAAGGAGTGCCCATTGTCAATCATTTATTCCAGACTGATTAAGACTTCAAGTCACAGGTGGCAGCTTCCTCGAGCCATTGTGACAAATGATTATTCTCGACGGTAGCATTTTTCACCTCGTGGGAGAATCATTTCGATTGCCCTTGGTATCATGAGGAAAAGGCAAGTCTGACAAACAGTGAAAATAACTTTTAGTTAACATAAAGTCTATAATTTTAGACCAAATAAGTATAGGTTATTCTATAGTGAACATATATATTTTTTGTTTTGATATATCAAATTTTTTTTTATGCCTTGCCATTTCCTAGATCCAGTGTAGGCTAAAAATACATTTTTCACCATCTTATCATTTTACTTATATATTCGATAATTTTCAACTAGGTACAGAAGATAAAATCATTTATTAGTTTCTACAATTAAAAACGAAACCAGATGCATCCAGACACATACACAGATCATTTCCCAAGGGTTTATTTGAGATTTCTTCAAACATAATTTATTAAACAATACACATATGGGTTAATGGGTTAATATTAAAAAATATTAATCAGCGTACACCATATTTTAATATTGGATGGACAGATGTTTATTTCGCGTTATTAGCCACTCTCAAGTCAAAAGAATAAGTTGGAATAACAACAGATTCGTTTATGATCAATTGATCTCTGTAAATGTTCCTATTACAAAATTATTGTCCAGGAAACACTTCAGTTTTACATTAAAAACGATCCATTATATTGAATCAAAATAATAATAATTGGTAGGATTATACGAAACTTTTCGAGTTCAGTTTCACTTTAAATTACAGTTACACTTTTATCAACTGACCGTTATAAGTTTCTGTGCTCTATGTGTTAAAGAGCACAAACTTCCAGTTTCGGAAATGTTCAGAAAGCTCTATGTCATGCATATTGTTCATGTGTATCATAGAACCTTTAATAAATTACCCTTCTTCTAACAAGTTATTCAGCGTACTTGATTGTTTTTTGATTCAGGATGGATAAACGCGCGTGGCAATTTTACATTTTTGAAATTCGGAAGACTGCGAGTTCAAGCAGATCGCATTCTGATCCTAGCCGGATAAACTTCATTTTTACTTCAACCTATTATTAATAATCCAATTTGTCACCTACATTGAGATTACATTGTTAATATTTCTCAAGATGTTGTACAATTTCAGTGAATATTTAGAGATTCCCAACGATATCCATACCCTTCAAGCACTTCTAAGTTACTTTTTTTCTAATGATGATTCCTGTTTCGCAAAGAGATTGGAAGAGTCCTAAAAAGCTATTTCTCTACCAAGCCGACATTAGTCTTTTAAGATTCACCGGTATTAATAACACTTCAAAATACTATCATCATTGTCAATTTTCATGTTCTACAGTAAAAGAGCTGTTACTTCTAGCGTAGGGTCATAAGAAAAGAGTTTTTTCATCTAATATTAAGGGTAACCTGCATCCTTACTGCTTAAGAAAAGTTATACTTCTATACTAATCATTGTGATCGTTATAGGTTCTAAACCTAAAAACAAAACACACAGCTTTAAATCCTTTAATTCGAGCTGCCCGTCATTCCTATAGATATTCATCTGCATCTTGAAAGTATGTTCCATACAGCAGTGACATCCAAGAAGGAAGCGTTTGTCGATTGTCATTTTTTCACCACTAAAATAAAATAAAACATATATATAGACCAGGGTCAGATTGCATCTACTGTTGGCAGACCAAAATACTCAATTTAGGTCGTACTACGAACTTTTTATACGAAATAGAATAATGTACAGAGTACAAACAAAATTTAAACTTATACTTTCTATCCTCATTAAAAAACCCAGAACTGCACCTTGATAAATAAAAAAATTCTTTTCTCCGATAGAATACTAATAATCACCTATTATTTTTACAACTTATAAATAATATATGTAGATTGTTACTATAACAGTTTCCTTATTTACTGATCTATATTAAGATATTATATATATAAATATATNTATATATATATATATATATATATATATATAGGTTTAGTTTTGAAATATTTAGGTATGGCACTGAGACTGCAATATTAATCAGACTCAAATATCGCAGCTTACGACGATTACTACTAATAGATTTTTCACATCTTACGATTGTGAAATGTATTTTTCTAAACGATACACGTAATTTTCAGGATTGGTATACAACAAGATCAGAAGGTCCAACAAACATGATTACGCCATACTACGATCTTTTTAGAATAATCGTTTCCCATTATCCTGGTCTGCTACTTTTCGTTTCAATGCTGTCTCAATTTTTCTATTTCCGTGGTGATTAATCGTCTCTATTCATCTGCACTTTTTTCCCGTCAGACGCCTTTTGTCATTTCGTCATTTTCAGTCCGTTTTTCTGAGTTAACATGTCTGTAACAAGCCTACAGACCATCTGTTAAAGATAAGGAATTACCATCGCCCCTCAGGCAGGGAAGATCTTGATTATTCGAAAAGACCGACATACAGGTTCGCCCCACAGACCTTAAAAAGAAATCTCACAATTTTTAGTAGGTATTGCTTATTGACCTTTGATGGATCAACCTAAGGGACAGTTTAAAAAGTTACACTTTCATCTTCTTGTTAAATTCACAGTCATGGTTACAGAAGATTTCACATGAATTCATTTTTAAGCGTTAAAGGGTTAAGCATTAATATTCTCGTTCATCTAGCATTAGCAATTGGGAAATACATAATTTCCACATATCGTGCAGAGCATGTTTAAGAAGTGATGAAAGGAGGGAACCTCGCTGTGTGGATAATGAGCTGCTAAAACACCCACTCCACGCACTCGGGCCCTGGCGTGCTAATGGTTCCTGCTGTTCCCTTAATTAATATTAATACGCGCCGTGTATGTACCTCGGTCTTGCCATAATCTGAAACAATTAGAATTTTTTACTCGTACTGACGTTCTGCTGAATAAAGTTTCTGTTTATCACGTTTACGCATGGACTTCGGATCCCAAAAACCATTATTGAAACAAAAACAAAAAAATCGGAGCTTATGAATATATTTATTCTATTTCAATTTGTACTTCATACGCAGTTCCTATCAAGTGGAAAATATTATTAGAAGAGTATTTCTCCTGGAAAAGGGGAAAATAAATTGTCAAGGTTTATAAAAGTAGTGGAATTGAGTCTGAGCTATTTTTCTACCCGGATCAGATTCGAGGTATGAGAAGGGTTCTTCCTCTTAGGGGCGATCCTTTCTTTGCTCGCGGCTTATCCGGGGCAAAGAAATCGATGAATCTTTAATCCGAAGGAATGAAGCCATCTGTATTCATGATCGAGAACAGTCCTCGCGATATTTCTGACTCTACCCCTCCCGCAGTTATCAACACGTCTTTTTATTTCCCTTTATTTCTCCAACTTAAAATAACCATATAATGTATTTTTCACATTTTCAAAAATGTTTATTCGTGAGAAAAGTTAGCGGTTTCGGAAAGATTTCCGACGTTCTTAATGATATTTACTCACACGGTTATTTCATTCAAGCGACTAATCAGATATTGAGATTATTAAGAGAATGTTTAGGTTTGTCTGTTGATAATGATATTTTGAAAATTTGTTCTATATAATCCTGACCATCCATTGCTGAGCTAAAAAACTATAAACAGCTGACCAGTATTAATTGATGATCTTAAACAAATGTTGATGTAGACTCTTTGAGCGTTTCCAAGCTGAACTTGGACTATAGAAATTTAGTTTTACCATGAAGTGTTAAGAATATTGGTGAATCTTAGTAGGAAAGACAAACGTTTGAGGTTTCCTTGAAATGGATGTTTCTGCTATTTAGGTATGGAGCCGATGATGATCACGACGGTCGCATTAGAAAAATAACCGCAATTTAAATATTTAAGGATGCAAGTGAACCTTACGATGCAGATATACAAAAGGTCTCATTATATGCTTCTATGCAAGAGGTTACTGCTCTAAAGTGTCGAACATTGAAACTGACAACCAGATTTTCAATCTTGACCGTTTCCTAGAAGGAAAGTCATACTCTTCAGGTGTAAAACTGATACTAATTTTAAAGCTTCAAATCTACAAATGTGAATCTTTGGACGTTTTTCAAATTGGATTTTAAATATTAAAGTGTAAAACAATGAAACTGTCAATGATCTGTATAAAAGTGTGACTGGAAATTCATTGGTACTTTTCTCTCATTCAGAATACAGCCATCCTAATCCTTACGCCCTTTTAGCTAAAATCTTAGCAATTATTATTATATTATTTACAGAATTTCTATTTTTAAATACCATATTACTGAGTCTCACCCGAGTAATGATTTCGTAGTAGCACGGCTTGCAGAGTTCAATTGATTAGGGACGGATTTGTTGCTATTGTAACTTTTTCATTCGACATGACGTTGGCCAATAATGTGAAATAAACGTTGTCTTGGAATGTCTACTATATCCTGACGATTGTGTAAACAAGGTCGGTGTTATCACTTGTCCGTGATAATTGATCTTTTAATAATAGCGTTGTTTTAATTTCCAAATATCACTTCTTGCATAATAACAAATCATAAGAAGATCAGGGATGAGGTCAACTAAGAGAATACAGACAGTCAGAAATGGGGACTGACTATACGATTCCGAAAACATTCTTTACAATATCCTATAAAGTCTCAACGGACTACAAAGAAGAGGAAGAACACGGGATAGCATCAGGTACAATGATATGGTATACATATGGCTCCAAAACAAACGGACGAACCGGATAGAGCATTTTCAGTCCAAGCCCATGAGCAATCAAATTCATTAGGAAAGTACATTTCGGTCTTTCAAGTAGAAGGCATGTGCCCTGGAAAATCTTAAGAGGTTAAACTGACAAAAAAAATCCTCTTAAGATCTTATAGCCACGCAGCTATTAAAGCATTAGCATGTATAAGAATCACATCAAAATTAATCAGTGAATGCAGCCAAAATCTCTAAAACCTGGGGAAACACAACAACCTGATGATATGTTGGGTGCCAAGGCACACAGAAATTTTGGGTAACGAGAAAGCAGACAGATTGGCCAGAGGAGGATCTGCAAGAGCCCCGAACCTATACTTGGGATAACAAAAACAAATATAGAATCCTCCATCGCAGAATGGATCCCAACAAAACAAAAGAAGAAATGGATAATCTCCAGAGGCGCTAGATAGAGTAAACTTACAATGAAACAACCCTCACCAAGACTGGCAAAATCACTGCTGGAATTGGAGAGGGCTAAATTTAGAGTGGTTGGTCTACTAACCGGTCACTGTCATCTGAGAAAACATCTACACAACATGGGCAGCAACAGCTCAATGGAGGATTAACCTAACATATGAAAAAACTTAGGGAATGATTTGTAGCAGAGTCAGTCAATCACCAGATACTTCTAAGAAAAAGGACTAAACTAAGGAACTAGGAAGGTACAATTAGCCAGATGTCTGCAGTGCCTGGGGAGGACAAACCCTGCTTCCTAGTATCCTTATTACCATTCCATACCCTTCGTCAAGCTTTCGTCTTATATATGACGCCCCCTATAGTCCTTTAATTTTGGATTATGAAAGGATCAAAGATATATATAACATTGTAATATTGAAGACCGATCACTTTTTTTGGAAGATTAAATAAAACTCATGATACGTTTTTGAATAGTCAAAATGGGTTTTTCTAAGAAAACGTTCCGCTGGAAAAAGTTAATACGCCTATTGTGTTAACATGCCTCGATTTGCGGTAAAGAGGTCATGAACACGGTTGTTTCCTCAGGAGAGCTTATGACCACGCCATTAAGGGGGCGGAGTGCACCCTGTGAAGAGCCCCTGTTTAAACGAATAGCCCGTATACCGCATTACCGTCTCTTCTCCAGGGCGGTATATCAGCGCACAACTACTTTCAATATACGCTTCCAACTGGAACATGTTCAACCTCCAACCCCCACGGGTCACGTAACAGCCATTTCACGACGGGCGGACGGGTCCGGGAGGACGGTTATTTCGGCGGTAATCCCTGTAATCTTCCGCCGTTTAAATCATCCCCGTCTGCGACGCTCTTTAAAAATAAAACGCGTGAAACAAATGAATCGTCAACCTGTTCGAGCTAATAGCACGGATTCCACCTCATTTGCCCGGATATTAAATTGAAACGACCGTTTAATTCGGCCCCCATTAGTTGGGAGGGGAACGGATGGATGTAATTGATTGACCGCTAGTTTTGTAATGAGTTGGTAATTTCAGAAGTGCCAACATGTAGCGGGCATTACCAGAAGGAAGTTTTAGATTAAAGCCGGCTATTTTTGTAATTGCTTCGGATACCTGTTTTATAGCCTATTTTAATCGAAATAATCATTTCACGTTTCAATAGGTGCCTCCGATTATTTACAAAACCGTGAAAGTTGATGCTTGGTCTTCATAATGCTCTAAGTTAGGCGAAAAAGAACACGTTAAGATATACTTGCAGTTAA
This sequence comes from Cimex lectularius, assembly GCF_000648675.2. Taxonomy (NCBI): domain Eukaryota; kingdom Metazoa; phylum Arthropoda; class Insecta; order Hemiptera; family Cimicidae; genus Cimex; species Cimex lectularius. The sequence continues at coordinate 2,836,146 of NW_019392764.1, read as the reverse complement.
ATACATAAATCAAAAACAATCTCCTTCCAAGTATTATACAATCATATTCATCGGGCACATCTATAATCTACAACAAGATAATAAGAAATAAGATAATACAATAAGAAAACCCTTCTTCTTGAAATGTGGTCTTTATTTATTTACTTTTTAATCAAATACTTTCGTCATTTTCTGACTTGGTTTTAGTTCCAATGGTACTTACCAAAGGGGAAATGGATGACCTTCCAATGGATGTACAGACATTGGGCCGCCACCTTCACAATCCTCATAGGTCTAAGGCTTCAATTTTTCCTTGCTTCCTGGTGATCCTCCCTCAGGATCCCGCACTCCGCCAATCAGGAGATCCCACATGAACATACATAACGTTTAGGTTGATAAAGTTTACTGGAATTACATTTTGTTGATACAAAACTTATTACTATTATAATGTTATTGAAATTATGTTTGGTTTTTCACATGCCATAAGTTTTTAAAAAAAATTTTTATTTAAGTCCAAATTATATACATTATGTAATGGGATATAATGTTGTTGATCAGTTGTTGCAACCGCTGTTACTCTCCCAGCTTTCTGAATAGTTAGTTGAGTACTATTCATAAAGTTGTCCCGGGGCTCCGCTTCAGCTGCCTTACTGCGTTGGAAAGATGGATGATGTTGGACATACATCTTGATATTTTTCATGAAATGTGGAAAATTTGTTGGCAATTAGGTTTTTAACAAAGGGTAATTGGAGGTCATTGTGAAGGGTAGTGTTGGAAATGTAGCAAGGAGACATTTGAAAAATGGCAAAAAGGAGGGAAAATTCAAAAGGTGCGGTTGAGATGGGAAGTTAGAGCCCGAGGGGATCGAATGCGCGATAACTCAAGTGGTAGAGTAGCGGCGTATCAAGCCGAAGGTCGTGGGTTCGAATCACGCTCGTGACACTGACTTTGTTATCACAACTTAAAACCTTAATATTGAATGATATTAATTGGTCAAGCGGACCATGAAAAATAGTGAATTTGGAGGTAGTAAGGAGCGTTGATCATAGTTCTGAGGATTTAGGAAGGTTTAGCGGTGCTTTATAGTTCTGATCCGTATGACCAAATCGGTTTCAGTAATGCCTTATAATGTATTAATCTGTTTTTGTTCATACGTGTGATGAGTTTGATAATAATTTGTACAGTAGTCCAAAGCGTCTGTTTCATTATTGTTTTTGTTCGTGTATATCGGTTCCAGGTTAGAGCAGAGTAGGCGTAGAACCCAAGGAAGCGTATAGACTCAGCGTTTGGGATAAGAACATTATTGAAGAATATTTTGTGATAGGTTTTTTTCGGAGGGTAAAAGTAAGTAGAATTTGCCTCCATGTAATTTAAGGTGCTAGAATTTACTCCATTCAGCTATTCGAAACACGTGTGCCTGAAGCTTCTGCGAAGCAATGCGTGGTCAGAAGCACGTGAACACCACATCTGAGTCGTCGGAAAAGGAAGCTAGGAGAGTGGAGGATGTAGACGGGATATCTGCGGTAAAATGAGGTGCGAGATTGGTCCGAGCACACTGCCAGTCACCCTCCCGTGCTCGAACGTCGAAAGACGAACTAGGGATGACGGAAGATGGTTGGAGGAAGTGAAGGGATCAATCGTTTGAGAAGAGAGGAAGTAACCTGAATGGAGTATGAAGAAACTAGGATAGGTTTACCAGGTATGGGAAAAGGATCGTCTTGGAGTATTTCCAGAGCAAAGCGAAGTGAGTGGTGTTGAATATATTAATTGTAAATACTAATATGCATACGTAAGCAGAGCCCGATTTATATGCAAAAAAATCCTCAAACATGCCATATAATTTTAACTAAAAACATTACAATACACAACTTGAATGTCAGAGACATCACCCAACTAATAATTATTATTTTACGTACATATATTTTTTCTTTTTGACTAGTGACCATATTTATTTTGAAAGATCATAGAACAAAAATTCTGACACACAAAAATCACATAATTTAAAATATTGTTCAATGTATATAATTAAGCTTAATTATGTACGATCTGAATGTAAATTGAGAAGTAGATACATTTCAAAGTTCGTTTCTGAAAAACTACAGCGTTTATCGCTCAACAAATATTTGTACCTTGACAAAGGCTTTTCAACATCGACAGAGGAGGTAGGGAATAGCTTGTCGATCCCCTGCATAGCAAATTTATTGTATCCATTTAAGATTTCATTAATTTTTCCCAGTTCAGTCATTCCGGTATTTTTGTCAGAGAAGTTTTTAAATTTATCTTCTAAAGGCCAAGGATTTTACTATCTGTTTTCATTTTAAAAGAAAAATCCAACCTGGTTTTTTTAACAAAAAGTTGAAATTTCCACTTCTTTCTGTTTTAGGTATAAAAACTTTAAGCTCTGGTTTTTCCCTCTTATTTTCTTAGTTGCCTAATGTATTTCTATTTTTTAAGTTATTAAAAATGTTTCAAATTTACAATATTCTTCATATATGCGAAATTATTCGAGCAATTTCAAATACTATTATTATACTCCTAAAATGTATATTATTAAGAGCAAAAGTAGATAATAAAATGTTACCTAAGTTTATTCTATCACTAAATGATTTCTAGGTGTTTTGGCGAAATGCCTTTCAAACCATCATAATTAAATAATTTTTTATTAACACTCGCGAATTTCTCATCTCGTTTAGTTTGGTTAATGTTAAAATAAGTATGTTGTCGTTAATTTAAGGGGAAAGATACATACATTTTGAAATAAGCAACAAAACACAAGTGTCCGGTTTTTTTGTTGTTTTTGAATGTAATTTGGGGGCGCTGTGGTAGCTCGCTTATCTTTCACTCCTTATTTCGAGGAAAAAGTTTCGATGGCTAAGCCGTGCCTGAACAGAGTCGGGCAATGTTTTTCTCACTTAAACAACGTGCCTCTTCAACCAAAATATCAAATTTATTATAAGGTGTTGCAATTTATAATTTTATATAAATGTGTGTTTCTCAGTAATCTGTGGTTTCGTAATTTATTAAAGTCATGAAGAGCGGTCAGAAATGAGGCAGTTTAGAAAAACACCTTTTTCATTTTATTTTCCAACGTTTCGACCTTTATTCGGGTCATCTTCACGGCATAAAGTGTGGCGCTATTCTTGTGGTGTCATATTCGTTTGTGTTTGAAAGTGTTGTGATATAAAGTTGAAAAAAGACAAAATGTACTTAACGTAACGTAAAAGAAATATTGAAAATATAATTTCATTCTCTTATACTGAATATATCCCAGGGGTTAAACCCTTTGTTCTTCGTCCATTAACTGCCAATTTTCAATAATAATCACTAGTTTCAATTAAGATAAGATATCTTCTGTAACTAACATGCATGTTCAAATCGAAGGACTGAGAGTCAAGATCCGAAATGAAACATGTGAATGAAGACGTCCTATAAAACGAGTGGCCATCAAATTATCTATTACCCCATCATTTTAATGAGCCGGCCGGCCGGCTTGTGACAAAATTTAAATGTGCCAATCTCCCCTGAGGCTGTCTCTGTTTAGAGAATGAGAGAGAAGGCCAGATTGACAAATGACATACAATGGTCATACCAACAGGCCCGTTTGTCAACCCGGGAAGAGGAGGTTCGTGAGAACAGCCGATGCCAATATGCTATTTTAAATAATTTCCGTTAAAACAGTTTTTTTGATAATTAACGCTTTAAAAAAATCAAGCATTTTGAATGCATATCGGTGGGATGATTAGTTTATAACTTTTGAAAGCGAGATCGAATCTGTTCGTTGATTAAAGAAATGTTGAGGAAGTTGAGGATAGTTTGTGAAATTTAAGGACCCAGTAAAGAGCTTTGACAAGTTGTCTGAGGATTTTGATTGGCAGGATTGGATGGCTGGGCGGGACGCTCATAGCTCATCTCTAATATCTAGTTTAGTTGGGCTTGGACGACCGAAAGAGATTTTGGTCCCAAAAGTCTTCGTAGTTGTTCAAGTCAACCGTTAAGTGTTTATCTCTTAAGTGCTTCCTGGAGATTGTAGGTCTGCTGTCTATGTAAGACCTCACTTGAATGAAAGTCTGGAGCTCCTTGTTATTCATGCATAATTGAGGTCAAGACTGATATTTCAACATAAATGTTCACTGCGTTTATTTTTCTCTTCAACATTTTGCCCCAGCCTTTGATCAGCTCAAGGTGTTAGTGGATGTTGAAAGTTTCTTGCATAGAATTAGAAGGTTTAGAAAATCAAATAGCGGTATCATTTAGATGGTTATGGTAGTATTAGGATGTGTAGGAAATGATATTAAGAAGGGGATGAAGTAGGCTTCCTTGTGGGACGCCGCACGGTCTGTATGTCTGAAGTCTGAATACCTTGCTGTACCTCTCTCAAGCAGCAATCAGTTAAATAGAACGAATATTAAGTGGGTAAAGAATCATTACACCATCGTTAAAACACTGGGCTAGTCCTTATTCTCGAGAGCGCAGGATATCGTGACAACTGTGAAATTTTGCTGGTTAGGGAAATTATAGATAGGAAGTCGAAATGTAGAGCAAGAACGATTTCATTTGAATTTAGGATGGTATGAAAAGTGTTAAATGTTTTTCGAGGATTTTGGGCATTAGAGGAAGAAAGGTAGTGGAAGTAGGAGGATATGAAGTTGGGAGGATTGAAGTATTGAAGTTGGCTTTACGGAGAATAATGACGAAAAATTTCCATAAAAGAAGATAGTGGCGTATAAAATGGTCTTGTCATACTATGTCTTTTGAGGAAGGTTTAGAAGTATTTTAATTAATTATTCTTTTTATGTAAGGTCTTGGTTGAGGTGAAAAAGTTACTGTCACGAGCGGGATTCCAACCAACGATCTTCGGTGAGTTCGAATCCCGCACGTGACACTAAATTTTCATTTCAACCAAGGCTTTATATAAAAAGAATAATTAATTGAAATAATTAATATGGTCAATTAGACCAGTAAATATAAACGTTTAGAAGTATGTTGCTGGTAATTAGGTAATTACGGAATTTTCTACTTGAAAATTGCTGTTCATTGTACTAACTTCAGAAAGATAGAATTTGTACACAATAAAGCAGCTAAGCAGCCGGAAAATAATAATAATAATAATAATAATAAAAAAAATATTTAAAAAAAATAATAAAAATAGTTTCGGGACTGTCTGTCACTAGTATCAGACCGTTTGTCTCTTATAACATTTTTGTCTAGGTACGTGAAATTTTTTTTACATAATGTTTTGGAAGCTATGAAACAAAGTAATGTTCAAAAATAATCACTGTGGTGCTGACAAAAATGTGCCCTATGATGTGGCATTTATTTGCGTATTCAGACAATTGTGTTAAGTTCCGTTTTAAATATAAATTACTTTTGTTGCAAATTCGATGTTTTATTATGATTGTGATGTGAAAATTCATAATATATGTAAATTTTGGCATATTTTTTTCGATAGAATATCGTCTTATTAATTATTTTGTTTATGTTTGATTAAAATAATTATTGCGTTAATCTCTTTTATAAATATTTAATTTATTTTATTATTCTTGTTACTTAATCAATATCGATAAATAAATATCATTGTACGCGGACATTTAACCGAATGTTAATAGTTTAATTATGTTAATTGTCGATTATTGGATTTAACAGGTATAATTATGAGGAAATAACACAAATAAGACTATGTTCAACAATTGCGACATAGTCAACTTTTGGTAAACTGCCGTAATTTGGGGCGATGCCAGGCCGTCTATTGACATTTACGTCCTTTTCAGAGGCTTTTAGTTCGACCCATCTCTTAAGAGATACCGCCACCGTACAACGAAGTCCTCAGCCGCTAAATTCCCCCGGACTTATACGCCCGAGCTTTTACTAACTTGTGAAATTTCCTCCTGTAGTCTGCAGTGTGATAAACCTATAGTTAGATAGTTTCTTATCATCTTGGTCGGCCTATCCTCGCTAATTTTCGTCAGTCAGAAGCGTTTCGGCATCTTCAGTATTTGGGTGATTTCTCTGGAGGGATTGGACAGAAAGTACTCAGTTCCTTCATCGAGCTTTCTAGAATAAAAATATACACTTCATTAGGACCATGATGCATCAATTGGTAAGTATTAATTTACAACGTTAAAAAAATGAGAGCAACTATTTATAATTCCCAGACAAAGTTAATTAATTTTGAGACAAAATTTTATCAATTTGAAACTGAAAGATTCTTGAACTTTTCCTGGGCGTGACCAAACTTCAGCCATACTCGCAGAAGTATTTTTACTAAACGATAATAAGAAAAAGTTACCCAAAATTATGGTAAAACTGAACACCTCACACATATAGAAATAGCTTTGTTGACATACTCGCATTAGTAGACGTCAATAACAACATAAACGGCATACAGACAGAACTGAACTACTTTCACTAAAACTCAAAAAATTGAAGAAAAAAAAAATTCCTGGGCCTAACAATCACTACAACTGACAACTACAATTCGGCATATACGGAAAACCAAAAGCTACCGAAATGCTACAATCCGGCCCATTTCACACCATTGAAACAAAATATTCGCATTAAAATATATGATAGACATAATAAAAACAGTATTTAACCTCAACAAAAAACCCATGGCACACAATAACGGCTAGGACAGAAATACGACCAACAAAATAACAAATAAAACGCATACAAAAACAGGATAACGAATCTATATAACAAATTAATCATTGAAATTCCTCTGAAGGACACGAAGACGGTACGAAAACTACAAAAACAAAACATTGACTTAAACAACCTAATTGACATAACCAAAAAATGGCGACACAGAGACAAATATATCAGATATATAGGACGAAAAATAAAATAAAAAAGCTACAAAAAATATATAAAACCGTTTAGGGAAAATACCTAACTATACGATTCACTTCACAGAAAAACATCATGAAACCTCAACAACACACACAAGCATGAACTGCAAAAAAAATAACGTCGACATACGCACCTCAACCCCATGATCGAAAAAAACAGACCTGATTTAACACAATCACACAGACACACCGAAGATCCGAAACTCGTTTGACATACCAACTCGGCGAATAGGCAGAATAAGATGACCAGTAAGGATCAAGTTTCAGGTTTATCACCACATTTATCATCACAAAATTAGAGCCCGCAAGAAATCTTAAGATTAATAGGTTAGTCTTGTAACAATTGACCGGAATTGTATTTAGAATGTCCGAATTAAACTAAAATTGATATTAAGACTTAATGAGATGAACTTAAATATAACTTTTTGTAACCGTGTTGTTATTTTTGAGAGTGTATTGATTTCAATGTGTTATTCTGCAGGTGAAATTTTAGATATGGTAAAAATTACTTATGAAATACATACATTCAATAAAACTACAGCACAATGTACAAAAAAGAAAAATCAGCATAAAGCAATTCACATAATTTACAATCCAAAAGAAAAATCCGGTGTTCATAATGACCAAACAATCAAAAAAGAGTATTTTTTCAATCAGAGGCCTTGATAAATAAATATAACGTTGAAATAAACTTGATTTCACTGAAATAACACAGAACCAACTAATTTGCCAGCGAGGACAGAGGTTGGTAACAAACGTGTTATGTATTTCTTCAACTATTCCTATTACTACGATGAAAAGTCAGTATTATATGCTAATAAATATTCATTTCTAATTATTTTGTTGTGCTGTCTCTCGTTCCATTTACAAGATGTTGCCTCAAAGAAAAAGGAAAAATCGCATTCGCCCTCAACCTGTAAAACATGGATCCCAAACTTTTGAAAAGAGCATTTTCTCATTTTACAAAGTGGCGTTACTCGGGTGATTTGTGACTTGAAAACCCTTTCACATACACCCTTGAGTCTTAGCGCGAGTCTGCTCTTACAACTTGGAGATATATGCTGGAAGAATATCTCACGATTATAAGATGGAGCAGTACTTATGAAAAATGAAATTCTCATGGAAAGAAAAAACGCAATTTAAATTAGATGATAAGTGAGTAAGTACAATAAGTACAATTTTTATGTATCTTCTCATTTAATATTAAGTAAATCATTTCAGACTAAATATTTTAAACTTTAATATTGTTGTTATTATCAACATTCAAATGAATAAAGTATACCTCATAGTAATGTGATTTTAATTGCTCTCCAATTTTTTTTCCTTCTTCCCCGAGTAAATTGCCCCTTCTGTCCATTTTATTATTAACGAAGGTTTTCGTTTTGTTTTCTAATCGTGGATACCTTCACTAATGAGCAAGGGCATTTTTCAACTCCAACACGAAGATCAAACGGGACGGGGAGGGGAAAGGATGTCGGCTGATAAAACGCTAGAAAAACCTGGATGAGGAAATATTGCGAGTTATCCATCAATTTGAGGGCTCTATAATTAATACCGGCTCCTGATGGATTGGCCTTTTTTCGGTCCGTGTCACTTATAACTAGAAACGTATATAGCCTACTTAAATCTAATGAGTCATCCATCGAAAATAGGACTAATCAATCGCTTTATACCGTGAAATTGTCTACGGCGATAATTGTTTAATTATTTTTTTTAAATTCAAAAATGTGTAGGGTTACCCTGTATAAAATCCATGTCGTTGAAATGCTGGAAAAGTTCCAAATATTCAAAATACTATAAACCAACTTACAACCGTGTGTAGACGGGCCTTAATCTTTGCATTCGGAGCAAACTGATCACTATTTCACTATTCATTTCATCGAACAATCTCTATGAACTTTATAATCAAAATGAGGCGAAAGTCGGTTGGGTGTAACATAGTTAAATAAAGGATTAGACAGTGTAAACAAGGATGTAATAAGGATTAATGTTTGAATAAGGATTTAATAATTTAATCATGAACAAAGACTTACCTAACACTCCTGTATTAGAAATAAGACTATAAATTATTTTTTGACATAATTTTTCATCGAAATGATAATGGTGGAGTGAGTGCGGTGTTCAATCCTTTTAAATAGATAGTTCCTACTCACAGTAAGTTCTTTTCCAACGATCCGGATTTCGAGCTTTTAGCACATCATCAGGTTGAAGGAGTTCTACAACCACGTCTCTCGACATGAAAAGTGATGTGATGATGACCAAGTCACATTTGCAATTCATGTCGGGAGACTGGTTGTAGAATTCCTTCAACCTGATGATGAGCTAAAAGCTCGAAATCCGGATTGTTGGAAAACAACTTACTGTAAGTAGGAACTATCTTTTTAAAAAGGATTAATTTTTCATCTGGTAGACATGTAAAAATACACAGTCATTCAATACCAGTATTGCAATTTACGAATGAACAATAATAAAACTTTATTCTGTTATTAATAGAGTAGGGCAGCTGATGATATACTTGGTGAATCAAAAGTCTGATATATTTTAACGTAGGTCTACTGAATTATAAAAATCGTTTACACAGTTCATAATTGTAATGCTAACTACAGCAATGTGCTATTATTTTATATCATGTCAGATAACAGAAAAGTGATAGAAAACTCGCTATTCGTACAAATTTTGTTTTTACTCCTAGCCTATCCCTTTTCAGAATTGTTTTCAATTTACAAAACAAAACAAAAATTTCACTGTTGTTGGTTCATTATACAATTTCTGATTTTTTTTTTTTTTACTTTTTTAGTGTACTAAAGACATCTAACGTACAGAACTAGCAAGACTATGAAAATCCAGATTATCGGTAACGTTTACAGCATTTAACTTTTTAATGAATATTCATGTTAACTTAAACGATAATTAGTTCTTTTCTAATGTTTTGGGAAAGATTTAGTGAAACCTCAGTAGTAACAGCGTAAACACGTGAGAACCGGGCGGGAACAAAGTTGCAATAAATAAACATGACACGACTTGATGCCATATTGAGATTACATCACCAAGCTCGCCAACGGTCAGATTCGTAAATACTGTACGTTGGAAGCATTCCCATTTTTTTCCCCTCCGCACATGAGAAATATGGTATAGTGTGTATTTCGGCCCATTTGTATTTCCTAAAGGAAAGCCGGACTGAGCCTTGGCGAGAATCTTGGAAGACGGGACGAAGTGAAGGAGATAAGGAGAAGAAGGTTGACAAATGGGAAACGTCACAGGAACAGTTAACATGGTCGGCTGAAGAAAAAGTGGTAATGCAAATGAGGAAGACCCTGTAGACTTAATCTCCTCTTCGCTCCAACTCTATGTAAATATTGGGACCCGGACACAAGGTGAGATAAGGGACAAAGCACATTTTTAAAGAGGCTAACGAGCCGATGGGGCCCCTTTTAAGTTGACTGGTCAAAGAGCGTGAATTTAAGAAAATCTATAAAATTTGTAAGATAAAGTAACCATCCATGGCTATGGAAATGAAAATTTAACTTTGCTCCGTTTCGGCACTTATCCAGCGACAGCTGATTAAAAAACGTTCACATCTATTTTGTTTTATTTAAATATATTTATTTTTTATTAAACTACATTTTTTTTAACTTACATTATTTCAAAAAAAAAATTATTTATTTTGAAATTCAATAATCTAGAAAATCAGCGAAATTGTGGAATAGCAAAGCCAGGGCAACTATGTGGAAACCCATTAACAAAATTTTACGCGATTAATACGTGAAACCATTGAAACTTTTCTATTATCATCTACAATCTCCTATTACGAAACTATTATTAGTTATTTAACCACAGCCAACAAATAACAATGAAAACTAATGATAATATAAAGTAAAAGATGTAGCAACATCACCTTGAAATGAATGGAGCCTTACTTCATGAAATATNTATATTAATTTTTTTAGGAGGGTTCGCGACAGCAGAGGTCATATAAAACCTCAGGGTGCCGGTGTTTTTGAAAAAAAAAATTGTAAGTATGTCGGATTCGAATTTAGGGCTGCTGGATTCGAACCCGTGACCTTTACCATACAGTGATGAGCGCCGTGTCAACGCCTAAACCGTTACGGCCACCGACGCCCCGTACATATTCCTAACACAATTGAATAATATTAAAGTTCAAATAAATTTCAATTTAACGTTTCAGTTATTCTATTATTTTATGACAAATTAGTCACAATTATTCACGGTGTAAAATATGATATAATCTCATCTCTTTAGAAACAAAAATTAATGGCTCATTATTAACATTATTAGCTTAACTTATTTAAGCTAGAATGTTTTAATATTTCACGTAATTAATTACCGTAAGAGACAAATTGTTAGTTATAAGAAAAACACAAATTAATGAAGTTGAAGTTTTAATAATTGACAAATCGTATATCACCTATAATTACCGGTGTTTTTTTCCCAATTCATCCAAGGTCCTAAATTCAATTACGACTTAATAGATCATAGATAAATTGATTGTTTGTTTACCCGTATATCAGCCTGTTCGAATTCAGCGGTGTGTAGTCGGCCACACTTGTACAGATTACCAGGGCTATAACGCTGATGACCTCATCACCTCCGAAGAACAGGTAATAAACCCTCTATTACCTCTAATGAATCGTAAAATGAGTGATATATTAGAGGGTAATGGCCCTTCTCTCAGCTTCCTCAATGAAATTTTCAATAATATGCGAACAAATTTGATAACCTGAGTGAATTTAAAGGTTTCTTATCTTAAACTTGTCAAAAATTAAAATGTAAAATTACAAAGTGTAATACATATTTGACTAAGAACACAAAAAACTATTATAATAAAGTGTCATTGCAGTAAACATGTAAAAAATTTCAAGGTGGGTCTCTTCATTTTATTTGCATTGTTCAGATTTTAGTGTGGACTATTTCAAACTATTCAAGTAAGAAAATCATACTGACACAAGAAAAATCCTGTTTTACATCTGAATGAGTACTGATATTATCGAATGATAACAAATATTTCAGACTTTGTGCTCAACTATTTGGAAGCTTCTTAAAATAAATCATAAAAATTTATTTACAATATTTTAAATGCATATGCATAATACCAGTGACCCGAGGACAATTCATTTATTTACTCTTAGAAATTGTATGCACAATTGATATAGCTTGTTGCAATGGTAGTATTATAATAGCAAGGAAAAAATCAATTTAATAAAATAAGCGAAAATTTACTTTAAATCACTAAGTCCTAAACCTCTCAGCGAGGTCCTAAAGAGCTTTTATGCTTGGCCCTGGTTATTATAATTGCGGATTTTTGCCCGATGCCTTTTATTATGGCTTTGGTGCTACTTGAACATCTAGCAAAAAAATCTATGACAATTTCAGTCTATGGAACTGCGCAAGTACATATTTTGTTACGCACCACGAAAGTTAGGTGTACATCAATCTTCGTTGGTGAGGGCCGTTTTTGCATAACCGTAAAAACTTTTTCTGTTATTTTCAGTTTTTCTTTTTTTAGGTTTGTATTGTAACCCCATACAGCGCATCCATATGTTAACACACAACGCCTGATTACAAAGTAAAAATGACAAATTTATTTTTGACATTCAATCGGGAATCGCCACAATGCAGTGGAAACATTATTTTGGCACATTTTTGTGCCTTTTAAAATTAATCAATTGAAATTGGCGTTTGGAGTCCAGCCGGACGGCAAGATACTTCATTGAGGTATAACCAGTTTATTTATTTATTACAGAAAGAGAGAGAGAGAGAGAGAGAGAGAGAGAGAGAGAGAGAGAGAGAGAGAGAGAGAGAGAGAGAGAGTGAAAGAATTAGAGCAAGCACAAAAGGGAGAATGAGAAAGTGAAACAAAGACAGGGATAATAGGAGAGAGAGAGAGCGAAAAAAAGATAAAGTGAGCGAGAGAGAAAGCGAGTGAAAGAATTAGAGGAAGCACAAAAGGGAGAATAAGAAAGTGAAACAAAGACAGGGATAATAGGAGAGAGGGAGAGAGAGAGAGAGAGAGAGAGAGAGAGAGAGAGAGAGAGAATCATGGAAATCGGTAGATTAGATTTAACCCAAACTGAGCAGTACAGTTTACACTGACATCTAGTGAAATTTGGATTTTACCAATGGGTCGAATAGGCCACCCGGTGAATTGAATATAAAACAGTATTATTGTCCACTTCCAACCCCCGAAATTTCGTCATACCCCTTCCACTCCAGGATTGAGCTGGGCTCCGCCAATTTCTCCATCGGATTCCACACCCTGTCTGTGACGGCTTTAAATATATTGTAGGATTTTATGTGTCATTAACCGAGAGAATTACACCGGTTTCAGGCTGGTAGAGTAGGGGGGTTGAAATGGGGAGGCGAAAATTAGCACGACGTAATCAATTATTAGTTTCGGACTCATGGGGCTGGAGAGATGGAGCCCTGGAGGAAGGGGTATTTAATTTAACCCTTTTCCTCTACACTACGCGCATTAGTCAATGACAGTCTCCTTGTGGATATATTGGTGGACTGAGACAAAGCTTTTTTCCAAAATGGATTAGTTAGTAGATTTTATTTTATTTGGTTTTTTTAATTCAAGCATGTGTTACCTATGTTAACTTAATAGTAAGAAGTACTAAATTTTACAATAAGTTTCCACTAAAATCAATTAAATATGTTCTAAAAAAATTCTTAAATATTTTTTTATTTTATAGCGTGGTAGATAGAGTGATAAAGATGGGAAGACAAAAATAGAGACAAAGATATACAGACAAGAGAAAGTGAAGAAGTTTTCTCTCACTCTCTCTCTATCTATCTATCTATCTATCTATCTCTTTCACTTCGGATTTTCTCTCTTACATCTTCTTCTTTTCATGCTCGCTCTCTCTCTTCTCTCTCACCCCTCTCCTCTCTCTCTTCTCTCTCACCTCTCCTCTCCCTCTCCCTCTCTCTCTCTCACTCTCTCTCTCTCTCTCTCTCTCTCTCTCTCTCTCTCTCTCTCTCTCTCTCTTTCTGCCTTCCATATTTGCATAAATACAATATCTGTTGATGTTATCTGAGCGCTCCAGTTCCAGTAAGCTGCCACCAGTATCTGTATTCAAACCAATCCAACCTGATTTTCTTACACTCTTATCTCTGCTTCCTCAATAAATTAAAAAATAAAAATTAAAAATTATATATATATATATATATACAGGGTGAATTGCTACTCGTGCTACAAACTTCTCCAGTAGATTCTTCACCCTAAAATGAACAAAAAAGTTCATATTGTCCATGGTCCGNATAACCTTTTCGAAAGGGAGAATATCAAAGTTTGCATTTTTGTTACTAACTCTCTGATCATTAAAATTATAAGCCACTTCCCGTATAAATCGAAATGTGATTTTGGTACAAATGTAGGTCTTATACCAAAATCAAGATGACGTCCTCTGTGCTGAAGCGACAAAGTATGATATGCCAACAAAACCTAACTATGAAAAAAAGGAAGAGTTCCAAACCCCCCCCTTCAAAAAAATTAGCATATCAATGTAATATCTACACTATGTCCAAGTCGGCTCCTTTGTTTTTAGTCCATAACCTGAGAGAACTCAAAAAAAGATGAAATTTCCAGGCACCCTCCCAAAAGAATCAGCCTATCAGCGTAATGGTATCTACATTGTGGCCAACCTCACTTCACCCCAACTTTTATGAGCAACACTGTTCTTTTATTTTTATTTGACAATTGTCAATTTCTGAATGAAGATTGCACATCAGGACCATGTGAGCTCACAGAAGAGAGGTAGTGAAAGGAAGGTAGAGAACTCAAAAGAAAAAAAAAGTACATATCATTACATTCATAGGCTAATTTTTTTTGAAAGGGGCTTGGAACTAGCACCTTTTTCACGGTTAAGTTTCTGTTGGAATAATTTATACAATCAAAGGAAATAATAGGGGTATTCATGATCTTTGTGTTAACTCTGGTAAGTCTGTTAGGTAGATCGAGAAAAATGATGAGTAGACTTGTAAAAGTTGGCCAGTTAACATTGCTCGATCTAACAGGCCAGAGCTAGGTTAGCTAGTGAGGTCGAAATGTAGCCATATTGCTACCCGTTAGGTAACCAACATGGCAGCCATGAATTTAACAGCTGTTTTATTTACACGTATTTTTATTTTTAAATATGCAATAATTAAATTAGACCAATACATTTCTTTTGTTAATTTCTGACCTGTCCTTATACTCCCCTTCATAATAGATACACCCCCTATCCTATAAAGTTGTAGGCTGTTAGACATTAGTATACAAGGTAGGTACGGCCGGCACAAATTGAAGTGTGTCATTTGTTAGTACTTTTCGAGGGCATAGATAGAATTTTGAATGAAAGAATTGATTAATTTTCCTTTTTTATTAACTTCTGTCATCTTACAACTAACACAAAAGAAAACGAAAACAAACAACAACAAGCCTTCTAGGACTGTTATAGCTTAATTTTTGGTTCTACCAATCGCCACGCGCAGTATTGCGAATAAATTAACGTTTAACATGCGAAGAAAAGAAGGGGGCGTTCACGATCTTACTGGACATTTCTCTATTCCAGTTAACACGAGTTAACATCTTACGAACATCGTTACGATCCTTATTTCATCTAACATGTTGCTACAGCGTTCAACGGTCACGGGTATCTGTATGTAAGTAAGTGTTTATATACCGATACATTAGGGAATAAATCGTAATTTCTTACAGTAATCTCTGTCCCTAGATAGATAGATAAGGTCGGTCAGTCGAAGCATGTCATAAGCACAATTAGTCTAATTAGTAATTAAAGTCGTTGAAACATTCGCGCCGCCCATAATTCTAAACGTTCATCCTGTATTTTGATAAGCTAATCAGTGGGATTTAATTACTTCTCGAGACTCCCCTTTTCCTTTTGCTCCCTAGCCTGGATTTTATGCCAGGAGAGGGCTTAAAGAGCGGACTGAAAAAGGGGCGAAGGCCTAACACGCTAATTGCTACAAAACGGGAAGAAGCCCTTTTAATTTGAGGACTGTTTCACCGGTCCGGGTCCCAGGCCACCTCCTAATTGAATTGACACGTAATCCTACTCCTTTCTCGGCAACGATTAAAACTCTCCTATTTCACATTAGTGGGAATTACGCAATTACAGGATGATTAGCCCAGATCCGGAGAATATAGGAATAAGAAAATGTCTTTAAATTAGGAACCGAATTTTTTCTTCTACGTAGGCCCTTCGGATAACAAACAAATCGAGTTATGTAGATTTTTTGAAATTATTATTTAATGTGGCTTTTTACCTTTAAGTGCAGCAAAACGTTCTATTTTTTTAAAAGTCTGTAACTTAGGCATTAAGGAATACTACTAAATATGTCCCAAGTATACTTACAGGGTGTACTAGTGTTACCTCAGATTTTCTCAAAACCTACCCAACCACATTTATCAAGTCCCATCGATGGTTATGAAAAATGGCGAAAACCATTTATAAATTGGTTTAGAAAAAAATTGGTTATTGCAAAAATAACTAATTAAATCAATCTACATGCACATCTTTCTGGAATAATTTTATTGTAAAACCAAACGATATTAGTCATACTATTTTCTACAAATGCCGATTACATAACTCAGCTTTGGAGGAAACATTAGCGTAGATGGCTTTTTAAGTGGTATCAGCTTTCGAGGACCGTTTAATTATAATGCCATTAAGAGCCAAATGCCATACTTCAATCGAGCTTCTCAAATCGATTCATGACTGTCAAGCGAAATTGTTTTATAATAGGCAAGGAATATCAACTATAATTAAAATGAAATAACACATTTTTTGTTTGTCTGGTGGGGTTAATTTCATCACCCGTTTGTTACACTTTTGTCCTAGGGCACGTACTTCGAAGGGCGGACAAGTAAATAAGTCAAATAAGATCTAGGAAGCCAATGATTTTTATTACTCATGCATATTTTCCTTTAAATGTGCTAATGTTGTCATAAAACATGCTTCCTTCAAGTTCTTACATGAATTATTCACACTTAATTTAAAGCTTAACTGGCCTAAACTTTAAAGTACTTTAACGTCATTAAATTAATCAATATATGTATCCAATGAGGAGGAAGAAACAGCCATCTTCGAATACGAAGCAACCGCTCAATGGAGACATAACCTGGGATACAACGAAAATCCAGGGAAAGGAATTGTAGCAACAGACAGTGATCTAGTACTTCTTAGGAGAAGGATTGAGTCTATTGCACTGAAATAAAGAACTAGGAAAGTACAATAATCCAAAAGGATGCAGTGCTTGGGTAACTTCCTAGTATCTATTATAATCATCAAACAATACATTTCTGCTTTTGCGTGATTGTGGTTCCTTCATTATCTTTTTAAATGTAAATTAATAAACATTTTATCATTGAGCATAGGTCAACAAAAGTACGAATGTAGATTCTGTAGCATTGCTCCTATTAATTGCATTGACCCTATTGCTCGTGAAACAGGCTTTTTATAGAATCAGATAGCAGAGTTTAATTTGTTATCTGAAGGGCATCCTACCCTTACAGGGGCAATGGGAGTGCATTAGAAACTCTGCTAAACCTACCTTCACTGGAAATATTTATTCAAGGAGAGGCTAGGAATAGGTCATTTAGCTTCCAGAAATAATCAAATATGATAGGAACTAAACAATTTTTGCATACAACGATAATTGACAAAATCAGACACCCAATCTTAAAAATGGGGATTGACTATATGATCCCGGAAACATTCTTTACAATATCCTATAAAGTCTCAACGAACTATAAAGGAGAGGAAGAACCCAGAAGAACGACAGATACAATGATATGGTATACATATGGCTCCAAAACAAACGAAGAAACCGGATCGGGCATTTTCTGTACAAGCCATGAGCAATCAAACTCATTAGGAAGTATATTTGGGTCTTTCAAGCAGAAATACATGCCATCAACGCTTGTGCCCTGGAAAATCTTAAAAGAGGTTACACTGACAAAAAAATAAGATCTGATAGCCAAGCAGCTATTAAAGCAATGGCATGTAAAAGAATCACATCAAAATTAGTCAGTGAATGCATCCAAAATCCTGATGATATGTTGGGTGCCAGGGCACAGAGGAAATGTGGGTAACGAGAAAGTAGTCATTCTGGCCAGAGGAGAATCTGCAAGACCATACATATGCCCCGAACCTATACATGGGATAACAAAAACAAATATAGAATTCTCCATCGCAGAATGGATGCAAAACAAAACAAAAGGACAAGTAGATAAACACTGGCGGCGCTAGACACATTAAACTTATGATGAACCAACTCTCACCAAGACTGGCAAAATGACTGCTGCAATTGGACGGGGCTAAACTCAGAGGAATTGTAGGACTACCAACCGGTCACTGGCATCTGAGAAAACATCTACACAACATGGGCGTATACAACGATGATCCCATCTGCAGATTAGATGAGGAGGAGGAAACAGCCACCCATATCATCTTCGACTGCGAAGTAACAGCTCAATGGAGAATTAACCTAACATAGGAAAAAACTTAGGGAATGAAATTGTAGCAGCGAACTAAGGAACTAGGAAGTACAGGTGCAGTGCCTGGGGAGCACAAACCTTGCTTCCTAGTATTCTTATACCATACCATGCCATACATATTTTTAGTATTTAAATCATATCTGGCGGAAAGACTCTTAAGAAAAGGAGTATTCAATTTGCAAGGGTTCACAGAGTAGCGTCCACTGTTTCCCACACAGTACTGCCAATGTCCATTCTGACTCAAAGATGAACTTGATGATGAAACTGCCATATTGTCAAATCAGAATCAGAGGCATCCCAGCCCCTTAATAAATAAATGTTTTGAGGAACGGCCTTACCATATTTTTAACTTTATCCTCTACAATGAATTGTATATTATGAGCATTACAATTGGCAAAAAAATTGAAATTTCTTCCAACGTAAGTGGCAGTACTTAAAAAATAAGAAAAATTTGCAATAACTCGGGAAATATATGGCTTTTTGAATAGCTTATTTTTTCTCAGCTTTTGTAAGTCCTGTAATTGTTCAATACATCGGATTGTGTTTTCCACTGAGAATAACTAGGTTAAAACAGACACATGGTCAAAATGTGCTGGTAAGCCCGGCGTCCTTTATGAATAATTCCTTTTAAAAATTCATTTAAAACATGTGGATGTCACGTGGCTTTTCCTATTCCTTTTTCCAGGTTTTTTTTTTTTTTTTGCAAAAATCGGACAATGGGAAGGCCGACTTTTCCGCTATAGGATGAAAAAGGAACATCCGAAAACGGTCATGGGCCCCGGGTCCGAGTGACACGTGTTCCCGCTGGGGGATGAATACAAGTGCATAATCTCGCTGTAAATCTTTGCCGCAGGGTGAAAGCTAGCCGGGAGTTACGTCGGGTCACAATGACCCAAAACCCCACCCTCATGCGCCCTTGTAAATCATGCCCTTGTTGTGACTCTGTCCTCTGATTGTTGCGAAATATCTTTTCCCTCGGGTAAATCAAAACTTTTTCCTTGTCCAGTCGACCTCTTCCAACCATGCGGAAATGTGCCATTTACATAGTCAGTGAACACATCCTACAACCGACTTGTTCTGTCCCTCGAAAAAAAATCAGGGTAAGTAATATCGTCTGTAAACTATACTTGTACAATATTTTCCTCCCAAAACTCCCATGGTATTACTTTTATGTGATTTTTTGTGTGTATAAATATTTAGAGTGGAAAAAACACATAAGTAGAGAACGACAAATAATTTCATTTCTTTATTTTAATATACAATGTAATTGATCTTGATTGTACCGAGAAAAATCCTAGATATTTCAACCTGTAGTTGCTCAAGGTAGTCTCCATGCAAAAATTGAATCCATGAATAGCCCGAGAAATTCGAAAAATTATATCGATTTTCGTACTTCATGAGTTTTTCATGTATGAACAAAATAGTTGCTTCGTATTGTTAAAATGCGTCATAATAGGGTGTCTTTGTTGTTACGGGATACATAGACGGAATACATTTTTTAAAAGTAGATTCTGAACCTAATAGAAGTCCTTTATGGGTATAATATTTGATTTGAAATGAATAATCTCTAATGTTCAGTTGTGTTTAAATAATAGATTTTCTATTCAGTCCAATTATTTGAACTAAGCTGTTTAAAGGCATTTTAAATAAAATAGTTTAACCTCGGAGGACATCCCTTAAGGTCACTATTTAGATTTAGATAACGTACAATAAATCTGATGAAGGCCAAATATACAAGTCGAAAGCTTGGCAATTACACAACACACATGTACCATCATTGACCGCACTACCAATACTCCAAGAAGCATTAAGTACATTCTGCTAAATCAAAGATGTTTCTCAATAATAAATTAAATTATCAATTTATTAATTTTATATTAATTATTTCTTAGCGAATTTTCAAAATATATTTTCTAATCATCGCTTATTTGGACTGTCGGACGATTTCAGAATTTCACCATCTTCAGCTCTTTGGGTCAATCTAATGTTCATATATACTTTTTAATTTTTGTATTTATGATTTTTTTAGTGTTGATTGAGTATATTGAAGTAGTATATTTCCAAGCTTTCTGGCATATTTTCATAGGCCACCAAATGATCGTCCACACAAATATAAACTAGCAACAAATTAATGAAATTACAACTTTAAAAGAAAAGTTTTATCTGACTTGTTGAATCCGTCCAATGGATTAGAAAGAAACATTCTATAAGGATTCATAGGTTACAAATCACACAGTCCGACAAGAAAATTGTCTGTATTTTAATATAAACTGCTCAAAAATGAATAAGGATGTTTGTAATTTATTCTTACTCTCTTAATTTTAATTAAATTAACTGATATATTCTTGTTAGTTGTTAAAACAAAATAGAAAATATAAACTAATAACAAACAAATGTTAATCCTAATTTTTAATAACGGATTTACTTAAGAATAGTACACATGAAGATGACTCATTTTGTAAACCACCATCTTTTCTCGACTAGTCTCGATTATAATACAGTTGTATTCCCTTTAACCATAGAAAGACATCATCTTGAACCGGAAATTCGTAATATTTTTGTTAGTAAAGTCATCGAGGTCACCGGCAAGTGGATATGGAAGAGGCAGTTGGCGTTTCTCAGAGCGTAGTCTCCCAGGCTTTAACCAGATCTGAGAGACTGGAAGTGCCAACAGGAAGCCTGGAAGTGGATATCGCACTACGACGCTAAGGAACGGCAGAAATTCTCATCGCTGCAAGACCCTTTCCATAGTGCCCGCCAGATCCTAAATGAAGTATAATTTGTTTTGTCAAGGCTTTTACCATGTTGGGCTCACATCGGATGCCACTTTGAGACGAACTGTAGCAACAGCCCGCCACAAGCAAGTTGGGAGAATATGGTGCAGCAAACTCCTAGAAGGGAACACCAATTGGAATGCTGTTATGTTTACTGATTAGTCATGTTTTCGTCTGTATAGTGTTAGCAGGTGCCGAAGAGTCTATCGAGAACAGGGAGGAGTACAATGCCCCAGTTCGTGCTCCCTTCAGTGCAATTTGGAAGACGTGGTGTAATAATCTGGGCTGGAATTTACACTGAAAATGAAATGGATTTCATATTGTTGAAGACACAATATCTCCGGACGTTATGTCCAAGAAATTTTCGAGGAATACATCCCTCAAATCAGGGATCTCATTGGCAAGAATTTTCGATTTCTGGCACTGCTAGAACTCATTGAGGCAGGGTTGAGGTCCAAAGTGTCTCCAGACCTCAACCCATTGAGCACAACTGAGTGCAGCGTTGCAACATCTATGAAGTGAAATTCCTTCTAAATTAACAATCTTAATAGCATTATGCCTAACAGGTGTACAGAGGTTTTAGCTAACTAGCTAACTGAGGATATTATTTACGGTGTTAATTGTATAAAAAAATTTTGGAATTAAAACATTTAATTTGTTAATTATTCTGAAATCGTGAGATGAAGTCTGGTGTGATGTAGGTTTCAGAAAAACATTTTCTTTATCGTGCCAACGTTTCGATCTTTATTGATATCATCTTCAGGGCTCAACGTGTTTGTCTTCTGTGTAATTGTGCCATTCTTGCGTGTCGTGTTGAGAGTGCCCAACTCACATTTTAACTTTAAATCTAATTCTCTAAGAGTCTCACAACAAGACAGGGAAAAATGACACATCTACACGGAAAACAAACACACAGCTCTGAAGATGATCTCAATAAAGATCGAAACGTTGGCACGATAAAGAAAATGTTTTTCTGAAACCTACATCACACCAGACCGCATCTCACGATTTCTGAATAATTATCGATTAACGGTCACTAACCACCACACATTATTATTTATTGGTCGATTTTTTATCTTTGGATAAGAATATAATTAGCAGGATTCTATTAAATAAAATCAGATATATAAATAATTAGAAAACCCAAAATCCTCTTCCAGGAATACAGAACAAATAACGATACTTTTTTTAAAAAGATGGTTCCTACTCACATTAAGTACTTAATGTGAGTAGGAACCATCTTTTTAAAAAAGGATTGAACTCCACTCACTCCATCATTCATAATTCATGGATTATCTTCTGTGTAATTGTGCCATTCTTGCGAGTGGTGTTGAGAGTGCCCATTGTTTTTGATGTGAGTAGGAATTACCTTGTGTTGTCTGCATTTCAGCAAAAAAAGTGCACTCTCAGCAGGACTAATTATAACAATTATCACACGAATAATTATCGATTAACGGTCACTAATCACCACACATTTAATTTGTTATTTTTCAAAATTCCTTAATTAATTTTCAATAAAAAATATAACAATTTTTATTAATTTTTAATTAAATTATTAACAAAAGTAAAATAAAAATGTTAGGACAAGTAAATACTACAAACTTTGCCATATTCCTATTCATTTTTGAGCAGTTTATTAAATTATTTAAAAATAGGTCATAGATTTTTCGCCTTGATTTGACAGTGTTATTTTATACTCTCTTATGTGATAGAAGGGACGAGGGAGATTCGACAGCACGGCCCAACGGCGTTGTAAATGACCTCCGGGGGTAGGTTATTTCTCCTCCTCTGTTATGGACGCCACCCCTCGGCCCTTTTGCCCTACGAGCAGAGAGATGGCCCGATTTTTCTCAGGCCGGTCTGTTTTTATTAGCGCCACCCACTCCTCTCGAGACGAGCGGCGCTAAAACGATTTTTGATCTTTCCCGGCTCTCCTTAAAGCCCTCATCTTTTTACAAACAGAATTGTCAGAAGTGTCATCAACGAACCCTCCGCCGTATAAATAATGTATGACTAAACCTTCCCTATCCCGGCTCCAGCCTGATCCAACGTTTCCTTATGCCCTATGTCTTCCTTTATCTCTATTTCTCTTCCCTTATTAAGCATTTACTTTACCTATACATCAATCTCTTCAGGAGCAGTTCGTCAACATTTACAAACGTGTTAATCTTCTCAAAGTCAAAGACTTTATTATAATTGCTTGCCTACATTAAATTTCTTTTTTTAAATACCTAACGAGAAAATGTCTGATATCTATCGTTGCGTAATGAATGTAGTTAATATTTCAATACATTTTAAGATGCCTACATATTAATTATACAGAAAAATGGAAACATATGGTCTTCTGTAGGTTCGACAAATTGTTACCATGAGTGACCATTCAATAGTAGTAGTGAAATTAGTGGACTATTGCGAATTTATATATTATTATATTGCATTAGAATGCACCAGGGTACTTCATCACGAATTAATTTCTCGGTCAGATAGGTAAAATTTGAATGACTTCCAAATTACTCAACTTGCACCTGGTCACAGATAAAAAGAGCTGACCAGGAAAGTGATGATGAAGATAAGGACACCTTCGATAATCACATTTAGACGTGACGTTGAAAGAGATGCCATTTTGCCGATTTAATAAGCGGACCAGCAATGCATGTTTTTCGAATATACGTCACTGGTCCATAAAAAGTACACTATTTTCAATGAAGTATGACCACAATTTCACTCACGAAGACTCTGGATCATGTTATCGTCTTGGGGGAAAAAAACGAATTCACTTGTTGCTGGCAAGCTTTTGAGGTCATCATCAGGGCAAAACACTCTTAAATAAGTCTACAGGTTGACATATTTCAGTTTTTTACAGCGATACCGAATCAGTCTTAACATTGCCAAAGACTGTGAACAAACAAAAAATTCTTTCCTTGAGGTATCTTGAAATGCCATGAAATAAATTCACAACGAAAGCTGAAAACCATATTTAAATTACTCACAAGAAATTTTTTCTCGTTTTCTACGGCGACTAATATTTGTTGACTTGATATCACCACAAAATTTCCTTAAAATTCCAACATCCGTAGCCACCCCTTGTTACATATTTCCCTGATCAACCTTCGATGAAGTTGTTATGGCTAATTTACTCAGTATATAACTTATTGTATATATGTGGTATTATTCTTTGTCTTCCGTTCACTTAAAAATGGCAATACCATTCTAATTATTCCTCCATCAATAAATATTATTTATTTAGAAATCGTGAGATGTGGTCTGGTGTGATGTAGGTTTCAGAAAAACATTTTCTTTATCGTGCCAACGTTTCGATCTTTATTGAGATCATCTTCAGGGCCTGGGATTTACAAACANAACGTTGGCACGATAAAGAAAATGTTTTTCTGAAACCTACATCACACCAGACCGCATCTCACGATTTCTAAATAAATATCGATTAACGGTCACTAATCACCACACATAAATATTATAATCATTATTTAAATTCATGCTAATAGATAGATCCAAACATTAAAACAAGTCAATTTATTAAATATTCAGATATTAAAACTTACTATAAAGCCATGACTATACATGTTCATTAGGTGTAACCTCTCTCTACAAAAGATGTTCATGTGTGTCAAGAACGAACTATTTTTTCTTCTACCGATCATGTATGATGAACACTCTTTGCCATCATTGAGATTATGTTGCAGAAATTGTTTTATTGCTTATTATTAAATAAGCCATATACGTTTTTAGTAGTCATAATTGACGGTTTGAATGATTTACTAACACTTTTTATCTAAGGTCTTGGAGAGATGAAAAGTATAATTAACTTGTAATTAATATTTGCGTTTTAATTTGTTGTATTATTGATAATAAAATGCCTATAATGAATCTGTAATCTGTCATGTGTATAATTACCATGAAATTGTTATATGTTTTTGAAGAAATGAGAAGGATTCAATAACACTCGTTTATCAAGAATCGTTGTAGATTAAAACAGGCAAAATCAATCGGAGGGTCCCCATCCCATTCCCTGAAAGCTGGTAGAACGGAACGAACGGCAGCATAAATCAGGGCCACATGTAGATTAGCCCCAATGATCGGCATTGTGCTCCAACGGCATTCCAGTCCTCCATTAATACGCATTCCTCCGGGGGTGGCGGAACCAAGCATCCCAGACATGCCGCCCCTTTCAAGGCCAATTAATATTCCACCGCCTCCGCACAATCTCCGTCCTTCGGGGCTAGGTCTATGTTCGGAAATAGCTATCCGACCCTTACTACAGCTGATGGGAGGGGGGATGCATTCATGCCGACTGTATTTATTCTGCTTGCGGGGCATAATTCATCCAGCCCCTAGTATGAATCTGTTTGGATCCGTGTCACCGCAGACCTCGAAAAAGGGGAGATCGACTGTGAGAGGAGTAGACATATTTGTTTTTTGTCCCAAATCCCTGGAGGAAGAGAATCGAGCCCTCTTTCAGCAGGGGTGGCGCTTCAAAAATTCTCGCATAAATCACGTTCTTATGTTTATACACGCTTGTCCCGATTTCTCTTGTATGCCTTTGCCGTATAATTTTATAACACATATTTATAAACCACATCAAATAATTCATCACCTTACAACAGTTTGGTTTATGAGATTCGAATTCAACACTTTGTAATTAATTCTTGTCTGTAAAATATCATTTGAATTTTAATACAATATGGTGAGGGGCTAAAAAAATATATTTCCATTATACAATATAGCAACCGTTCGTTTCGTAAATACGTATGTACATAAACCTAAAATCACTGATTAATTCACATTCTAATGTTGATAATGGGTACAACTAATAAAATTATAAAACCATACATTTTAACAAGAGCAATCCCTGGTAATAATAAAACTGCCTTTATTATCTAATTAGGTGAGAGGCTTTCCTTAACGGATTTTTAAGAGTTGGAACATTGACCTATTTGGTTATTTCTATTAATTATACTTTTTATCTAAAGTCTTGGTTGAGATGAAAAAGTCATTTTTTATATAAATGATCTTTTCTTACGCGCATTTTGAAATAAAGAAACTAAGAAGCTAAGAGAGGTTCACATTTTCACATACTGCATACTTCACATGTACCAATGATATAAATAATCCATTATATTTCGCGGTCCGATTGACCAAATAAATTATTTTCAATTAATTTATTATCTTTAAGTAAGGTATTAGTTGAGTTATTTTTATAAGCATAATACGAATTCGTATCTAGATTTTTTTTTTTAACAGTTAAATTTACATTCGTCGTAGTTATCGTAAATATTAAATATTACACGTAATCAGTTTATGAAAATTTACATCTACACTGCTCTATTATTTTCTTACAACTAAAAACCGAACCGAATATGAATGATGTAATAACTTTTCTCAATTAATTAATATTTATGAAAGGTATTGGTCGAGATAAAAAGTGTCACGAGCGGGATTCGAACCCACGACCTTCGGCTAAATACGCCGCTGCTCTATCACTTGAGCTATCGTGACTACGATCCATTCGGACACAAACTTCCCATCTCAACCTACCTTTCGAATTTTCCCGCCTTTTTGCCATTTTTCGAATCCAGCTCGTGGCACAAACTTTTTCATTTCAACCAATACCTTACATAAAAATTAATCAATTGAAAGAATATAAATAATGTAACAGTTTGACTGTTTAAATTATTGATACATTATTTTTAATAAAAATTAAGTAACAAGGGCTGTATTCAAATAAAGTCTGAATATGAAGTTTTATTTCTATCAATAACACGACACCTTGACTATCATTATATTTACCCTGAAAACAATAAAAATTTTAGTTTTACCTAACTGTACTACTTACTGTTTGAAACTCTCTTTTTTAATTTTTTTTTTTTTAAATTATAAACCCAGCCGTGGAAATGAAATTTAAAAGCAGTCACGTAATTCACTATCAATCGTTTGTGTGAAGCAGGAAGCCACCCCGTTTTTTTACTCTTTCGTCGACTTTCACCGTGGCTACATTTTTTCTCGGTGGAATCCTTTTGTCTGGGACAAAGGTGAAACGGCGGCAGCTTTGACCCAGCGGAAGGAATCATTCATCACTGTTACAAAGAAAAACTCAAAAGTACAATTACAATATTACTAATGGTTCACTGTGTCTGTCCTCGAGTTTTCTTCGTTTGAATCGTTTCAACTAGTCATATGGTAACACTTTTTTAAAAACTAAAATTCACCTTACATGAAAATGTTTAGACAAAAATGAAGTCCAGTTTTTTCCCCCAAGCTCTGCAGCCTTTATACTTATTGTACTTTCGTAAGTTCCTTAGTTCAGTGCAATCGACTCGATCCTTTTTCTGAGGAGTTCTAGGTCACTGACTCGTTGCTACAATTCCTTTCCCTGAGTTTTTCCTTATGTTAGGTTCATTCTCAATTGGGCTGTTGCTTCCCATTAGAAGATAATATAGATGGCTGTTTCCTACTCCTCATTAAATAATCTGCAGATGGGATCATTGTTGTATATATATGCCCATGTTGTGTAGATGTTTTCTCAGATGCCAGTGACCGGTCATTAGTCCTACCATTCCAGTTTAGCCCTCTCATATCATCCTACTTATCATATCAACACTCGAGGTGTATTTGAAGAAAACGACATTTTTAAATATTGTCAATGCTTAAACCCTCGCGGCCACCGACACCGCCCCAGAATTTTCTTTGTGTCCAGGTTATTTATAAAATGATATGTATCAATCATATCTAAATGATATGGATGGATACATTCCTCTTCATTGCATAACCTACAATGTGGTTATAATTGAATATACCCTTGTTATGTAAATGTTTTCTCATATGTCGGTGACCGGTAAGTACACCTATTACTCCTCTGATTCTAACCCCCCCCCACCCTCTCTAACCGTAACAGTGAGTTTGCAAGTCTTGGTTACCGTTGTTTCATCATAACCATACTGTGTCTATCACGTCAAGAGTTTATACAATTCTCTGTTAACAAAGTACAGCGTGTTATTTCGACATTTTGAATTGTGTCCCTGTTGTCCTCCTTGGGAGGTTCATAACTATGTCATAACGTTTTTTATTAGGTAACAGCTGACTAACCTTATCTTTCCCCCCTATTATTTAAATATTTTGTCGTTTTTGGAACGTTTTTAGTAGTTGATGATAATTATCAATAATTAATTTCTAATCTTTTTTATATTTCATTGCTCCTGTCTTTCTTAATATAGACAGCCTTCAAAATTTTCCTTTTCTCGTTATCTTTGCTGTTTTTATAGTTTTACATAATCAAATCCAAAATCGGTTTTTAATGTTATCCACTTGTTCTGCCAAGACACTTTTTCTTTTGTATCGAATATGAATGTTGATAAATTCTATTATCATGTCGCCCTATTGTTAATATTTTGGCAGTCCTAAACTGTAAAGCAGTAAACTATGCCAGTGTATTTGTTTTCTGGAATTATAACTTTAAGTTGAGAGCATATTTTTGTGAGGAATGATATTTCCGAATGAATCTTAAAGTTAGGAGAGTTTTAACTAACTCTTTCCTCACAACTCGAACAATCCCCGCCATGAGAAAAATTAAAATACAGGTTTAGCAAAACATTCTCTACAATTTCAATTTTGGTTACGTTGTGCTCCCACAATTTTTTTTAATACAGGGGCATCCAACACTTAGGTCATTTCAGCCCCGAGCGCAGGCGAAATATAATAACACACATTCAGTACGCATTCACACGAGTAAATACATTCGTAGCTATGTACATTGCCCTCATTCTGTTTAGTAGATGGTGTATTAAATATTCCTTCATCGACCTGCACACAATAACAAACTAATCTAATTAGGGTACTTTTATAAATATTCCGCCTTCGACCCAAGGCACGCCCACAGATTGAGGGGTCGATGGAGATACTATTTCACCATCAGCCCGTCCCTATTCACACTAATAAATGCACTCACTTTTACAAAACACATATTTTGACGGCTATACACAATAAAATATTCCCAATTCGCTGCCTGATAGTCGCTACTGCCTCCGAGAGCCCCCTTTTAAATGTGGCGACATGCCCACTCGCACCCTGTAGGGAGCCAAGGTATGATACACTTCAATTATGTGGACCACATCTACCAACATTTCTCTGCACACGGGGCACCCATATCAACCGCGTATGACCACTTCTTACTCTGGCAAAGACTTTGCCTTGTTTCCGATTCAGGCCGTCGAGGAGCCACTTTAAGGTTTATTATTTTATTCATTAATGATTATTTGGAGATCGTGTGATGCGGTCTTGTGTCAAAATAATCATTAATTGACGGTCATTAAATACTACACCTCTTTTTGGGTACCCATTATTTTTGAGAATGGTATGTAAGCTTTCCATCTTCATACTTGATTTATCCATCTTCCGCTGACCGCTGCCCCAAAAAATAACCCTGGGTTGTATAACTAAGATCAAATGAAAACTATATAAATATTTATTATTCTATTCTTCCTTCGTGGTTATTCGCTTATTTTAAGATCATTTTTGAGGAGTTTTTCAGGAACATATAACCATTTCAATAAAATGATATGTTGAAGTGGCTGTATGTTCCAGCCTTAAACCTTAAAAAAGATCTTTACATTAGTCTTGTATTTACTTTATTCCAAGTTTATATATTAAAAAGCTCCTTTCCTATTTGGGCGAATTTGATAAAACTAGATAAATCTTTATTCTTCTCTTCTTCCTTCGTAGTTTTTGAATAGAATTCACGAAATTTGAGAATTGCCCCTACCTAAGATAAATGGTTGAACGCCATTTATTATCGTTGTAGGCGATGATTTTATAACGTTGTAAAAACGTTCAAAGGGCGGAGAAGTTTTCAGAGGGGCATAATGCGCGTTTCAATTTAAACGTCCCTGGCAAGGAGACGGAATTATTCACCGAAGGCTGAAAAGACAGAGAGATAAGGCCCGGAGGGTGAAGAAGGATGATTTAGTGTTTCTTGAGGATGCCTGCCGTCACACCTCGCCCCCAGACAAAGGGAAGAATGGTGTCGACGCATATTTCAATAAAACAATCACAAGTGGTAAATACCTGGACAGACTAATGGGTCCTCATTGTCGTTCCAGGCGTTGATAGAGGGCCCCGGGATCCACCCCGTGTAAATAACCTCCCCCGACCGCTCTTTCTCCCATCGGAGCCGCCTCCACGGCAGAAATGTCTCTTCCTTAGAACAATCGGCAATAGGCGGCACGACAACAATGGCCTTTCCTACAAAAGCATCTCTTATGACCGGCTCGTAATTTTTCACCCGGATTAACTGGAACGTCTTTTTCTTCCGGGCTTGTTTTCGGGCTATTACTTTCCGGGGATTTTTCCAACGTTCGGCCCGTTTTCTAACAGTTTCTGAATGAAGGGATGGGGGCTGGCTAGGAGATGGTGTTAAATTACCAACGTTCCTTCCCTACCCCACGAGCCGGTCGCTGAAAAGTAGTCTCTTGCGTTTTATAAATGTTTATTAAATCTTGCTCCACAATGGCCCTTTTGTTGGGATCTCAAATTTATTATTCGAACATCTTGAGCGGAATATGAATTATTCGGATAAGCTGCACTACCTATTAATTGTTTTTTGCGAAGATGACTGCTTTGCGTCAATTCATTCTAACAGATCGATCTAATTTAGCCAAGCTTTTTCATATACATGTTTTGACTACACCTGATATAAACTTTTCATTAAAGATTTTAAACACAACCAATTATCATACATCTACTTGGCATGTACTCATTTAGACAATGTGTCGCATGTCACAATTTAAACTCATGTAGATTTATTATTCACTCCCCAATGATTGATTATTTCCAGAAATAGTTACATTTGTTTTATATACCAACCAAATATTTATTCTTGTAATTGTACAATCCCTTATAATTGCTTGGGAACCGGTTAATGGCCTTTAGATCAAATATCTCTTGGGCAAGTGGCTTGTCCAATATTTTCCTCTTTTTTTTTCCTTTCCGCCAGATCAAGGCGCCAATACAAAACGATCAGAAACTCCGCACAAGGTGTAGTTATTTTGATTATACTATAATGACAGGGTTACATTAATTGCACAGAACACTGTGATGATTATATTTCTATTTTTACGTCTTTACTTACAATCTCATCTTATCTTTTCACACAGTTAGATTATCTGATACGAGACTTACAGATTGTTTGTCAAATTTTATCATAGTATTGTGATATGCAATTTAATAAATAGGGAACAGCAATTAGGACATATTAAGCTATTATGTTTCGTTCTCGCTACTCGCTTTTTATCTCCCTCAATATGTGAAACCTATATATGCGCGCATCTATCTATCACTGAATTCGTTATCTATTTATCTTCTAACAGAATATAAATACTCATAGGTGACCACTTCTTTTATTCTTCATTCTTTTTTATTCGACATATTTATAATTACATATAATAAAACCTACTTTATGACTCTATCTCTCCCGCTTTCTCCTTCCCTCACTCACTCTCTCTCTCACTCACCCACTCTCTCTCTCTCTCTCTCTCTCTCTCTCTCTCTCTCTCTTTCTCTCTCTCTCTAAGATGTATAAATAGTTTAAATATTTTATTTTTATGTTAATGTTATGTTAATAAATTCACTAATTTCGTGGTCCGCTTGACCAATTAATACATTACAATAATTAAGGTTTTTAGTTGAGATGAAAAAAAGTTAATGGCACGAGCGGGATTCGTACTCACGATCTTCGGCTAGATACGCCGCTGCTCTACCACTTTAGGTCACGATAGCTCAAGTGGTAGAGCAGCGGCGTATCTAGCCGAAGATCGTGAGTACGAATCCCGCTCGTGCCATTAACTTTTTTTCAACTCAATTAAAAACTTTAATTAATTTTTATGTTAATAGTTTAAATATTCCTTGCTTAAAATAATCAGGTATAAGGTGTCAATAGCTTTGCTTATTTTATCCACCGCTCACCCTTTCATCTCCCTTTTTCCTTTCTCACTCAATCGCCTTTCTCCATTACTCACTCGTTTTCACACACACTCGTTCATATTTTCTCTCTCTCTCTCTCTCTCTCTCTCTCTCTCTCTCTCTCTCTCTTTCTCTCTCTAAAACGACACACCCCTTATCCATGATTTTTATATTCAATTATAATATTAAGGCTGTTATGCTGATATCAATCAGATCTACATAAGATTTCACTCAATATTATAATTTATAATTATTCAGAAATTGTGAGATGCGGTCTGGTGTGATGTAGGTTTCAGAAGAACATTTTCTTTATCGTGCCAACGTTGAGATCTTTATTGAGATCTTCTTCAGGGCTCTGGGGGACTGACAGTCTCAACACGACACGCAAGAATGACACAATTACACAGAAGACAAACACTTTGAGCCCTGAAGATGATCTCAATAAAGATCTCAACGTTGGCACGATAAAGAAAATGTTCTTTTGAAACCTACATCACACCAGACCACATCTCACGATTTCTGAATAATTATCGATTAACGGTCTACACTAATCACCACACATTATAATTTATGAATATAGGAATTATTACATTTAATTTCTGGTCTATTAATATAATTTTCCTCCTCATTTTAATGAAGCGGATTTTATAGAATTCTAATTGATACTTTTACCTCCAAACGGTATCAACGTGTATGTGATATGCATGCTGCAGCACATATAAAGAAAAAACTATATGCACAAATATTTCATAACACCATGAAAATATTACGTAATTAAGTATTAAATATTACGTAATTTTTCATTCTAACTGTCGTTCTTGGAAAGTGCTGGGATAATGTGACATGAAAAGTAGTTCAAATAGTCTGACTTCGCGTCCACGTTTGCTAAATGTGGTCGGATGTAAACCACACAAACTTAAACATAAAACGCTTCTGAGGACAAATGAACAAGAAGAATAAACCTACTCGATTAATCAATTAATAATTTACGTAATTATTGTATTAAATCATTTATTCACTAATTATTTTTATTTTCCCCTTTTTTCTTTTTCTTTTTGTCTAAGTGCAGAATCTTCATTAAAAGGTCTGCTAACATTAAAAAAGTCAAGTTTAAGTGTTTCCTTGTTTCTTTATCTTTATCATTTGTCAGTATTCGCTTAAAATGTTTTTGTGAATATTTTCCAAACATCAAATTTTATAAAAATTCACATTAAATGCATTTATAAGTATAAGTCATTGTCACCCCAAGAATTCATTGATTGTGACAATAATTTTTTTATTTTTCAACAGTTGCAGCAAGAATTTTAAGGCGAAGAATTATACAATCTTCAGGCATAGGGGATAATGATAGTTGTTTCTAAGATGGAACGACTCCAAAAATGAACCAATGAAGATCGGAGAGAACATTTTTTAATTTGACGATATCTTTGTAACCGTTGGATCCGGTTGAACGCCTTCCAGCACAGATAAGACCAGCCACAATGAGACTATCTCATGCAAATTAATTAATTCCCCAAGAGCCTATGTTCGGAAACGTCTTTCTTTCTTCCAGCGGGGAAAGTAAATTGTTTCACTTAGAGAAACACTTCCTTATCTGGTTAGTCCATTTAATTCGTTTTAATATATTAATATCCCGTCTCATTAAGTACACGGATGAGTTCACTAACCGTGATAACTCCTGTTTTGTACGTCCAACCTGACGCATCCTGTGAGTTTGTGAGATAGAACCAAATTTTCCACTAATGTTCGCCCCCCTGGGCTCATAATTGAAATACAAATCTTGGGAAGCCACGGGAGTTCGTCCTTGGCTAATGTTTGTTGGCCTGACTGTTCCTTTTTATTTTCTATTGGCTTCCCCTGGCCTTCCAAAAAAAATCAGTTCTCTCTTCTCCTCTACTTCTCCTTATACTCTCTCGCTCTCTCTCTCTCTCTCTCTCACCATCTCTCTCTCACACACACTCTCTCATACAGACAGACAGACACAGACAGAGAGATAGACAGACAGACAGACAGACAGACAGACAGACAGACAGACAGACAGACAGACAGACAGACAGACAGACAGACAGACAGACAGACAGAAAGACAGACAGACAGACCGACCGACCGACCGACCGACCGACCGACCGACCGACCGACCGACCGACCGACCAGACAGACCGACCGACCGACCGACCGACCGACCGACCGACCGACCGACCGACCGACCGACCGACCGACCGACCGACCGACCGACAGACAGACAGACAGACAGACAGACAGACACACACACACACACACACACACACACACACACACACACACTTTGTCTTTTTACCTCTCCGCTTCTAAAAGTCTTTTTCTCCCATCAAATTTCTGTTTGTAAAAATCGCTTCTAAAGTCCGAAAGGAATCTAGATTAAAAATATCACCTATAGAACGGTTCATGAAAAGTAATTTCATGATTACATAAATAAAATCAGATCAGTCTTTTTATATGAGTCTGATTGTCTGTCTCACTCTCTCTCTCTCTCTCTCTCTCTCTCTCTCTCTCCCTCTCACTCTCACTCTCTCTCTCCCTCTCTCTCTCTTGCTCGCTCTCTTTCTCTCTCTCTATCTATCTATTTATCTGGCTATTTATCTATCTATCTCTCTCACACCCACACAGAAAACTCACTCTCACCTTTTTCTCTCTTTTTAATTATTTTAAATCAATAAGAGATTTGTTAAATGTCGATTGTACAATCATCATTTTTGTACAACGTAGATTATGTGAATTGGTAAAAATGTTTAGTTTTGTTCTTCTTGGCCCATTGGTTTCCGACAAAAAATCAGTATGTATTTTCGTCAGTATGCTAGTAAAATATTTAGCCTGCCTAATTTATTTTTCTGAATAAAATTATTCTTATTTTTGAATTATAAATTTGAATTAAACAAATATTTCTGTTCTCTTTTCCCAGAGGTAAAAGTGGAAAGTAATTATTTCCAAGATTGAGCTAGCAAAAGGGGAATATAATCTAAATGTTAAAGGCGTCAGCTGGTTTTGAAATTGAAAGAATAAATCAACCTGCCCTTTTTCCACAGAGGAAAAAATAGGACCTTGTGACAAGTGCCGGATGAATTGGGATTCTAAGATCATCCTTTCTCTTTTTACCGGGTCCAATCTCGGCCTGAGGCCATTATCTTGCACAATGCAAGGCGCATCAAACCATCGGTCGCCACTTTATTATTAATACTACCAGTGAGTGGAATGGAGGCGGCAATCCCTCCACGTCGCCCTGGCCTGGATCCTGTTCCCGGGAGGCGTTGGAACACAATGGGAACAAAAGGGGGGCGGAGGATCCAGGCCCCTAAGTGCCCATTACCTCTCTCAATCTACGTCTTCCCAGTAACAAATCCATAAACACCTTTTGTTAAAAGGGAACCGGAAGATCGAATGGAAAAATCTACAATAGAGCCGCGATAAAAAGAAAATGGATGTATATTTATTGCAAAGAAAATGTAAGACGTTAAAAAATAAACATACTATTCTTTAAAAAATTCCCTTAACAAATGAAAGATTAAATTAAAGAATTGTAAATGGACTACAGCTACGTTGTTGTAACTGATAATAACCTGGCTGGAGAAATTCTTATAGACCTAAGTTATTTCCAGTAAAATAAACATTAGATTTTGAAACATTACATTGATGTTGTTTCGTCATGTAGTTTTCAGCAAACCTTTTAAAAATGAGAATTTCACCAGAAAAAACTTATACTTTTCTACTTATAAGTATGGCAAGCTAATAATTACATATTTCCACACTCAACTGGCATGCACTAACTTATTTTCAGTGAGGAATTCCTGTTCGAACACATCTTCCAGTTCCTCACTGATGATGGCGCAAAGCCGAAAGGCGTTGGAGTATTTCAACAAGCCCGCGAGTGAAGACGGACCCAATCTTTGACTCTGCCGGTTCTGCATGTGTTCACAGTCTCATCAACTGTAACGTAATCAAATGTTTTATATGAATGATTTTGTTTTCCAATCTACTGAAGTTAGCAGTATTTTATTCAACGATTTTATTATATTATTCATATGAAGGTGCTAATTTGCTAAAAGGGAACAAAATGATAATCTTTTGTAACAAGTCCTATTAGCCACTATAAAAATCGTATGCGATGTTTTTTAAAATACTATTTTATTTTCCATTTTTATTTTTATTTATTTTTCTGAATCTTGGCTTGAAATCAGGTTTGTAGCGGTAACAGCTTCCGATGGGACCCGGTCCGAATGGAGCCGAAGGCATCACATGGCGGATGTCCCTTGGCCTGGGCCTAAAATGGCTCCGGTAATGGTGGTGTCCACCTGCTCTTGTTCTTCCCATTCTCAGGTTTAGTAAACACATAATTACTATAAACACCTACAAAATGCTCGAGACCCTTTTGAACCTCCTTCGAGCTAATTGGCTTTTATTAAACTCAGTCATTTTTGCCCTCGCAGCATTTTCGAATTGAATATTGACGGCTTGTTATAAAGTTTACAATAAACTATCAACTAAATTATTTGTGTGATGTTTAGTGACCGTTAGTTAATGATTATTTGGAGATCGTGAGATGCGATCTGGAGTGACGTAGGTTTTAGAAAAACTTTTCTTTATCGTGCGAACGTTTCGATCTTTATTGAGATCATCTTCAGGGCTCAAAGTATTTGTTTTCCGTGTAGATGTGTATTGTTGTGTGTCGGGGCACTGTCAACATGACACACAAGAATGACACATATACACGGAAAACAAACACTTTGACCCTGAAGATGATCTCAATAAAGATCGAAACGTTGGCACGACAAAGAAAATGATTTCTAAAACCTACCAGACCGCATCTCACGATCTCCAAATAAACTACTTATACCGATTAACCGTAAAACATTAAACCTATTTTAGGTATGATGAGTATTGTCGGAAGTGTTAGATACTGTAGGATACAGTGCTTGATATGAAAACAAATTAATTTTCGGCTCTATGAAATAAAAACAGGCTCTATATTCGCCCCCATTCCCCAGAAAAATTCTTAAACTCGTTATTATCAGGTTTATAACAGCATGACACACACACACACACACACACACACACATCAGAAAAATGGTGAGGTTATACCTCCGTGTCCATTATTATTTACTATAAAATAAATGCCCTACATGTTTCTGCCCAAAAAGGCAGCTGAAATGGGACACATATTCTGGATGATATTTAATTTTGTACTTTGTCTGGGAGCTGAAAATGGTGAGAAGGCAAAACGCTGTTACCAGGCAGAGAAGAAGCGAGCAGGCAGATTAAAATGATCAGAATCGACCATAATACAGGTTAATCATCGCGAATACCACCCTCTCATCTCACAATATTTTATCATGCCAAATCCAATAAATAATCCGACAGAAATATTCAAATGGTCAAGACTCAATTGAAACGCCCATCATTTATGCATTTGGGAATCTTTATAATTCGAACAGTTTTTATTCCAAAACGAGGTACGCAAGGCTCATCAAGAAGCAGAGTTTTAAAAAGCCTCCGTCCCATTATTAAAGGAACTTATCTCTGGAGTTGTACATGCCTGTCAAATGAGTTTGTGACAAAGGACCTCGGACCACCGAGTTCATGACAGTGAGTAAACGAAGGATGCATTCCCATCCCGGCCATCCCTAATTAGAAGCCGCAAGCTCCAGGAAAGATAGAATCTACATTTCCAGTAACCACATTCACATATCCTCACCTGAGGACTTTTTAAACGAGACCATATTGATCGATCAGTTATTAGAATTAGTAGAGAAACAAATCTTGAAGGTTACAGGCGAAATTTTAAAATTGTCTTTTTTCTGTCTGCTTTATTTTCTTTACTTCATGCTGTATGTTGTTTTATCAACAAATCCACAGCGGTTGACTGTCAATGTGTACCCAACAACTGCTTATTTTTAATGGTTTAATTTCAGACGGGTGCCTTTAATCTTTTTAAATCTTCTTAAATTTGTAAATATCGCGAGGTAGAAACATTTTTTACTTGTATCAGTAATCGTTTCAATATTTACATAATAAGATGGCAAGTTTTTTGGCGATTCTTGGCATATGGCAATTGGCATATAGCAATTCTGGACAGTATTCATGTCAAGATATCCTAGAATAAACGTTACCGTGTGTTACCGTTCCTGGTAATTTATCGTATTAATTTTATTATCATTACCAATCCACAATCTTCGATAAATAAAGTCCCCTGGTTAAATTGTAAGTATTTTCGTTGAGAGAAAAAAGAAAAGAGATATATTAATGAACTAGAGAGAGATTGAGTAAAATTGGATATCATTTTCCAATATTTAAGATAACTAATCCTAAATCTGCAATAGTAGATAGATGTATGTATGTGTAGGGGAAGCAGGTAGATAGGTAAATAGGTAGATTGAAAGAGAGAGAGAGAGAGAGAGAGAGAGAGAGAGAGAGAGAGAGAGAGGGTAGGAGTGAGGGAGGGAGAGAGAAAGAAAGACCCATACGTAGGGAGAAGAGGAAGTCGCAATTAAAAATATTAAAAGGAAAAGAAAGTGAGAATAATGAAAGAAGGGAGAAAGAAAGAAAGATAAAGGGGAAGAGAAGGAAAGGGAGAGAGAGAGAGAGAGAGAGAGAGAGAGAGCGTGAAAAGAAGTAAAAGAAGTAAGTGAGACAGAAATACAGAGAGAGAGAGAGAGAGAGAGAGAGAGAGAGAGAGATGGAGAGAGAAAGGGAGAAAGCGTGAAAGATGGATAGAAGGAGAGAAAGAGTGAAAGAAAAAGGAATGATTTAATGAACCAGAGAGACCATGATTAAAAGTATAAATGTGCATGTCTATCAGTTTTTCAAGTGTTTTTAGATATTCAAAATCAACATTAGTAGATAAATATGTGGGAAAAGCTGAGATACAGAATATATAGATAGAGTAAGAATGAGGGATGGAGAAAATGGAAAACGTACAAATGAGAAATATTAAAAAGAAGAAAGTGAGGGAGAAACAGCCTGGAAGAAAAGAGGACAGTGCGAGAGAAGGGGAGTGAGTTGGAGATATATAGATAGATGAAGAGAAAGAGATGGAGTGAGATATAGCGAAAAAGAGAAAGAAAGAGATAGACAGACAAATGGAGAGAGAAAGAATTATTGGGGTAAAAGAGATCTTTGATAAATCAATATACTAGTACCAAAAGTGAATGAAGGTATGCAAATTATAAAGAGTAACAGGCATGAAGAGAGAACATGAGATAGTGATAATACATACTCGAAACAGATTTTTGTAGGAACTTCGCTCATTCAGACAATGAGTAAGGCACATATTATCCGACAATTATAACTAATTAGTAAGTTATTTATTAGATAGTATCATGTATTTTCATGTATAATAGCTATTATGTTTATACATATCAGGAAACTTCGCGCCTCAGTATTCGATTTTTTTCGTACAGGCCGGATTGTTTTTATCCGTCGGTTTTCGGGTGTGTAATTATTATGGTTGGAAGCCAGGCCACCCTACATAGGTTGACACGAACCTTTTAAAAGAGTTATTACCGACTCCTCATTTCCATGATTACGTCTAAAATGGGGGTCGTTCTGTAAGGGTAAGCAGCTTCACGCAGAGGCCTGATACATATTCATCGCTTTCATTCACCTGTTTGCTCCCTAATAAGACCAAATTGCTCCAATTGGAGCCATAAACGCTCCCGGTGTATTGCTTGTTTCCCTAAACAGGCTCGTGATATATAAACTGTTTAAGGTGGGAAATTCTCTGCCAGGATGGAGCTCATTACGGACTTGAAAGGGAACGAGATCCCCAACGAGATCCTCCGATGCTTTTTCCTGAAAAAGAAAATGATAACATATTTTAATGGTTCTATCTATAAGAATGATTATGTAACTAATCGAAAACATATATGAGTTAAAAGTAATGCTGGATATACAAACTGACTTTCTCTGTCTGTAAAAAATATATTCATTACAAATAATGTTTAGTATATTTATTCAGAGTTGTTTTCAAATTTTCTGTCATTCGAAATTACTACAGTAATTGTTGTTTAAAATAAATAAACTGATACATAATGCAACCTGTAATAATGAAATTCTGGAAGAATAAAAAATTGTTTATTGAACACAGAACAGAATATCATTGTTGTAGTGTATGGTGAATTGGAGGACTGATGTTGTTACTACTCTTGATTTATGCGCTGTAAATATTTAAATAATATTTAGTGCAGTTAAACTACGAGTGGTGGATAAATTTTGAAGATATTAGCTGAAATGAAGAATGAATTTTTTATTCAGCTTGTCAACGAAATTTCAATAAAATTTAGAGGAACTTTTCAAACAATGTATAAAGTTGACTCTCTCTCTCCCTCCCCCCTCTCTCTCTTTCTCTAACACTAACTCACATTTTTCAACATTATTCATAGAACAAAACAAAAGACCT
Organism: Cimex lectularius; assembly: GCF_000648675.2. Taxonomy (NCBI): domain Eukaryota; kingdom Metazoa; phylum Arthropoda; class Insecta; order Hemiptera; family Cimicidae; genus Cimex; species Cimex lectularius. Next base: position 2,795,628 of record NW_019392764.1, on the reverse strand, counting down.
TCTTTTTTCGGTTTATTCGAAATTTACAACTGTACAATTAACTACATCAGGCAAATACAATGGTGATAAAGAATATAATAGACTTGAATTGGCCTGAGAAGAGAAGTGATTCATTAGTGACACTGCGATATAAATTTACTATCAGTCGCTATAACTCGAATTGACATCAGGAGGGCATCGTCGTTTCAGTCGGCGTTGTAGAGAATCGAGAATTGTGGTTGAAGAAAGTTGAGTTATTAAGGGGTTGGGATGACCTATGAGTGAGTTGTATTTGTTGTATCTTGATTTGATGGCATGGGAAACCTAAGGTATGTTGAGGTTATGGTAAAGACACTTTTGGACTGGAAGAACTGGATTCAAAAGGAGTTGGTTGCTTTTAGGTAGTGCGAATGAATGTGTGGATGTAATTTATTAGCGTGACTGGAGGGTTTTATCCCCAATTAATCCAAGGAATATCGAGTACTCTGGGATATAGAGAATGAATGTAATTTATGAGTGTGAATGGAGGAGCTTATCCCCAATAACTCCAAGGAATATCGAGTACTCTGGGATATGGAGAATGAATGTATGAATGTTTTATGAGTGTGAATGGAGGAGCTTATCCCCAATTACCCCAAGGAATATAGAGCACTCTGGGGTGACTACTAGCCATATTATCATGTTTTTATCTTGTTTCCGGTTTCTACGTTTTGTGTTTGTTATTTTATCCAAAATTGAATCCCCTTCTGTAAAGAGAACTAGCAATAGGATAAAGAGAAGAGAGTATATATTGAAACATAATAATTCGGCTGGAAAATCAGTAAAAGAAATTAGTAGGTTAAAACTTTTAAAAAGATTTGAAAAAAGAAATGCAAAGCTAATGAAGAGGGAAAGCGTTTACCAATGGCGTGACAATATCGTCCTCTGAAATTCTCATTTTCTCATTCGTGGCTTTGTTTATTATTCTGTACGAATGAGAATTCAATTGAAAATAAGAAATGCATTAAAAAATGGATTAGTGCTGTTATTTAAGTTTTTCATTTGTAAGGTATAGTGAATTTTAATCCTTACACAACGTAGATAAATATTTTTTATTACAAAAATTGAGCTTGAACCAAAAGTCCTTGGTCGCAACCCTGAAAATTAGTGTTTTTATTGTTTTTAAAAGTGAAGAAATTTTCTTCTGAGAATTATTGACTACCAATTGAAATATCTACTACTAATTGAAATATCGATCGTATCCAAAAACGTGTGAATAATTTCAACTTTGGATATGATCATCAGCTTTACAATAACATCAATAAAGGAAATGTTGATAGAATATTTTTTTCTTTACCACTAAGCTTTTTCTCTTACATTGAACCATTATTATTTTAGTTTTCTTTAAAATATAAAACTTTACCTTCATGTTATAAACATACAAAATGTGCACCAGAAATAATATCATACTGATATTATTCTTAAGTTATAAAAAGTTGATATTTTGATACTTTTGCCAATAACGCGCTGTCATTTGACAAATGCATTGGATCCGTACTATCAACCTGAACCCCCAAACAGAATTTGTCTAAATCAAGACAGCCCTTTTTGCAACCCCAGGGGTTCGGGCCAACTCTTTGAAGTCACGAGCTCTCACTTATCATCGGAGACATGACAGGAAGGCTAGGTGGAGTCTCAATAACGCTTCTGTCTCCGTCGTGTATTAATAATCCCTGTCACCTGGTGCACCGAGACAGGATCAGGATTGTTTTTCACCCGGGTTTCCGCCGTGGAGACCGTGGACAAGGGGCTCCATTTTTCGCCTGGTGTGAAAGAAAGTGTGTTCACTTTGCATACGATTTTCTAATAATTTACTTCTGTGAAAGTTTTTAGCTGGCTGTAAATCTTTTTTCTTAAAGAGCCAATGAGACTCATTCCATTAATAGTTAGGTTTGTTAGAGAGATCACACGTGCGTAACTCCCTCGTCGGATCTAATTTTACTGTTACACCGTGCCGAAATCAATATTTCACTACCTACAATTCATTTCTCTGAATTGATTATCACTAAAAAACAACAAAACAATTTAAAGAACCTTCTTGTTCAATTGTTAAACACTTTATGAAATTGAATTTTTTTTTTTAAATGAACCACCTATAAATTTTTCTTCACTGAAGTGTTAATAAGATATTATACAGGGTGACTGGCCATAAGTGTCGAAAATTTCAGGTCTTTCTACTCACCATATGCAACAAAAACTTCCCATAAACCCTTATCCAAATCTCAGCGGTAAAGAAGTAATTTCAGGGTTTTTTTAAATTTAGGTCCACTAAATTGTTTGTAAACTTGCAGGGAGTTTGTAAAAAATTTACATTGCGGAATTGATAAAAAAATTCTTAATGGAAAAATCAGAAAAAATAAAAAATGTTGAAAGTTGGAATTTTTTGAAAAAGTTGGAGTGGTAACTACTGTTAATAAATACAAATTCTTGGATCTTTTCAAATTCCCTCAAAATTTCTCCATTCAATTTGCCCCCAGCGGTGGTATACCACCTTTTTGGATTGCGCTTCTGGAATGCCCAAAAATTTTGCAGTTTGTAGAAAAAACTGGTGTCGATGAAGGGCGGCATGCTCAATTTTTACATAAAATCCGTCTGAGTTTCGTGTCAGTTCTTTATTGTTCAATTCAATCAGATTCCTTTATGTTATCAGCTGGGAACGTTCTCAGGTTGGTGATTTAAATTATTTCTTCGTTTCCTAATGTACATCTTGCTGATATGTATTTCATTTATCGTGACAGCAACGGTGGTGCTACTGTTGCAAGGAAAGAATACCAAGCACGTTTTCCACATTGAAATGTTTCAGCAAATCCACCTTCGAACGACTTCATCAGAGACTGAGGAAAATTAGTACTTTCACTCAAAGAACGAGGGAAGACAATCAGCGAACTGATTTAGGTGAAGAAAAAATCAACCCTCTGCTGGTGGTCATTTGTTCCAAAGTTTGCACCCTTGTAAAATGGTAGGGTGCAATCCTTCCCGACGGAGGGTATCCCAAACTCTCCATTGTGAAACACCATGGTTTATACATCACGCACGTGTACTGGTTTCGGGATCAGTTTAACAGAATGGAAAATTTCCTCATTCCTCCTGAAATTGTCGACACTTATCGCCAGTCACACTATAACTGAAGACTGTGAATGCTCTGTCGAATAGGATAAACTAATTACTGTCAGAAAAGAGGGCTTAAAATCCAACAAAATAATCGTTGGACTCCGTTGAACCACTTCACATTAACTGTTGCATGTTACAATTCAATGGGCTGTGCCAGGATTCGATCCCAGAACGGTAGCCAGGACGCCCTAACCACTCAACCCCTATTTAATGTATATAACTACAATACAACATTGTATTCCGTAATACTATCGTCATCCACATTTGAGAAATATTGCGAATTAATAAAAAAATTCATATTAAAATGGCGAAAAAGCGAAATGCACCAGACTGATTAACGGTGATACTCGACTTTTATTGTTTATTTCAAAGCATGATATGTATTTTTGCCGTTATATTCATTTCAACATACCTATTTTAATGGAAACAAAATTAAACGAGATCAGGAATGAGTTTTAATAAAAATTATTTAAGTACGATGATTTGAAAGAAAATTCACCAAAACACCAGAAAAACGTCTATGATAGACTAAAATTTACTTAAGATTTGTTTTCTGGTTTTGCACTTAATAACGCGTATGACATGCAGAAAACTTAAAATCCCTAACCCTTCTCTTTATCCCCATACGTGTTCTATAGGATTCATGTCAGGAGAGCGTGGTGTCCAAGTGATGGGTGACAACTTGAGCTAAATGCGGTTGAACATTTAGCAAGCATTCACACGAAGTTGTCCTAAATAAATGAAGCGAACGGGACCACAGCTCAATTCCCTCAATGTACCTTAGTGCAGTCGAAGATCTATTCTGCATGATAATCAGTTCGGTACGGGCATAGATGTTGATTCCATCCCATAATATAACGGATTGCCTTTGAAAAGGGCGTCTCACGCATGGCACATGAACTCCAACTCTTCTCCAAGCATGGTCCCGATCATCTGGTAAACCAAACTGCCCCTTATACTACTTACTTAGAGAACAGCCCATCATCGTTCAAGTGTCCTAGCGAGATGCTGATTTGAGAACAGTTGCCTTTCTGCTTGGTCTCTCCCCAGAAGTGGACAACCTGATGTGTGAAGTCTAGAGACTAGGCTATTTTCTCGAAGCTTTCTGATGACTGTATTTGAGCTCACCTTACATTTCGAACCGTTTAGAGCCGACTACCTGTTAAGGAAGTCGTTAAATGGCGGTTCTGCAGTGCGGTAAGAGCAATGAAATGATCGTTTCTATCCGTCGTGCATGGAAGTCGATCTTTCCCTTTGAACGAGGCTTTCGCTTAAGAACTTGTGGATGGATTGCAGCACACCCAGGACTTTGGGCTATGTAACGGACACTAGGTCCGACGTTGGTCAAAGCATCTGTCCGACCTGCCAGACCTTCTCAATTTAAACCATGCCTTGAAGAAAAAAATGTTTCTGAATTTATTGTTTTATTAAAGAAAAAAAAATTAAAAATCAATTAACTCACTGGATAAGTTGGCTCTGGAGAGAATGAAATTAAACTAATTTTCGTTATTTCTAATTTTAATTTTTTTTTTAATTCATCATAAAAATGTACAATAACTTTATTTAATGTGAGTAATGTTATTTTTCTTGGCCATAATGGTAGGTAGAGAGTGGGGAGCGGCACGAATGGGTGGTGGACCGATCCGTCCCTGGACGAAACCATTGCGGGAAGTCTAATTTAAGAAATATTAACAAAAAATTAACAATTAGTTGGCTGTTACTATTGAGAAAAAATATTTTAAAAAAATGTTATTTGTGTTGGTATATTATAAATTTATTGTGTTTGGTGCGCATTTGTAATTGATGGTAGATTCATTCACGCTGTGATCGACTGGTTAGGGCGTGCCACAGTAGCAGTTCTGTGTTCTAATCCCGGTGTAGTCTATTAAATTTGTATTAGCAAAAACATGAACAATGTATTGTAGAGTAGTTGGACCTTAGTCCGCGACGCTCAAAAATAATAAGTATGTAAGACCTATTGTATGTCAGGAATAAATTTACTTTTCTGTAGAATTACAGCATAATGTAATTGAAAATGACCATTCACCATTTGATGAAAAAAATTTATTTTTCTTTAACTATTCTATACAAATAAAGGCTTACTATGCTGCTAAATGTTGTTGGCATAATGGGTGACTGAAAGAAATGTAGATAGAAGACATGTCGAGAGAGTGAGAAGATATATAGTTAGAGACAAAAATAGACAATTAAATAGATACACAGAGAACAAGAAGGATAGAAAGAAGGAAAGAGGGGGAGAGAGAGAGAGAGAGAGAATGAGGGAGGAGAGAGATTAGAAGTGTATCAGTGCGTTCGAATCCCGGAATAGCCATTTCTTTTTAACTGATCATAATATGAAGAAAGTACTGTAAAGTGGTTGCCGCTAGGAATTATTTTACTTTTTTACAATGTTTTATGTAAAACCTGTTCCCCTTTAGCATAGCAATACTTATTCTATTCTATTTTTAATCTTCGGAGCATAGAAATATTTAAAAAACTATGAGGTTTACTGTACTGGGGTGTGAAAGTAATAATTTTATATTTACAGATAAGATTATAATAATTATTTAGTTTATCGTTAATATTTTTTTCAGGGAAGTGATGACAGAAGCAAATGTCAATATCGATGACTTATATTCCATACGTTCGTGCAAGTGACATATGTAATGACAGATTTTAACTCTCGAAGGCGGGCTTACAAATCAGATAAATGTTCATTTCGCATTTGTTGTATTCCATGTATGGACCCCCTCCCCAAAAGATTAATAGTAATTTTTCCGTTGTCACAACTGATCAAGGCCGTAAATCCTAATCAATGAAGACCCTATTTTCGCATAAGAGCTGCCGGACGTTCAGTTCTGGGTCAGAAAGGCCCCGTGAAGCTGGAAGTTGACAAATGTTTATTATGAATAATGACTCAGAGGCCCGGTACGCTTTCATATTAACATTGATGCTGGGAAGGGTACGGCGTGGAAGGGGCGACATATAAACCGCATCTAGCTACCCATGTTACCCCTCTGTTATTGCATTACCGCGAGCTCGCTCCCTTTTCTCTCTCTCGTACACTCAACAAACCTACACTCCTATTTCTCGCCCCCGCCTCCTTAACTTGATGGATTAAATTATCCAGACTCAGACAAGATTCCGCCATTTAGTTGTCACAAGGGGAAACAAGCCTTGTATCAACTCTCTCAAAAAATATTCATGACTTTTTCCTTTAGAAATCGTCATTTCATTTAGTCTACGTTTCGAGCGTAAGACAACTACATGGCACTCGTTTTCTCTACTCGACTTGCAAATTTCTGATTAATTCTTCATTTAAGGCGGTTCTTTTAAAATTTTAATTAATATGACTGGCAAAGAACTGATTAAGATAAATTCAATCCATTACTCATTGTACATTTCCGCCATTTATATTCCTTGCTTCCAAAACTATTTATCTTTTTAATTAAAGTCAAAGAAGGTCCACATCGAACCCGCCCTCATCTTAGCACTCCGATATCTGGGATCTACACTATGATTCTAGAATTTATGACAAATATTATAATTTAACCATTTTGAAAATTGATGATTCGTTAAAATACAAAATTTTGAGTATTTTCCATGACATAAAAACAATACAGAAACCATTATACCTATTTGATATTAGTTCTAATTTTATAGTGTAAAAAAACTACTTTTACACAGTCTCAAACTGTATTTAAAATGTCGTTGTGTCGTATACACTGTTTTTATAATTCATTCTTTCCTAAAACTATAAAATTTAACTTAACATTAGATTATGTTCAATCATACTCTGTCAACATCAAAAATAATAAATGTGTGGTTCCACATCCTACATATATTTGTTAAATTTAAAAAATGTTTGTAAATCCCAGGCCATCCCTAACCATCCCTTAAGATGATCTCAATAAAGATCAAAACGTTGGCACGATAAATAAAATGTTTTTCTAAAACCTACGTCACACCAGTCCGCAACTCACAATTTCCGAATATTAATAATAATAAAGTTTATTAGATTTATAAGTGCACATAAATGTACTCAACAAAAAATAAACAATACGGCATGGATTCTCCGTCTGCCGGAAGGTGGTGAGAACATTGTAATAATAATAATAATAATAATAAATAATATAATAATAATAATAATATAATATTATACACTGCAAAATAATATAAACCTCTCTGATTATAAATGGTTAACAAAAGGACAAATTTTTCTGAAATAAAATAAATAACTAAATAGAAACTATTATAATGAATTAGTTAACCCATTAAAAATAGATTAAGTAAAAGAAATAAGGATAAACATAAGAAGGGAAATAAGTATACAAATAAGAATAAAAACTAAAAAATAATAATAACGTCGAATAATAGATAGAATAAAACGATTTTATCATTCAATATAATCCTGCCTATATATCCAGGCTGCCCTGGTGTATTCCACCAATGCAGCCCAATTGGATCTATCCAACAAACTTGAAAATTCTTTTCTCGTAAATACACAGCACCCGAAGAATAATCTTGTATATTCAGAAAGAATAGGGCAAACCGCTATAAAATGGAAAATGTCCTCCCTTGCTTTCAAGTTACAAAGACGGCATTCTTCTCGTTCAGAAGCTTGGTACGGTTTGTAGTTCAGGTTAAACAACTCGCCCCTTAACCTCACCAATCATCTGATGGATCGAGGATCTAAATTTTGCTTGTTTGTTCCAGTTAAACTTGCACACTTTACTTTCGGATTTAGTTCCCTGTATTGTGTGTAATGTTGGGACATCATGGTTCTTTCCACAAACTCCTCTCTTAGGGATTCTGTAACCTATGTAAGTGGGGGTTGGTTTTAAGTGCACGAGTGTCAAAAAAATCAAAATTAGGATCAAGGATAGCGTTAGAGTCGTCATGTTTACGAGCTAGTGCCTTCAACATCAATCATCAAAAACATATAGTACAAAAGCCGAAGGTCGTGGGTTCGAATCCCGCTCGTGACACTAACTTTTTCATTTCAACCAATACCTTACATAAAAAGATTAATTAATTGAAAGATTATATTTGTATTTTGAATTGTGTAAACCTTATTTTGTATGTACGAATGATCGTTAAATGTATGAAAGGTACATCAGACTCAATTTGGCGAGCTTTGTTATATAAAGTTTTCAATTTAATTCAATTTAATATTTTCTCTTTTACAAAGTACACAAAACTCAATACGCCCAATATTGAAGAAGACAAAAACGTTCATTCCTTTACCTAGTAGGATGTAACATCGTCCATAACCCTAATGTGTAAATGAACAAGGTATCTAGATTATAGTAGACCAAAGTCTCTCTTTCTTCCACTGCGAACTAATATTTATACTATGGATTTGGTCATTCTTTATTTTCAAACATCGGAAAGTGCACTACCCTAAGGTTTAATATATCTTCTATAGTACGTTTAATAACGTTAATTGGCTTAAGAAGATTTTAAACAAAACACACAAAAAATAATATATGTAATTTTTGACTAAACTGTTACTTATATTTCCATGTTCTAGCCGCGTCGTCTAACGCGACTTGCATAACCAGCAATTTTAAGTAAAAACCAAAGTGTAGGTTCATCACTGCAGACGTCAACAAGAAATTTAAGAAACATCATAGACTATGTAATATAAACAAAGAAAAAAAAGATAGATTGTTGCAAAAATAACAGCTTTCTGTATTCTGGAGTTCAAATGCACAATTTTAAAACTAAAAATATTTGAAACCATACACGGCATGTGTGGAATAATCCATTGCGTTACGGATTCGCTGTTTGTGAATGGTTGTCATTAGGCTGCTCTATGCCGCAGAGGGGCATAAGATACGGTTGTCCATTTGGACCTACTAGGTGTCTTTTGTCGGAGCCTATTTCTCGTCAGCACTGTGAAAAGTGCTTCGCATTAAGCCCCCCTCCGCCTTCTCCAGGAGTAAAGGATCAAAACGAAAAGAGGGTTGCACGGTTGCGTATTCCTTTCATAGATCGGCTGAAGGGTGGTAACGCCACATAAGTAACAAGAGGGCTACGTGAAGACTTGTTCTTCAATTTTTTTTAATATCTAACAATCTATTTTTTAATTAATAAGTGTGTGGTTTTTCATCAATTGTATTTTAATGACAATCGTAGTGAATCCGTTGATTATTATTTTTTACTAATTATTATTATTACTAGACCGCATCTCACGATCTCCAAATAATCATTATTATTATTAATGCACTATCCTAAAAATAATCCTAAGTAGCCTAAGCCAAAATTGTATACTACCTTAAGACAAATAAATTTAAAAGGCAATTTTGGTATTATACAAGAAATTACATGCAAGTACATTTTTGAGAGATACGCATATTTTCTAAATATTTTTTACTTATAGTTTCCATTCTTACAAATTGCAATACGGAATATACTGTAGTTCGTTTCAAAATCAATATTTTTCCAGGTCTACCTGCACACAGATGTACAATAAAGATATGTAGATAAATAAATATATAGATTAATAAACACTGTTTAACTAAGAGAAGATGAATGAAGGATAGAGAATGAGAAAGAAAGAGTAATAGGAGAAATAGTGAGAAAGACGTATCGATTGATTAGAAAACATAGGGAGATGAAAAGAGTCTGTGTGTGTGTGTGTGTGTGTGTGTGTGTGTGTGTGTGTGTGTGTGTGTGTGTGTGTGTGTGTGTGTGTGAGAGAGAGAGAGAGAGAGAGAGAGAGAGAGAGAGAGAGAAAGATTGATAAAACAGTGAAGATATAAAGATAATATATAGATAAATAGAAATCTATAGAAATAGATCGATAGAGAGAAAGAGAGAGAGATAGAGTGAGAGAGAGTGACTGCATGAGATATTTGAATATTGATATGTAGATAAAAAAAAAATAGAGAGAGATATCGATAGATTAATAGAAATAATGAGGAATTTATGGGGAGAGAGAGAGTGAGAAACATGAAGACCGACAGACAGAGAAAGAATTTATGAGTGAAAGAGGGACACAAAACTTATGTTTTTGCGTAAAACCAATGGACCAAGAACGAAAACTAAACATTTTCATAAATGTGTGGTGATTAGTGACCGTTAGTCGACGATCTCCGAATAATCAATTTCATAAATTCATCATGTAGTGTCACCATAAAGAAAGAAATGAAGAACCCATAAAAATGTAATAATAATAAAAGAAAATTACTAATGCAAGTCACAAACTCAGATAGATTGTTTTGTTCCACAAATTGAAAGTAATTTGTTACCGTTTATTTTAACTTCTATCTGTTCAGTGTGACAGCTTATAATACGTTATCTACAACGTTTTTATGTAGGTTTTTGGTTTATTATAAAGTGATTTTGTTATAAAAAATATTTTCTGAAGTCGAATTGTTGTGCGAGGTTAGGCTGTTTCACTATTTTACCAACTTGTAGCAGATTACTTATTAATTTTAGTAACAACAGTAACAACATCTGGTTTGTTTAGATTGGTTTAAAAAGCGATTTTTTGATTTTTTTGTTTTTATGAGCTAATGCATTCTGGAAGTTTTTTTAAATTCTGAGTTCTCGGAGACTTATTCACAATTGTATAGTTATTGTGTGAATTTTCATTATCGTGCCAATGTTATTCACTCCCTTTTTCAACGATTAGAGATATTGCTACAAATTTTAAAACTTTAACGGGTATTCAAAACCTGGTTTTTTTTAAATATTCCGAATTGAGATAGCCTGAAATGCTCGTAACCGGTCAGTTTGTTCTTTCCACATTTGCTGGGTTGGTATGTTATATGCGTTTCCGAATTTAGCCTTCTTCAGTGTGGAGTTCAAATGGACTATTGACAAATCACACATTGAGGATAGAAAGCAAAAGCATAACTAACAACATGTGCAGTCAGTTTCATTTTTTGATCTAAGAATGAGTTTTGTGTTTCTTTCTCCGTCATTTATTTTTCCTTCCTATTTCATCGAATTTCCTTTTGGTTCAGATAAACAATTTGTCTGTACTAAAGATGGCAAAAAGTCGAAATACATCTGCCATACCAACCCAGCAAAGACAGGCCGACCAACTGATCGGAAACGATCAAGTTACGAATTGCAAAGGAATAATTTCCGCACAACATTAGTGATATATTTGACTTGCATATAATTTTATTTTGTTTGCCGTCTTGTGTCATTCCTTTCTATCAGGCAGAGTTTTGTGCCATCAATTTTTCATTATTCAAAATAAAGTTTTCCTCACTTTTTTCAGTTTCATTTTGTTCAAATTCCTGGTTCATCACACCGCAGACAATATTGAGAAATCTTTCAATTTAAGAAATAATTGCCTACTTTGTGCGAGGGATGTTTTCATCCTCAGTTTGCTTTTTATATAAAAAAAGATAGGAATTGGTTAACAAGCTTCATAGAACCCGGTTTTATGTAACGATAATAATGTATATATTATATACATTCAAGAAAACCCAAGAAATCACATTCATAAGTTAATAAACGATGAATTTATAAATGAAGGTGATAATAAAACAAATAGATTTAGTTCGCTATGGAAGAAAAACATAGTACAGTTTTTTTGTTTGAAAGGAATAAATACAAAATAAATTAAATTAATTAAATGGGGCTTTATTATTTCTTTGCATTCGATAAGTAGATTGATGTATTTGTGATAGCGGAGTTGTAAAATTAATGTATACTTATTATAATTAAAAAAGAAATAATAATACAGTATTTAAAAATAAAATCCAATAAATTTAAGCATTAATAAAAATAAATTAATTATTCAGAAATCGAGAGATGCGGTCTGGTGCGATGTAGGTTTCAGAAAAACATTTTCTTTATCGTGCCAACGTTTCGATCATTATTGACATCATCTTCAGCTCTCAAAGTGTTTGTCTTCTGAGTAATTGTGCTATTCTTGCTTGTTGTGTCGAGAGTGCCCTTGGTTGTGCCAAACACGACATGCAAGAATGGCACAATTACACAGAAGACAAACACTTTGAGCCCTGAAGATGATCTCAATAAAGATCGACGTTAGCACGATAAAGAAAATGATTTTCTGAAACATACATCCCACCAAACTGCATCTCACGATTTCTGAATAATTATCGACTAACGGTCACTAATCACCACACAATAAAAATAAACGTAATCTTACGAGTCAAGAATATAAGAAAATATACTTTCTTTCGTAACTGACTAAAGTTATGAAATTACTGATATTAATTATACTTGCTAAAAAATTTCTATGTATCATATTATAAGCGAATATAATGGCGCGAAAAATAAGATTATTTCTTCACAAAAATAATATTACTAAATTATTAATAAATAAAATAATAAGTATTGTAAGGAAATACTACAACATATTTTTTCGATATTGTCTTGGAATAAAATCAATTTTTTTATCAAAACGGTTCATCAGATGTTTATTTAATATTAGAGGGTCTTTTCTTTTCCTTTGGCTTATATTTTATAGTGTTTTTGGATTGGAGTTTATTTTCTTCTATTTTTGTTTAAATACATTTCCAGGAAAGAAGAAGAAAACAGTAAAATTGATTGAGGAGGTGGCTCAGAGGTATTCGGAAAGGTCGATTCGAAATTTGTTTCCTGTTTGTAAAATTATTAACTAATAACCCTTGCACAAAAATATTAAATAAATGTTGATGTATCGGATATAAACTGTAAATATGAACATTTTTTTTATATTTTGAAATAAAATACAAACATACAAAAAAGTAAATATCCTCCATGGAGATACAAATCTGGTCTAACAACAATGGCGGAATATAAACCTTGAAAGTTTCAAAATAGAGCCAATTAATAATAATTTCTTCTGGTAGAACCGGTTGCGACGGGGTGGAAATTTGACAGTGACCGCAGTCTCACCCTTCCGGCCATTCCTGGAGGAGGGAAGCCCGTTTCTCGCGGTCGGGGGCAAAAATAAAGTTGATCCATTTTGAAATGACAAGCGCAAGGGCAGGTAGCCCCCTCTGTGGTGCCCTGTGAATAATCGACCTGCATTTGTTCCCTGTCCTGTGGGTCCTTTTGTGAGCGAAGGGAGCATGGCGGAGCTGCATTGTGCCCCGCACAAGTGATGTATACGCGGATTATGTGCACGGAATACCTAACTTGGTCTAATGCTCAATTGGAAAACACAACATTATTTATACGAACGTGGTTATACCGAAAGCAATTTTTGTTCCTAATATTTAAATTTTCTACTTCATTACGTTATCCTTCGCCATTTTATATTGTTGTGTCGACCCCCTTTTTTATATACAAGTGGTATTTATCGTTTAACGTTCCTCTGCATCACCCTGTGAATGAAAACAAAAGCCTTGTTATATTTCATAAAATACTAAACAATCCTTACATAATATCAACTGTAATGTCAATAAATTGTATATATCAATAGCTAATTGATGATATAATAATTAATAAAACGTTAATTAAAGAAATATTGATTGACAACTTATTTTCCCAAAACAAACGCTTTCTCTTTTTCTCTTTTCTCTCTCTCTCCCACCCTCGCTCTCTCACACCCTCTCTCTCTCTCTCACTCTCTCTCTCTCTCTCTTACACATACACACACACGCACGCACGAACACACACAAACACTGACAAAACTATTTACTATAAAACCGTAATCCCACTTTCCTCTGTGATTAGTATACGTTAATTCCCTTGCTTTATTTATATACTATTGTTTATATATTATATGTAAACTAGGTAACATAGAAACATCTATTTATTGCTACATAAATTCAATTAACCTTTTTTTAAGTTGCTTAATAAATCATTGAAATATGTTTAGTCTCACATTTTTTCTTCTTCAGTCACATGGTCAGTCACTCTCTCTTCCTCCTGCTCTCACTCTCACTCTCACTCTCTCTCTCTCTCTCTCTCTCTCTCTCTCTCTCTCTCTCTCTAATCTATCTATCTCTTGTTCTCTTTCTTTCTCTTTCTCTCTCTTTCTCTCTCTCTCTCTCTATTATTCTCATTCTCTCTCTATCTCTCTCTATCTCTATCTATCTATCTATCTATCTATCTATCTATCTTGTTCTCTTTTTTTTCTCTTTCTCTCTCTCTCTCTCTCTTTCTCTCTCTCTCTCTAGCTATCTATCTATCTATCTATCTCTATCTATCTATCTATCTCTATCTCTATCTATCTGTCTATCTATCTATCTACCTATATCTCTCTCTCTCTCTCTCTTTCTCGCATACTCTCTCTTTTTCACTCCCTCACTCATTCCCTTCCTCTATCTCCTGCTCATGTCTTTTACATGGATATTGCACAATTTTGACATACAATTTTTTGCTTCTGTTAGCGGTGGAATGTTTCTCATCTGGAGTATGAAACCTTTGTAAACTTTCCAACGTTTTTTAAAACTTTTTTCTTTAGGTAATTATATTCCTCCTTCTCTTCAGTACCTTTTTCGATAATTTGTATAACAAATTATAATCTACAAATTCTGTTTAAAACAATCTATTTTGTTTATTTAATTATTTGTTAATTAATGATAATTAACCATTCTTTTAAGCAATCCTTTTTGTGAATTTTGGCCTAATTAATCCCGCAGGTTTAGTCTATTAGAAGCTTTTCGGAATTTAACCGTAATATTTGTAGAAAATTATGCTGTTTGTAGTAATTATTTTCTTACAAATTCAACTGTGCATTGCCAAGGATTTGTTTTGGTGAAGTTAAGTTAGTGATAGAACAATTGTAACCTATTCCAAAGAGCATTACCAGTGTAACCTAGAAGAATACTTCAAATCGTCTGAAAGGGAAAAGTAAAAATATGTCTTTCCCTTATTTAAACACCTGCATATTCACTGTACGAGGTTGAAAGTGAAAATGGACACGAATGAGGGGGTTAAATCGTTTCAGCAAACAAAACCAATTGTTTTCGAGTTCGTCGTCCGTTTTTGAAATCTAAGGGGTAGAACGAAAGTAGAATTTGTTTACAGCAGGTATTACTCGGAAGACAAAAGCCTGGTCGTCAACCCTTGCAAATTCACTTTCCGTTTTCTGCGAACCAGGTGACACGGTCAATCAGGGATTTAGCCCTAAAAGGGAAATTCGCCTATTGTCCTCGTCCTTCCCTTTCGGCCCTATTTAAATTATTACCTGTCCAGTGCATAAAGGGTGGTTCAAGGGCGTGGGATGTAAATTTCCACCAAAAGGGGTTTGTTGTGAAAACATTGCAATAAAACCGACAGGTAAATCAGCAAGCCTTCGGCCGTCCGGTTCTCTCAGGAGTTCAGTCGACAAGAAACCTTCGGTTTCAGAGTTTCAGCAGATGTGTACTGGTAAGTTTTTATTATCTCATTATTCCCACCTGGACGTTATTTTAACCCGCGGGGCCCTTTACCCGTCCGTTAACAAGATATAATTTCCACGGCTTAAACAGGTGCTCGAAGCAATCAAATAGCGGTAAAACAAGCGGAAGTGTGCTTTAGGGGATTGCATTGTTTACACAGCAAGGTGACAACCAAGGATGACATAGTGCCCGTGTGTAGTGTTGATGAAACAGGGTTGACCCCCGGTTTAGAGATTTACGGCCCTAACAGCCACACGTCCTCCCTTTATCTCGGAATACATCGGTGGACGACCATTTATGTACATAGAGAACCATGGAACTACATACATATATAAAAAATATTTGCACACTCAAACGTAAAAAAATATTTTATATAAATTAAGTATCTAGTGAACTCAATTATTCTTTCTTCATTTTTTTTACACTAAAAGTAACCCTTCTAAAAACTAGAATACAATCTTATATCAAAAAATAAAAAAATTCAATTTACTTTACATCAAAAGCCAAAATATTTTTTAAAAATATGTTTTAGTAATTGAAATATACCTAAATACATCACACAAAGTAGAAAGATGTACGCAAGTAAACTAAACCAAATCCTATGATTTAATAAGCTTATTTATGCACAATTTCCTTCTAAGAAATCGATTCATTCAATTGCTTTTGTCGCTGCATACCATATTGTATACCACGCAATTTTTTTCCTTAAAATTTTACATGAAAACAACGCAATTGTCGTGGTGTTTCTTTTACAGAAAATTTCCAAATTAATATTGTTATAACCTCTATAATTAATTTCAAATATTTAAAATTCACAAAAGAGTATGATATGGCCTTCAAAATCTAAATAAAAATAACTAGGAAAAATAATAAGTTAATCATAAAACATATATTTTTAATGTTAAATTTACCCAGCAGAAAAAGCACTTCCATTAACTTGATTTTGATTGCTGTTTGCATGTTTATGAAACTTCTATATACAAATAAAGCAAAATTGAAGTTACGAACCCTCTAAATCAACTGACAAGATCTCAACCTATTTTAATGTTTTAAGAACCGACGTCGGTCTTCAAGGAAATTTGAGATCGCCTGTAGAAACTTAAATATATCAATCTGTAAACATATTTCGGGTCGTTTTTCTCTGATGATGACCTTAAATTAGATCGAAAGCTTGACAGTATCAACTAAATTTTCTTTCTTGTTCAAGACTATACCTTGATCTAGTGTTTGTAAGTGAAAACTGGTCGATACTTTTAATACTGAAAATTGAAGTTACATTCTCAATTCCTCAGTTCCCCACTCAATTTATAAATTTGAAAATAGGTTCAGATTTGTAAGAAATTCTACAAAAATATATATAAGAAATCATTGTGTTATCTATGTCTAGGTATACATCCCAACCATGGTATTTGGTAAAATATAATTATGACAAATTTGGATTCGTAAAATATAATATACACCGGTTGTGAACGGAATATAATGATAGATGGAAAAACCAACAGATTATCTGTGTTAACTATGCATTTTTCTTCAAAATTCAAACAAAAGCAAAAATGACAGGATCAAATCATTGATTTAAAAACAACTCAGTAAGTTATAATATTTTCACCGAGAATTCATATTATATTTTCATTGAACATACAATTTTTAAACCTTACATGGTGGATACTTTCAGTTTATTGTTTCGGTGTAGTTCAGAGATGAGTGACAAAAAATCAAATTTTATCATAAATTTTATACAGAGTGGTTCGCAAAATGCGAATAAACAAATAAATGATTGATAATAAAGTGTAAATGAAGGAGGATACCACAAAAAGGAGTTTTCAAACTTATTCCAATCAGAAGGTACGATTTTTAAATGTTGAAATAATATTTCTATAAAAATAGATTATTTCTTTCCTAATGCATTTTCATAAAAAATCAATATACATGGCCAGATCAATTCGTTGATCTAAAAACAACTCATGTATTAAGAAAAAAATTATAAAATTTAAACATCGGATTTTGCACCCGAAAATCAAATTATATTTTAATTTATTTTTTTAAAGTTATAATTATGTTGCAAACTTTCAGTTTATTGCTCACTTAGAGTTCACAGATGAGTGGCGAACATTGAAATTTTACGATCAACTTAATAGAGGGTGGTTTGGCGAGATGCCAAAAACAGAATAAAAATAAATAAATAAATAAAATGAAATGGGGGATAGCAGCCTGGAAATGTAGGAGAATGCCGTCAAAACGAGTTTTCTAACCCATCCTAGGAGGTACGATTTTTATTTTTGTTATTTTCAAAAAACAAAAGAACTTTTCTCACAAAAATCGATTTTTTCCCTTATCTTTGCATTTGTCATAAAAATTGACGTCGTTTGCAAAATCTATGTTCAATTTTCTAAACAACAAATCATCTGCGCTTTTCATTCGTACTGATAGCCGATTCGCTGGCACAGACTTACACAACAATACAATTTAAACACTGGAAAAATTCACTAACCTGTGTCGAAAATTCCTCGAGATTGGCTTTTTTCACAAAAACTGCTGCGTTTAATAAATTTTCAAAAACGTTATGCTTGGTAAAATCAAAAGAGACATGTGGTAGTCAAACCTCAAAAATCATGGGAAAATGTTGGTATAAGCTAAGGGTAATTAAGTTTACATCAAAAAGTCTGTACAACAGTTCAAAAACTAAAGTAAAGATGGACATTCTTGTAAGCCAAAAATATTGACTAAAGCAGAGAGATTCATGCTTGACTACGGCACTATGTTGCTTGTCCTCGAAATATTACTCCTATTATTTTTCTATTACTCCGTACGAATTGTCTAACACGTTTCCTCATATCATTCACTGATATATATGCAAAAATTAATTTTAATCCCTGGTCTTTCATCAATAAGAAATAAATTTACCTCGTTTTCCTAGGATACTCAGTTTTTTGTTGAGGTTTCGAATTTGAACGCTTATTAATGAAACCGTTGTTGTAAAATTCGTCAAACACTTTGAAGTTTCGTCACAGAACACGTGAATTTTGAAAATTCTTTAAGGCTTAAATTTGATAGGTTTGTGCAAACGATACGGTTATCAGTTGGACTGAAAGTGTTCATTTTATGGCTCTCATTCTGTAGACAATTTAATGTATTTTAAAAATTACATTCATATTGGAACTTATTTTTAAAAGATGAATCCCAGTAGACGGCATGGCTGTATATTTTTTGTATTTGTATGACTTGTTACTGAAAATAGGTACTATATATTCTAGGATTTAAGACACATTGTTTTAACTAATTGTTGTATGTTTTGTATAATTTCAATAAACATAGTTCATTAGCTATTTTCAAATACATTTTGTTACTGTGCAGTCTCTTGACGTGTTTGTTGCATTGTCCGTAACTAGTTGAAATATTAATTTCGATAACGACACACAAGAGAGCAGCACTTCTCATATGCGCTATTACATTCTTCTCCTATAATAAATTCGTCAGGGAATTAGACAAAACTAGACTTGGGTAAATATTGAAGATGTGCTAATAAATTTTACTGTTTCATACTGTGGAATTTAAAAAAAAAGAAAAAAGAGTTGATCGGAAAAAGTTGTGTAATGTAGTAATTAACTAAAATGATAAACATTATTAATTATAGATTCACGAGTCCTTTACAATTATTTTCGATGAAAAAGTACTTAAATAATCTTTATAATTTGATAACAATGTGCAACTATAATCGTGAGTATGTGGCTAATTATAATATAAGTATGTTAACTAAATGGGCACATTTTATTAGGAACAGTTAATTACACAATTTTGTGTCTTTAAGTTCATGTCTAGTTCATGTAGCAAATGGTTAGGTATTAAACTATGGAAGATGAAAATCGGATAAAATGTCCAGCAGGTGGATGAGCTATTAGCATAATTGGCTTTCAATCGCTTTGTGAGGACGTCCACCGTCACAAATTACCGCCCCTGGAGTTTAATTGAGATCCCACCCGGTTTGCACCCCGTTTTCATACCCCCTCAACAACACCCTAATGAATTAATTACTATCGGCTCGTAATTAAATTCCGGTTTATTACAATGAGTGGCTCTACGGTTATTATTTATAATTTATTTGCCGTAGGTGGCAATTAAGGGGGTGTTACTTCGGTTTAGTTAGGGTGAGGTGGTCTTATTACTTTTGCAGAGATGGGACCTCCACCCCGTGTTCGCATTAAATAACAAATATCAAATTGTCAAATTTTATGATTATTTTGAAAATCGTAAACAGGAAAATAAATCGTGTACGTCCATGATTTAATGCTAGCCTGGCCTCGAACTGCGTCATTCTTCACCCTCACCGACCCCTGTATCAAACTTCCATCTCTCATGTCACCTCTAACCTTCTTCAATCATTTCCTATCCACACCATGTTATTCGTAAAAAAGTTCCCCAAGCATTAAAAAAAATCTATAAAAACCCAGTCCCTCCAAAACCGCAAATTTCATTTGCTGTATGATACCACGAAATGAAATTTCATATATTTCATAAAATCAATTATTATGATTACATACCTAATTTTGTGAGTATAAAGGAGGCATGTATAGAGTTTTTTTTATTAAATAGTTCTTACTATACAAAACCTAATTCTTATCAATTGACGCAAAACTCAAACTTAACACATTATTTTTTGAATAACATCTATTTATGAATTTTCACTCTACGTCTTCTTCTTCATTCGTTTTATAATCAGGTTCGTGTTGAGATTTTGAGAGTTAAAACTAATACACTCACCAAAGATCAGACATGTGGTTTATATTTATTTTTACCTCATTTCGGCATGTTCCACAGCTTCACATTCGAATCAAAGAATAAAATAGTAATATAAATAGACTATAAATAAAAAGAAATAGAAAAGTTATTATAATTTACACGAACCAGTACATTTAGCTGGAATTATACACTTTGATGTCCCCTTACGAGTTACGACTGATTAATGATTTGTATGAACTGCAACCTGTACCTGCATGTACGTATATGTACGCTTGTACGGTGTTGACCCGAAGCTCGCCAGCAGTTCCAGCTTTTGTGTTATTTGCAATAAATTACCGCAGGCCTTGATCACCCTGGGCGTTGACAGTTCGGGGTCATACCTTGTTCTTATCTGTCCAGCAGCCGAGGTTGGGCTCATGGGATTATCAATACATAGGTCATTTCAGCCCCCAACGTACAAACTCACTCACTCTCAAATACATTCTTTCCTATAAACATACGGTTCGCTCAGAGCGGCAGAGATATTCCGTCATCACATACTACTACTCAATATTACACCATTAAAAATCTAACCGTACACATTCACTCTAATAAGTACATTTACTCAATACCCAAAAAACACAAGTAGAACAGCCCTTTTTCGTCTAAAATCGGAATAGTGGATCCAGATACTCGAAGCCCTGGTAAAGCACAATACTCATATCGGGTAGCATTCCTACCCGCTCTTTATATGGAGCCAAGGAACGCCACTCTGCAACTAGATTGACACATTGGTCAATCTTTTCTATGCTGCTCACGCTGGACACAAACAGGACATTGGCCCAAAAGTAAGTGTTCATAAATCAATCTCGCATGGCCACTCTTATCGGGTAAGGATTCTTCTTCTTCTACGAATCAAATCTTCCGAGAGAATTATCCAATCAAACGTTTTCGTTCAGGCACAGTACCACACTCGCCCACCAAAATACACATTTGAAAGAATTAAAATTTAAAAAAGTGGCATGTAGTATTATTTATGTATACATATAATGTATATAACATTATTGTGTATTGTATATTCTATACACATACATATATCATGTATATATCATTATATATATGTAATGATATTATCATAAGTAATAGTAATAATAATACTACGATAGTAGACCTTCTCTATTACCATCAAAGATAGGTAGGGATGTATTGTGTATACTGTGGAGAGTTTTTTGAAATCTTAGGTATTGAACCTGTTGCAACTATTTGATACAAATTCAATCTTTCTAAAACATTTAAAAATTATCTGATATAACAGTTCTTTTCAAATGCCGCAAATTCACTCTAATCACTAGATCGTCTTCCAATCTTTAAAATTTTGTACTTTAAACTGGCTATAAATACGAAGCGAATGTTATTTTGTGATTATTGTGTAACACAGACCCAACTTTCGTTATCACAAAATTTATTTTTTTATTTTTTTTTTTATAACCACATCTATGAGATTTTATCAGCAGCTGGATAAAAAAGTTCATGGAGAATGATTTTTTATTAGAGTCTGGACTGGTTTTCGTTCTATTTCTTTTTTTGAAAATATGAACATTTCTAGCATAGATTATTTTAATTTTAAAACTTATGCTTAACACATCCTACTCATTTAAAAATTAAGAGTTAAAGAAATCCCTTTCTTGGGAACCAATTGGATTGAATCACATTAAATGAACATCACATGCAGGAGATAATTTTATTATTTTTTTCAGTATTTAAAGTGAATGTAGCTATAGGGATTACATGACTACATGAAAGCTTTTTCTTAAATCTGAAAGTTTCCAACATAAATGTTTTGGAATTAACGCTTTACTTGAGTTATGGAACTGTACAGTAACTGTAAGAGTAGTTATTTGATATTCGTATCACTTTTTATAGGTAGTTAGAGAACCGCCATGCACGGATGAATCCTTAGAAAAACTACCACATGTGATTATCGGCCATTGTAAGAGCCGGCCATTCAACGCTTGCCCTGCCGAGGGCCGATCACCCTTGGGGCCTGGAGACCCTTTGCGGAAAAATGCAACCTTACACCCTAATCCCTGACGCAACCGTTTTCCTTTTTCCTTTTGTCTCCTCCGTCCAGGCAGGAAAAGAAAGCAGGAGAAAATCGCATGCTATTATTACCGGCCAATTCTTTACGACCGCCTTTTTAAAATAAAGTGACCTTTTTGTCAAAAATCGTCCGTTAGACACGCTCCCGCTTTGATTTATGGGTGAAAATTTTCTTGGAGATTATTTCGCCGTCTTGCCTAAGCGTGTGAACTCGGTTGAAACTATACCAAATGATATCAACGGGAGGCATCTAATTAAAACGCAACCCGGGGAGCACAAGGGACCGTATTATAAACACATTAGACAGCAGTCGGAGCGAAAGAAGTGTTTACCTTAACAGGACATTAACAGCTTCATTAAGCCCTGTGTGAACCCTCTGGGCATTTATAAATCTCGTGGCCATTTTGCTTTTTAACGCATTTCGACCGAAATATTTTTAAAAATGTTAAAATGAAATAAGTCCCTCAGCCATCCATCATAATCATCTCTGGGACTTGTTATTAAATTCGGGTTGTGCACCTTGGGCCTTAAATCATCTCATTACCCCTAATTAGAAGGACGGGATGAAAATGAACTGCCCGTCCAGGAGTGGGAAAATGTAAGGATACAAGAGATACGATCATTTGCGAGTTTCCAAGTTTCAAATACACTTGTAAATTAAACGATTCGTCTGTGTTCTCCTTCAAAAAAGTAGAAAAATGGAAAAGATTGTACAGATTTAAAGATGTTTCCTGCATTATGTTCTCAATATGATGCCTCATACTTACCCTCGCGACCTTTATTGCTTTTCTTTTATCTGTTCTGCACATGTCCAGATGCAAAACGAAACATGTAAAAATGGTTATCGATTCATTAGGTTTTGTATTCCGATTGACCAAATAAATCCTTTTCAATTAATTAATCTTTTTGATCGAAGCAAAATTTAACGAAATTTATACGTAAATCTTTCAATCGATTAATTATTCTTTCTATGTAAGGTATTGGTTGAGATAGAGAAGTCAGTGTCACGAGCGGGATTCGAACCCACGACCTTCGGCTAAATACGCCGCTGCTCTATCACTTGAGCTATCGATCCACTGGGACACCAACTCCTCATCACAACCTACAACCGTTCGAATTTTCCCTGTTTTGCCATTTTCAATGTAGAGTTTCAAAGGAGACACTGACTTTTTTGATCAAAACCGATACCTTACTTAAAGATTAATTAATTGCTATCAATGTTTAATTTGTTGACAGGCTGTTAAAACTTGTACTGTCCTGTAAATATGATCCATATAATAAAGTTTGTGAAGTGATAAACCAGTATTTCGGTCGTCTATGATTATCCCGTTCTTTCTATCCTCACTGGTTTAGTTTACCACGCGCGTTCCGTCATTTACAGTTTTTTTGAAGAATCTGAATAAAGGACGAAGACAAACTGACAACTTACTTAAATGGCGAAATACATAATTTGTACACGACCGGCACAATTGTAAACGACCAAACTACATGTCTCAAATATTAATGCAATATTTACGTAGAAAGGCAGAATAAACCAAAAACAGTAAGTTCATAATTTTGAAATTTTTCCTTCGGCGTACGGATTTTGTGTATATTTGAAGATACTAGAAAAGAATTGAAATTTTACCAAATGTATTCAAACTGTTGAGATTTCTTCTGGTCTACGGAGTGATAATGCTGCAATTTGGCCGTTTTTTAAATATATATTTCAAGAAACTAGAATAGAAGTGAAATTCTAACAGATAAACAATTCAAATTGCAAATTTCTTCTTGCGAATGCGAGGTATGCACCCTGTTGTTCCGTCGTTTCTGATCATTTTTGTGTGCCTATATTTAAAAAAACTTGTTCTTTGGATTTCTAGGGTGATGACCCTGTAGTGTGGACATTTCCGCCCACCTTGGCCCGCCAATCCTTTCTGTTTTGGTCAAACGCGTTTAGCAAGTTAAGGGCCTAAGTGAAAAACCGATGATAATCTAGTTGTTTAACCTTTAACATGAAACAAAACGAAGTTTCAAATTTCCTGAACACTAACGCCTACAATTTTAATTGAGTAGTTAAATAATTGAACAAACCATATAGCTTAAAAGTAATTTTTAAAATTGTTATAGTAATCATATTTTTAAAGTGAAGAATATAGAAAAGATACTACACGAAGTTTTTTACCCTTCTGGTTTTACAACCTCGTCACATGTCCTCTCACTGAGATCAGCATTTGACAAGTTGCCGTACAATAACGTTGTTTCGGATTTAAAATGATTTTTAAAAAAATTTTCAAATGTTGAGATCCTTATCTGTTAAAATTGGTAAAGGAACTGTCGTAATAGAGACATCAGTGGTTGCTACATGCGCTGTCCTTTTCCCTCGTTTTCCGCTTTTCAGTGCTTCCAGGAGCACCTTAGAACCAGATTGAATATTGTGTTATTAGAAGAAGATACAATTTTTAATTAAGGCAAATTCCGTTAAATTCAACTGCTTACAACATAGTACAAGAAATAATTAGTTTTCGATCATTGTGGTGAGCCCGTCCAAGCTGTATTTGCATGCCAGTTCCGTTTCTCGCCTTCTTCAGTGCCGTCTGCGCTCCGATCAGAAAACTCAAGAGTATAACCTGTAACCCAAACAAAGTATATCTCTTAGTATTAACATAGTGTATATTTTGTTAAGTAAAAACTATACAGTTGACTTTTAATGGTTGAAATAAAAAACTCCTTTTTCTTTAATCATAAATCAATTTACGTTTTCGTAGTCAATTGACCAAGTTACCTCTTTCAATCAATGAATTATTTCTACCTTTCTATGTAAGGTCTTGGTTGAGATAAAAAAGTCAGTGTCACGTGCGGGATTTGAACCCACGAACTTCAGCTAAATACGCCGCTGCTCTATCGCTTGAGCTATCGTAACTTCGATTCTTTGGGGCACCAACTCTTTATCTCAACCTACAACGTTCGAATTTTCCCTCTTTTTGGCATTTCCAAGTGTCGTGTAATCGTATTATATTAGCCGAAGGTCGTGGGTTCGAATCCCGTACTTTTTTATCTCAACCAAGACCTTACATAGAAAGAATAATTAATTGATTGAAAGATTTACTTATAAATTTCGTTAAATTTTGCTTCGATCAAAAAGACTCTGTCAGTCATGATTGTATATACAAATATGGAAATATTGATTACGTGTTACAATAAAATGACAGCAGAGCAGCTACCCAAATAGTTTATCACATGGGAAGTGAACTGTAATCGCTTTACAACCGGCAGGAAATATCTTTCAGACCCCGTTTATTTGGTAGGAAAGTCGTGCGAGTAGTGAAAAGTGCCACTTGCAATACTCCAAAAACGGATGCGTTATGATTTTAAAAAATACTAGTATTGAAATGGCGAGAAGCTGAAACAAGAAAACAGCGAACGGAAATATTCAGATGACAGGTTGAAAATCTCACAACAAAAAATGAGTTCGGTCACTGATAAATTTCATTTATAACTAAAAGATTGGTGTCTGTAATTTATTATTAATTACTTTATAGCAATAGCAAAGAAGGGAATGTAAAGATGTTCTAACGGTACCAAATGTATTCATAATCTGACCTTTGGGATGAAGCACATTATTTAATTTATTTATTTAAAAAAATTGCACTTTGCATGTAAAACAGTGAAGAAAGAATGAATAAATTTAAATATCACACAGTGGCATATGTGGTCTTGTTGATCTGAGTTTGAAATATGATGGCGCTTCAACTGTGTGTACGACGATAAGAGGGGGATTTTTGTTTGTTTTTACTGTCCAAAAAAAGGTATTTTTGGTCAGCTTTTTCTTAAATTTTTCATATTTAAGCTTAGATTTTTCCGTCCAATATTTCCAAATGTGAGCAATGTTTTCCCAGTATTACCCGAATATAATAATGTAATGGCTCTCAGCCCTGGTTACTAGTTTAGATGAAAGGGACCACACAGGCCCTGGACACTGTCCAAACAGGAACCAACACTAAATATAATTGTGGCTCGGCCCCTCATACTTCGTTATTTACTGCTGCGTCGAACTTCAAACATAAATCTATCCCCGCGCGAGCCAAGCGGACAAAAAATTCAAACTGTATTTCGGTCCAAACGGCTAAATACGGGCGGCGAAGCGTTTAAGAGGGCGCAGCGATAAATTCCAATTTAAAACCGCCTTGACATAGCGGTGAAATTTGCCGCACAGCTGAAACATACCTGAGAGCTATAAATGCATAGTATGACGGCCGGTTGGGATCGTGCGACTTATACTTCGTATGTTGGAAGGACACCTGTTGCACCCAAGATTCTTTTTTTTCTGTCTATCGTGTGATAAAAAATTGCTGATTTTTTTTTATCTTCCATGATTGCGAGTGATCAGTTTGATCAATTCAATGGTATGGCCAGCATTGCTTTAGTACTAGCACTACAATCAGTACTTAAAAATAATAATAAAATAATATCAACTTTGACACTTTGTAGTACTGTTTTACATTCGAATACTATTAATATTGGATTCTGTAAAATTGTTTTCTTGAATGAAAAATTCAACTTAACGATAATAGTAAAAAATTTATCAAGAATACTCTGTCAATTTCCATGCGTCACCAGGATGACATCCAACTGTTATGAACACAAAATGGTTGCATCGCAAATACAGAAAATAATTTCCTAAAAGTATAAATAATCTATTTTGCAAACGATTGTTTATATGGATAATTTGGTTGTCCTTCCTAATATTTTATCAAATAATTTATCTTTTTATGTACGGTTTTGGTTGAAATGAAAAAGTTGGTGTCACGAGCGGGATTCGAACCCGGGACCTTCGGCTCAATACGCCGTTGCTCTAACCACTTGAGCTATCGTGACTTCACCGGTCACCAACTCCCCATTTCAACCTACAACCTTTCGAATTTTCCCTCTTTTTGCTATTTTTGAAATGTCGTGTAATCAGGATTCGATTCTAGGCGACATATGAATTGGCCACGGGGAGATGTTAGTGAAGGTATACTTCGTTTTCCTTATTAAATCCATTATATTTAGTGGTCTATTAATTACTTCTTTCAATTAATTAATCTCGAACCCACGACCTTCGGCTCAATAGGTTTTAAGTTGAAATGGGGAGTTGGTGGTTCGACCAAAACCTTACATAAATAGATTAATTAATTGAAAGAAGCAATTTGGTCAATAGACCACTAAATATAGTAGATTTTGTCGAATTTTGCATTATCTTACCACTAATTAATCATCAATAAATAACTTGCCTAAATTAATTTTATTGAACAACAAAACAATTGTGATACAGTACCGTTGTGTAAGACTACACATGGTCACGCCTGTTGTTTCAAAAGTTTAATTCTATGTCTGTATGTTGCAATACTTTGGAAAGTTCATGAATCCTTCTAAGTAAAAATTGATTTGTGAGATTTAGGAACTGTTCAACATCTGTTCCCGGCCGAAATTAGTTATTAGAAGCGAGAAGAATAAATTCCCCATTTACCGATGGGAGGAAGATGGGCCAACTGTTCGCAGAAAAATGCCAGTTTCCTTCGGTGTCAGGGGGTGCGAGGGAAGAGGAGATTCGGACTAATGAGGACCATTTGGAGTAAGTGCCAGCTGATTCATCGAGTCGGCAGCTTGCTTGCAGATTATCATAATTGCTCGTCGTTCCACAAGCACGCCTCGCGGGAAATGCTCGGTTTTACAACTTGGCCTGGCAAAGACGATCTGCTTAATCTCTCAAGTTCTGTCGCATCTGATTATCCGAGACCTTCCTAGGGCCCTGAGACCTTAATCGGCCGCTTCCAATTTGCAGGGGTCGAAACGAATCAAAGGGCGAAGGCAGAAATGGTGGTCGTTTAATTCAGATTTGAGTTTTTCCGTGCTACTTAAAACTTATCAATTCTGTCTTTGCAATAGATCAACTACATTTTCTAAAGAACAGAGCTAGAAAAATTAGAGAACTATTACTTTAAATTAACACAATTGATCAAAATAAAAATACTTAACGTTTTCAACGCTTCTTTAGCATTATTTGGATTCTTTATTACATAAATTCCATTGATATTATCGAAAAAAATTGCTAGTAAATTCTGTTTATGATAATTCAAAGCAACGAATTTGCAACAAAACAGGTCTTTAGAAAGTCCTGCTGTCATAACAGTGTTTTATAAGCTAAACAAATGCCGAAACCCTGATGGTGGTCATTAGGAAAGGTGCAAAAAGAAAAAAACCTGCATTCACTAAGTATTAAATTTTTTAGTCTGTTATAGTATTTCCTCAAGCATTGGGGGAAAGAAACCCTTCAAACTCATTTATTGTACTATAATTGTAGTCCATCTCTGCACCCATCATGGAAGGTAGTTTTCGTTAAGATCTTAGGGTAATAAATATGTTGTTTCTTCTTTCCACCATCCTGATCTGCCATTCGTTTGGTTGAAGTTTTGGTCTATGAGACGAATTACGTTATCTTTCTTTTTAATCAGAGTTAAAACTAGGGAAAAAGCACAGCACGAAACTTGCAAGTATATAACAAAATAGGAAAACCAGTAGATTTATGTGTTATATGAGCTACTTAGGGCGACTACTTAGTGTCGAAAATTTCAGGAGTTTTTTCTACTCACCATATGCAACGAAAACTTCGTATAAACCCCTGTCCAAATATATAAGTCAAAAAATTAAAAAAACACCCAAAACCTGAAATTACTTCTCTCACCCTGTATAGATTAACCGTTATCAGTTACCAATCGTCGATCCGAATGCGACAAAGTGGTCAGAAGATTTTCTATGGTTTACTCCCCACACAAAAAGAACAACCGCATATAAGATATTTGTATCTTACTAGAAAATGTAGTTTTACATAAATAGAAAAATAAATAAGAGGGCAACTCGCAAAGCTCAATAGAGCACTGGGGTGTAGTCCACTAATAATTCATCTTAACCTCACTTTACATAAAAAATATAAATAAATTTAAATAAATTAAAACATTTCAAAATAAGAAATTATACTTAAGAAATAGCTCTTTTCTTGTTTGAACACAATTAATTTTTTTATCTTTATACACCTAATATTAACTGCCATGGCTTTTTCAACTTTTTGGCATACCTATTACACCTTTACTACTATCGTTGCCAATATCATTTCGAGAGGAGACACGACCGAACCTTTTTAGATTGCTTCAGTGTTTTTGATAGGGCTACGGTCCGGACTTATTGCTGGCCATGCAAATGTGGACAAATAGATATTTCTTGAATTCGGGTATGTGAAGCCTATGTTGCATTATTGTGGTCATATATAAGTAATAATTCAGAACATGCAGAAAATGCATAAAAGACACTACATGCTCGCCTCAACATATCACAAAGCTTAAATTCACTAATTTCGTGGTCCGCTTGACCAATTAATATATTACAATTAATTAAGGTTTGTAGTTGAGATAAAAAAGTCAATGGCACGAGCGGGATTCGAACCCATGATCTTCGGCTAGATACGCTGCTGCTCTACCACTTGAGCTATCGTGACCTCGCTTCACTCGGACACTAACTTCCCATCTCAACCCCACCTTTTGAATTTTCCCTCCTTTTTGCCATTTTTCAAATGTCGTGTAATCGGATTGATTCTCGGCGACAAATGAAATGGCCACGGAGAGCTTTAGTGAAGTATATTTCATTTTCATTCATTAAATTTACTAATTTCGTGGTCCGCTTGACCAATTAATATATTACAATTAATTAAGGTTTTTAGTTCAGATAAAAAAGTCAATGTCACCAGCGGGATTCGAACCCACGATCTCCGGCTAGATTCGCCGCTGCTCTACCACTTGAGCTATCGTGACCTCGATCCACTCGGACACTAACTTCCCATCTCAACCCCACCTTTTGAATTTTCCCTCCTTTTTGCCATAATACAAAGCATTATCTATCAAAGAGCTACCAACTTCGTACGAGCCTCCCAAGAATATACCTTCCCAGAATATGATAGACCCTCCTAAAAATATCACTGCTTTTATGGGTACTGACTGTATAGTGATCCAATTCATCTCCAGACACTTTCACGGTTACGTTTGGTGATTTGAAAACCTAGTCTCAGAAGGAAGTGCTTCAATGGCCTTCTTGATCTACGGTTTGCCTCTCTAAATCTTCTTAACAGTTGATTCCGAGATTGATATCCCACAAATTGCGATTCTGTATTCTTTGCATTTTAACAAAACGGTCTTCGATGGTGATTCTGAGATGACATGACTCTGTTGTCTCGAACCTTCCAGACTCCCTGAAAAACACTGATTTTTCGTTTGTTGGTAAAAAGTTATTAACCCAAAGGAGTAACAAATTAATACATAGTATACATTAGTATAATACCTAATATAAAGTGTAATTAGCGTCGGTGCGCAACGGTTTAGGCGTTGACACGGCACTCATCACTGTAAGGGACGTCCCGGGTTCGAATCCAGCGGCCCTGAATTCGAACCCGACATACTACAAATGTTTTTGTTTGTTTGTCACCCCGAGGGTTGATAAAACCTCTGCTGTTGCAAACCCTCGAAAAGAGTGTAATGAGCTAAACATCAAGAATAAAATAAAAAATCAAGAATAAAATATTTTAAAAAGTCATTATCTTATGGTTATTTTTAGATAGTAAACTAGGCAGAACTGAGTGTTCACTATGCACGGAACTAGGATCGATTATGAACTTGGAACGTTGAAATTTGTCTGACTTAAGAAGGAAAGAAAATAAAGAAAATACTTCGTGAAAAAGTCGTTCATTGGAGCATGCACGTCAGCCTTTAACCGTTGACGAATCGCTGCTGATGGCGAATAGTATGAGGTTTATTAGAAATTATAATGGAATTAAATCAAGACATTTGTTCTGTAAACAACAAAATATTTTTCAAATTACTGGTTAAAAAGTGCTAAATTACAGAAGGCACGATGTGTCCATGTAATTATTTCTTAGAAACACGAGATCAGATCAGGAGGAAATGTGAGTCTTTTAAGACCTGAAATCGCCGAAAGCTGATCGGACGCCTCGGATAAAGGTAACGACTTGTAAACACATATATCGGTTTAATGTCTCAATCGGATCTTTCCGTTTTATCCGGGGAGACTTGCTCTCCGGTGGAACAATCGGCCGTCCTGAGAGAAGGGATCTCGTCCGATCCGAAAACACCTAACTGCCCGATAATCTCCCTTCATTTCCAGGCCCTCTCGCCTTCCCAATTAAGTTATTATAGTTTAAATTATGTGAATACTTATGTGTAATTTCGTCCCGGGGAGAAAGTCGAAGTGAAACAATTTAAATTAAACCAAACCCGGACTGGTCTATACACGTCGAAATATAAAAAAATATCTGGCCATTACGGTCAATTTTAATCAATTAACAAAAGAGTTGAAAAAATACAAGTTTCTCATCAAACTTTAATACAAACCAGATTTATATATTTATATTTGTAAATGAAATTTTACTGGTAAATAATCAAATCCAAATCATGTTCAAAATGGAAATTAAAACTCTATTGCTGATATTTCAACGTGAAAGTCTAGTTCAAGTTTCAAAGTCAATGTGTATGTATTTTTCTTAAAATTTAATCATTACATAAATGATAGTACTGATCGCTTCGGATAAATGAATGTTTTGGCCTATCAGTCTCGTCATCTTCAGCGACCAAAACAATCAAATTTAAATTAACTAAACTTTAGTAAACTAAAAAGTCAAACTTGTTAATACGTTGATCATATAGCAAAGCACTCAACGCATTCTAAAAGACCATAATTTATTTAGATCATTAAATAAAATTTAAAAATGTTTAAATCATCAAAAATGTAATAAATTGATAATAGCTAGGTCTCATTTGATATTGAGATATGCCGTTTATATTTTTATTATCTCACATATTATTTACCATCAATATACAGATACATACATATCAATATACAATACATACTTACTAAATGAAAAAAAAAAACTGCATTTTTTATTCATAAGTTCTACTTTCAAACATTGAAATAAATGTACTGTGTTTAAAAAGCTCTGTTTTAAAGAAAGGCGTTACATATTCCAACATTCACACGTTAAACCATATATTACACAAAAACTTAGCCATTGTTTTAGAATCATAAATGAAGATTTGTTTAGCTTTTCCAATTGGATTAACGCACTGACATTTATATTATTTGATTTTGTTGGGGTCATTTATTGGGCCCGTCATCATTCGCGGGCTTGTTAAATCACTCAAAAACGGCATTGCGCCATTTTCAGTGAGGAACTGTTCAGTTCTTCAGAGGCACGATAAATTTTTAGGGTGTGTCTTTGCAATTTCACCATTAATGATAAAACGTGACATGATGTTATGTGTGCGTAAAATCATATTTTATTGGTTTTAATATTTATGACGTTAAATTTACATGTCTCAATTGAAACTCATTAACGGAGCCTTAAGTTATACAATTACTTAGAAATTCTGGATTCTCGATTTTTTAAATATTTTTATTTAATTGAATTAATTAATCCTTTTATGTAAGGTTTTGGTTGAAATGAAAAAACTAGTGCCAAGAGCGGGATTCGAACCCACGACCTACGGCTAAATACGCCGCTGATCTAACCACCATCGTGACTTCGATCCACTCGGACACCAACTCCCCATCTCAACCCACAATCTTTCGAATTTTTGCTATCTTTCGGACTATCTAAAACATTTTATTTTACTTTATATCGTATATTCTTTTAATATAACATTATTTTCTCTTTTCATGTAAGGTTTTGGTCGAAATGAAAAAGTTAGTGTCTCGAGCGGCATTCGAACCCACGACTTCCGGCTCAATACGCCGCTGCTCTAACCACCATCGTGACTTCGATCCACTCGGACACCAACTCCCCATTTCATCCTACAACCGTTCGACTTTTCCCTCCTTTTTGCCATTTTTCAAATGTCGTGTAATCAGGATTCGCTTCTCGGCGACATATGAATTGGCCACGGGGAGCTGTTAGTGAAGTTATACTTCGTTTTCCTTATTAAATCCATTATATTTAGTGGTCTATTGACCAAATTACTTCTTTCAATTAATTAATCCTTTTATTTAAGGTTTTGATTGAAATGAAAAAGCTAGTGCCACGAGCATTAAAGCAGCACAATTCATTTCAACCAAAACCTTACATAAAAGGATTCATTAATCGAAAGAAATAATTTGGTCAATAGACCACTAAATATAATGGATTTTTATTTAACTTGAGTATTTACTCACCTCACCTAAACTACTTACTTGTACTACAAGAAGACACATTTTGTACTTTTTCGATTGAGCATTTTTCCTTGAATTGTTTAGATTTAGAAATTGATTATTTATGAGCCAGAAAGTGATGTTGTCGAAAGCACTTGATTATTAACGGTTACAATATTACAGTCAGTATGTACTTCATAGACCTCAATTTTTTAAATTTAAAATAATATAACTAAATAAATAAACTAGCATAATAGGAAACTGAATTAGTTTGCCATATTATCAATGTAAGTAAACATTAGTACCTGTCAAAATTTGAATTTTGAAATTAATTGTAAGGGGTGCAGTGCGGTCCCTTGATGTGACTTTAATTGAATAACGGGGGAACCCTTTATGCTTTCAAAAAGGGCTTTTCTGAGGGTGCCGAGGGCGATGAATGATTATGAAGGGCCCGGCGAGGTCGGTGTCGCCGCCGGTATGAGAAAAACGCTGACATATCACAAACCTAGGAAACTTTTCCCATCACAACTTCTTTCTTTCAAGCCCCTTCAGCCTAATATCTCTGCTCATTTTCTACTTAAGCCCTCTCCGTCCCCCCATCCTCCAGAAGCCACCGATAGAAGAGCAGCCCTTCAGAAACAGTTTCTACGCTCAGGGACCTTTTAAATAAGCTTTCGGCGTTAAAGTGAAATTAATTACGTCAACTTTAAATTGTCCCGTGTCAGAACTACGAGCCCTTGACGTTAACTTTTTATTCCTCCGGGATGATGGGGAAACTCCTCGTAGAAAGAAAAAAAAAATGGTAAAAAATTATTGTTTGTAAGCAGTTCGAAATGAAGGTCAATCAGGAAAAGTTGCCAAGAGTAAGTAGAAGTTTAATAACTCTCTGAAACAACTTTACCACCGGGAGGAAATTAATGCCCGGTCCAACACTTCTTAAAATAAACACACGAATTTTCACAGTATTAGAAAAGCAATTCATTTTCACAGTTTTCTTTAAAAGCAGGCCTTTATAATAATTAAAAAAAACATCAGGCCTGATTAATCATTCCAGGCCCATCCTTGGACAGGTGCCATCATAAGCTGGTCGACCTGGAAGAATTCTGATGCGACGAGTTCAAATATTATAATGAACTACTTAAAGCTAATTAAAAAAATTATTTTTAGATGAAAAAATAAAGTTTTGTTGAATGTATAATGATCTCCCAGTTCTACAGGAAAAAGCTGGTCTAATATAAGATAATCGCTTTATTGGCATGCTTTAGGTTTTTATACGAACAAAATCAATCTATTGTGCTACAGCAACTATTATGAATACGTAAAATGATTTGTTTGACTATAATTAAAAACGAAGGGAACGCAATGGAACGGGTTAGGGCGTTCAAATCGAATTTTCTATGTTAGAAGTTCTGGGTTCGAATCCATGTGGCTTTAGTTTTGGCTATATATGAAAAAATCATTGGAAAGGTGTTTGCTCCCTCGTCTGCGACACCCATAATGTAGTTGAACGTTAAGGCCTTTGTATCACAGGCTTATATATATATATATATATATATATATATATATATATATTATGCAGGGTGGGCGACCAAGACCCGAGGGGTTAAATGCCTGGGTAGACTCGTACCCCATCCCTAAAAGGTCCGGGACTTGGTCGGCTCACGTGTCCTGCATAAACCTCTTGGACTTGTTCACAACCTCCAAGATTTTGGACCATTTTATCTCGGGGAGTGATTTGGTGATGTCCTCTCCTTCAAAGATTTCAAATCTAGACCTAGCATACCTATCACATTCTGCGAGGTAGTGCTTTGCCTTTCTTCTTTTATTTCCCACAAGCGGCAAAAGGGATCTGGTAGGATACCGATTACGAAGAGGTGTCTTCTCAGTGGGCAGTGGCCCGTCAGAATACCTATCAGCCTCCTAATTCCCTTCCTTGAGATAGAGAATAGCCATTTCGATTCAGCTGGTTTGATCGCCTTAACAAACTCTTTTGATTGCCTGTGTCCGGGGGATAAATTCCACTCCCTAAGGAATTGTTTCATGCCCCAGTTATTGATACTATCTTTCGCTGTGCTCAAAGAGTGAGGTAATACCGGTTGTGGCCCAACAAACGCAGTATTAGAACCTTCATTGGCTAGGCCTTCCGCCTTTTCATTGCCATGGTGGCCTTTATGTGCTGGTATCCAAATAAGGGTTACCTTGTTCTCAAACCTGAACAGGGCTTACTTTAGTTTTATAGTGAAAGACGACTTTGTGACTGGGTGACTTGAGGTTTTTTTCAAACACGTACTTAGCAATAGCATTCTCCAGTACACCACCTTTATTTGAACAAGTTACAACAATAGCAACAAACGATTTAGTTACAGTTAATAAAATAATAAAGCTGAATTGATAATAAATGTTTATATGTTTACTGATTAAACGGATTAAACTAACCTAAGGAAAAGTAGTTGGTAGACAAGTAGTCTTTTTTTAAGATTTCTGCAATTTTTTTTAAATTTCGGTCGTCAATTTTAAAGTTCTTTTGATGTGTTTTTATCGGCCTTCTGATGTCACAATGCTAGTATGGAGGAAGAGGCGGCCATAAGCCAATTTTAAATTTAACAGATTTACTAAATTTAAAATGAATGCTTACAATTATGCTTTGTTTACTTTGATTTCGACAATATGTTTATATTTTCAACTAAAACTGTTAGTCGCTTCACAACCCCTCGGGCCTTACAGAAGAGAATGAAAATGATGAAATTTATCTTCAAGAAAATCACTCAGACCCAACGAAGTGCTGAAATGCATCTGTCGAACTAACCCAGACTATCCTCCGCAGAGAAAATGATAACTCAAATTCTAGTCTTCCACATAAGACTTACTAGAGAACGGAAAAAAATTAATTCCTCAATTTTACGTTACCAAGAAATTGTTAGGGAGCTTGGAAAGAGTATTCGATCTTCCATTTCTTTGAAATTTTTGGTAGAAAGGGAGGTTTGTACTTATCGTAATTTAATTTTTAGCTCATGCTTCTGTTCAGGGTTCTGGGTTCGAATCCCAGCATATCCGATGGCTTTTTAATTGATTAATATAAAAAAAGTACTGTAAAGTGCGTTGATCCCTCGCCGTCTCACAAGAGATAGTTGGACGTTTAGCCCTCCTGCATGAAAGGTATTGTTTTCATGTTTATGATTATGATTCTATCCATACGAGAGCCTGACATTTATTACTGTTAGCTTATTCATTGAAATGTAAAAATAATTGATAAAAAAATATACAAGAAAGCTGAATGTACAGCAGCTCCACTATACTTGTTGAGTATGGCTCATCCTCTTCCGCACAACGAAGTAAGCGCTAAGCAGGCCAAAATGGTTCATTCAGTGATGAAAGAAAATATGCAAAAGGACTACCTTTACACCTAAAACGCAAATTTGAATTAATCTGGTATATCTGACTGGAAATCATAAATTTCAAACAATATTTGCTGTAAATAAGGAACTAGAAAAAGACTTACTATCTCAATTGATCCTTTTCTTTTAAGGAGCTCTCGTTCACTTCTTGTGAGATAAACTATGCTGTGAGTCAATTTATTTACATGCTGGTGGATTTATATTAGTTAATGTAATAGCTTTATTGATGTGATACTTGAGATCAGATGTCGTTGAATGTTCCACCAGATACACAAATGTATTATTATCTATATCAGTTAACTTCAATTAAATATTTAAAAAATCTTAAATATCTTAGAAAGTCCAAAAAACTGAATAAAATAAATGTGCGCAAATATCTTATGTGAACTACTTTTTTGAGACGACACGTGTCATATTAAATTATAAAAATAACGTTTAAAAAAAAAAACGTTAACAGATTATTTTAGAGATCGGGTAATAACTGTCTCATATAAAATAACGTGTCGCAGCATTTTCCGTAAAACGTGTCATTAAACATTGAGATTAAGTCATTCAAGATTTTATAATGGTTTAATTACTTTTATCCGAATCATGGCCGGCCTCCCTTTTGAAGAAATCAGAGCAATCTCAATGATTATAATAATTAAAAAATTTACATCATAGCGACAACGACATGAAAGTGTGAGTTTAATGGGAAGCAATTTGGGGAAAATTAATGAAGAACAAGGTCAAAAAGTTGCCGCGTCCGGTTGTGCCATAAATATGCACATGCCGTGTACTGAATTTCAATTCGGAATATTTATATGGACAATTTGTCTTTACTCTTTGTTTACCTAAAAACAAGTAATTAACAATGGGATATTAACATTTTTTCCTCAAAAGCTACTTATCAGATTACTGCTCTTGAAAATTAAAATGAATTTGTTTATATTGTTACCTGTAAGCCGTAACTATCAGTCGGATAATTTATCTTCTGATTCAGCTTCTTTAAACTCATTGATAAGTTAAACATTTTTTTCATAACTCTTTTATGAACAGGATGTTAAATCAGATCAGGTGGATTTTGGAGAAGATGAAATCTTATCAAAAGTTTTTTTTTTAAATTTAATTACAAAAAGTTAAGAACGCTAAATGCACAAGCTATTAAGTCAGTACTCAGATAACTTTTACAAATCGTTTTGACTGAATTTTTTCCAAAAGGTTAGTAATAGCGGTTTGGTATAACCAATAGAAAGTCAGATCAGTAGACTAAAGAAGAACTGTATGAAATACTGATTGAATTATATACGGTACCTATATATAGCCATCAAAAATACGTTTTTTAAACAAAAATTACATGCGTTCTGAAAAATGTTCTCCACTATATCAATTAAAACTAATTCCGTGGTAAACAAATGAAGGCTAAAAGTTTTAAGGCCTCAATTTTCAGAAAAAAAATTCCGTTATTTTCTCGACGAGCATAGACTGAAAGACAGAGGTCGTATGCTCTCAGGCATACTACAAATGTCCCGAAAACCTGTGAAAAAAATTTCCCATTTATCTTTCTCAAAATACACTGTTTATAAGAAAAAACTATAATATTAATGTAATGAGCATCTCGTTATCTCAATTAAATGCATCCTTGGCTTTAGATATTTATAATTCCCCAATTTCTTTGGAAAAAGGAAAAAATTACAGAGCCGAAGGTGGTGTTTTCAGCTGGTGCCACGTTCGGTCCTGGCTATTACTGAAAATCCTCGGGTCATAACGGGCCCTGGCAATCCTTTCTAATTTTTAACTGTCGGTGTATGTTTCTTCGCACTGTTGACGTATAGGATTAGCTTTTGTCATGCAAACTGTATGATTTCATTTATTTATAGGGTTATCTGCGTGCTGAATCGCACACCATACTATTGATTAAAGAAGATAGATGTTGTCAAACAATATATTTCAATGGATACAACAATCAACCATTTTACTTAGGTTATTGTCTCTTTTTACCCTCGCAATACGTTTTACCCGAAATCAACGTGTTGTCATGATAACGTGATAGCCTTAAGAATACAGCTAGCTCAAGTGGTTAGAGCTATGGTGTGGGTTCGAATGCCGCTCCGGACACTATCTTTTCCATCTCAACTAAGACATTCGATAGAAAGTATAATTAATTGAAATGATTATTTTGAGATCGAGAGATGCGGTCTGGTGTGATGTAGATTTAGAAAAACATTTTTTTTATCATGCCAAAGTTTCGATCTTTATCGGGAACATCTTCAGAGCGCAAAGTGTTTGTTTTCTGTTTTTAAAACGAGTTTTTAAAATGTAAATTACATTTCAACAGCACTCATATTACACTGAAAACTAGAAAACCTTTTCCTTAACACCTAACAAATAATATAACACAGTAAGTTCTAATTGTATTTTTAAGCCATGTACGTTTAACGGTCATAATTGACCTATTTAATTATTTCAATTAATGTAAGATGTTTAGTGACCGTTAGTTGATGATTATTTGGAGATCGTGAGATGCAGTCTGGTGTGACGTAGGTTTAAAAAAATATGCCACTTAGCATGACACACAGTAATGACACATCTACGCAGAAAACAAAAACTTGAGCTCTGAAAATGATCTCAATAAAGATGGAAACGTTGGCACGATAAAGAAAATATTTTTCTAAACTTACGTCACACCAGACCGCATCTCACGATTTCCAAATAATCATCAACTAACGGTCACTAAACATCTCACATTAATTGAAATAATTAAATAGGTCAATTATGACCGCTAAACATACATGGCTTAAAACTACAATTAGAACTTACTGTGTTATATTATTTGATAGGTGTTAAGGAAAAGGTTTTCCATTTTTTAATCTATTATTAGAGTTTAGACTTATTTTAGTTAATTATTACAGGAATATAATGCCAGATGGGCTAGAAATTAGTTGATTATTGATGTTATTGGGCTGTTGAAATGTAATTTACATTTTAAAAACTCGTATCTGTTTTCTGCTCTGTCCGAGGAGCACCATCTTTACCTATTTATTAATGATCATTGATACACATTATTTCAAATGAAGGAATGGGCCTTACGTAGAAAATAAATTGTAGGAATGATGTACCGTTTAGCCCAATAAATAATACGAACATAAAAGGCGTGAAATGGAATTGAATTAATATCAAGGCAGACGGCGGAGAGGAGGGTGGATGAATCATGAAATGAAATTCTCTCTTCCCTGTTTAAGCTCTCCGTTAATCACTCAGACAGAGGCAAATGAATATAAGGCAATCAATGTAAACACTGAGGGTGGGACTCTCATGTTGCTCTTTATTTATGGTAAACAGTGAAATATCTTCTCGCCGGAGCAGCCCTGCAGCGCGACGAAGATTATTCTCCACGTGGCCCCACGTGAGTTATCACTTTTAATTTCCGGCTGCCAGCCCTGCGCCGCCCCCGGTCTTGACCAGACGCGTGACTTGGAAGCCCAAGGGCGGCTGTAATTGTATTTATGCCCGAATGGGATTGAGGCGGTCCACGAGATTGAATGCGCTTAACGGTGATTTACAGTCGGCCGAGGCGAAGAAGGGTAACGGCTTCACTGCGGACGGAGTTGAAAGGAAATATGCATATGTTTGAGAGAAGAGGTTATTGTGGTCTGTGAAGAAGCCATGAAGGATAAGGGCTTTTGCAACAGAGACATGAAATCAATAAAAATCACACTGAAAAATCCAAGAAAACAAAAATTGAATTCTCCAAAAACGTTAAATTCAAAACCAATATGTCGCAGTTTTTTGAAAGCTACTATTGTGTATATATTATATATACGTACGCGTACAAGTGTACAGATGTAAGCCTCTACATTAAAATATAGACATGTACTTAAATAAATATATGAATTGAAAAAGACAGCCGAAGCGAGAAAAGATAAACGAAGGAGAAAGAATGACAAAGAGAGAATAATCGAAAGATTAATACAGATATAGAAGAAAAAGAGATAATTTAAATTAAATAAACAGAGTGAGATGAAGGGAGTTAAAGAGAGGAGAAAGAGGGAGAGAGGTAGGTAGAGAAAGAGAATGACAGTATAGAAAAAGAGATACGCCTCTGAATTATTTAGGCTGTATTAAAGTCGATATTCTTTGCAGATATTTACTAAATGCAACTGATACAATAAATAAAATGATCTAATATCTACCTCATTGGCATCAACAGCTTGGAAACTTTCTTTACCACAGGCACAGGTTGACCAAATAATACAATTATTATGTTTCCTTCTTTCTTTGTTTTGAAAGGGTTAGAAGACTTTTCATATATAAAAGAAAGAAAGAGCTAGATAGAGATGGATGGATAGATAGATAGATAGATAGATAGATAGATAGATAGATAGATAGATAGATAGATAGATAGATAGATAGATAGATAGATAGATAGATAGATAGAGAGAGAGAGAGAGAGAGAGAGAGAGAGATGGAGAGAGAGAGAAAGAGTGAGAGTGAGAGTGTGGGAGACAGAGAGAAAATGAAGGAGCGTGGGTATGATAAGGACAGACTGGCATATTTAAGAACAAAGAAACACACCGACTTGTAGTAATCTGTTTACCTCTAAACAATTATTAAATTTTTACAGCAGAATTTAAAAAAAAAAAATTTACAGCAGAAACTGCTTTACATTTTTTTCAATCGTTTTTCAAATTGTCATGTTTTAAAATTTTATATCAACACAACAGACAGCGGGTTGTACCAAAATTTCATATAGTCTTTATTTATTGTGTTTTATATTTTTATTAACAATATATAGCTGCTACTTACAAAAAGTAATATATTGAATATTTGTTTCTGTAACATTTAGTTGATAGATGAGAGAGGTGTGATAACTAATATTGTTAAAAGATTTGATTACATGAGTTACGGTATTTGAAATATGTGAAAGTCTTTAATTTTAACCTGGTCAAATGCGACTAAAAAAAAGGTTCTTAGATAGAACTTGCAGATTCAAGGGATAAAAGTAAAACGTTCAATATTACTTTCTTCTTATTATTCACATTTATAAATTCTAGGGCTATGACGGGATTCGAACCGAGGACCTCCAGCATGGCAAATACGAATGGGACGCCCTAATCAGTCGGACACCGCTGCCTAGATAAAGTATATAGTATATATAGAGATAAAAAGTATAAAGAGATGCCTTGATTATTTATACGATTGAAAAGTGGCTTAAGTCAAAATTGTAAAAATCCTGAAAAGCGTCAAGTAGCTATGTTATTGTTGATAAAACTAGAAAAACATATCCGATGGAAATTATAACCAACACTCGATTTCAGGAAAGAATTCAAACCTCTGAAAGCGATTTCTGGAATGTTTCTATTTTGAACTACAGTCACAGAATAATAAATCAATAATAATATAAATTATAGAGAGTAAATAAAAGATACAGATAATATATTTATGATAAAATACATAGAAATTGGGAGAATGTGTTCCTATAGTTATAAATAATCTTGCATCTTTAATTTAAGGTATATTTCAGCATTAAAAAAAATGTCCAACTGGTATGAGCATGTTAGTAATTTATGGTATTTGGGAATTTTGAAGAATGGAATCAATTGTCACTCATCAAACCACGTTTTTAGAGGCATACACAATGTATTCACTTAGAATTCTTTCATTATTTGATCATTTGTTATAAAGTGAAAGTAGCCTTGAAAAAATTACATTCTGAACGTAATTTTGTTACTAATTACTGATATAATTACACTAATCTAAAAAAATGAAAAGGCTCATGATTAATATTCATTCATTAAGCTAAATTATTTTAATGTTGCCAACTAATGGAAAAAAATGACTTTTAATTCTTCCATAAGAGGAAAATGTGATAATAAATAATACAAATTCATTAATTTATGCAGCGATCGTTTAAATATTATTTTACATAATAACTCAATAATAAATTGTTAATAAACAGTGAAGAGGAAATCTCAGAATGAAACATTGTTTAGTTGGTCAATGTCTAATTTAAATTAAATAAACAAAACCATTTTCATAAATATATATTATCGCTATTCAAAATTAATATTTCTTTAAAAAAATAAGGTCTTTTCATTCATTCAATTCATACATTTAAATTGGACTTTTGTTTTGTATGTTGTGCCTGAATATTTAGTACACAAAAAAGGAAAAAGAAAGTATCCAAAGGATTAGGCATACCAGGATCAAACCGCGGACTAATATTTAAAAACCAAAATAATTTGAAAGATAAACTTTTCAAAATAATAAGGTACATTTTTCGGATTGCACGATTTGTGCGTTTGTTAAATTTTGTACTTGAGGGATTCATAAATTTTAATGAATTCGGTTGATTTATTTGAACGATTTCAATTAATAGAAAAATTATGGGAAGTGAAAATGAATCATTTTGTATAATATCAGTCGGCCCGGTTGTTCTCAGGATCTCATTAATTTTACGACTTTTCCATTAGGGTAAAGGCATCTACTTTAATGAAGTGAAAAACACATGTTCGTTATTGAGACGTCGGTCTTAATTAAAAAGGGTGCCGCTCTCTCGAGCTTTGTAACGTTTCATAAATCTCTTAGGTGTGTCAGCCTCTTGTCTCCTATTAGGTCGTCATCGTCTCCAAGAAGCAACGCCTCGGACGACGACAAGAGGGAGGGTCGGGGTAACGGTTTAAGGGTGGCCCTTCTGGGAGGGGGTTGGTA
Organism: Cimex lectularius; assembly: GCF_000648675.2. Taxonomy (NCBI): domain Eukaryota; kingdom Metazoa; phylum Arthropoda; class Insecta; order Hemiptera; family Cimicidae; genus Cimex; species Cimex lectularius. The sequence goes on along the minus strand of NW_019392764.1, from coordinate 2,752,091 downwards.
AAGGAAAAGGGAGGAAAAAATGATGGCGTCTGAGTGAAGGGTGGGTCGAGGAAGGGCGGCTGAAGAGGGTGGCTGGGGGGGTGTTGTGTATGGATCGCTGTTCCGTCACTCCCATGATTCATGGCCTGGAAGATGGATGGCCTCCCGCCCCCAATACTCCCGAGTGCTCCTCCACCCCCCCAGGACGGCGGTTTTTGATGCATCTGCACCATTTTTCAAAGAGAGCGCCCGAGTAGAGGGTCGGACGAGGACTAATAACAGTTTTTTCCCCTCCTTCTGCCTCCACGGAGGCGGCTGGAGATAGCCCGTGCAGACGCCCCCCCAGCCCCCCGTGTATCGATCATAGCCGTCCTATGTGTACACGACTCGCTTGACAAAGTGGATCCCCACCTGTCTGTATTCCATATTCAAAGGATCATCCCCTACGCAAACATGTCCCTTTACAGAGAGGGCTTTAATCAACTGGCCATTCCCAGCCATTGATTTATGGATACTCCTATTGAAAGGAATGAATGGGCAAAGTAGCCATAAATTATCTACCGCTCGAAACTTGCTCAGTTTAATTTAATTCAAATTCTTCAAATTTCTCAAGCCAACATTAATAATAGTTAGAAAATTTATGCTATAACAAACTGTTTCATTGACTAAAGGTTCCATATAAGACTAAGAAAGCTAACACTAAACATAACAATTTCTAATTAACAACAACATGGAATTTATAAGTAAATTCAATCCTATATCTGCATTACACCATTGACCTTCTCAGAATCACAATTCACGAGGGAACCACCGAGATTAAACTGATTAAGCATTTCTACACTGTTTCTTAATGACAAAACTTTCTAAATACAAAATTAAAAATATAGTAAACTACCACTTATCAAAATGAAATGCCCCATACTGTCATTTTTGGAATAATTAGTTGAACTTGCATATGGATATGACTTTGTGGAAACTAAACATAATAAAAATGACAGGCATTGTCTTCCAAATTTAAAAATGTACAGATATGAAAGGAATTCACGTTGTGGATATACGGCAATTCCTTTAGGAATACTGTAAAGCATGAACCTATAGGAAATAGGTAAATAATAGGTAGAATATAGATTCAGAACTTCACAATATTTTACCCTAAGGCAAGCTGGTATTGTTTATGGTACTCTTTGAATATACCATACTTTTCCAATGTATAAAATAAAAATTATGCAGTACTGCTTCCAAATGATATCTATCATCTTCTTGTACTCGATACTCTATTTCTTCTAGTTTCTATATTTAATCAGGTATCCCTCAAGAATCGATCGTAGGTCTAACATTGTTTTTCAATTTTCTAATTATGCTGCCAAACATAAATATCAAAACGAGCCGCCCACAAGAACCGAGGAACCTTGAGACGACTAAAGAGGATCAAGCAGTACGAACTTCCTTCCAAGAGTACTGCTTCAACCTCAATATAAGGTCGCCAGTGGTTTTATCCTAAATTTAACTGGTTTTGTGTTTGTAATAATTAATTAGAAAATAATAGTCAAATGGGCTTTTGAATCCTGTTTTAAGAAATAATTTGATTTAAAAAGAAACTGGTTTTGGAGAATTTTATGATTCATTTTAACCAACGAAACAAAATGCAATTTGTTCAGTGTGGGTCCGCATCTAACGCCATTTCTTCCCCGTTGGTAAATTCACGTCTGTATTTTATTTGCGTCCTATTAACATTTCGGTGACAGCTGGTCGAAGCCGATAAACATGGGGTCGGGACGATCGTATGTCTGTCGACACTGATGTGTCACTTTTACAATTTCTGCTCCCTGTGGGATATTCGAATCACGGATGGCAGAGTTCTCAAGTACCATGTGGTTGTGTTCGACATATGGGCAGAAACGACGATCTGCACTTTCATACAGTACAGATTTGTCTAAAAAAAAATCTCTGAAAGATTACCTTGTTTACAGTTTTGGTTGAATTCTGGGCCGTTTTATTATTTAGCGACTGTGGTGTTTTTCTCTATTGTTTTTGCCTTTGAACTATTATTATTACTTAACTTGAGTATTTCGTTCTACCAGCGTAAAAACTGTGGTACAGACATCAATTACTTTCTATTATTTTCAAGGAAAAAATTATTGTCGCGGATTTGGATGAGCAATGGACATTTTGTTCCCTCAGAAATCTAATTTTTCCCAAGTGCTGTTTATTCAAATTCTCTCACTTAATAACTAGTTTTTATAAATAGGTTTTATCAGAAAGTATGCAATATAATATACGAGAATCATATTATTAAGATATGATGCGGTCTTATATATAAATATTTTTGGCAGGCGGATTCTTGAGCGAGGATACGGCTTTTCACTTTTTGCCAACTTCTGACAAAGCAAATCACACATTTTAGTGATAACACTAATATTTATTGAGCTAAATGATTTTTCACCTATATTTTCGTTTTATTCTGGCATAAAATTGTTCATAACCGTTGGGCCTTTTACTTGCGAAAATGATTGCAGAAGGAGGTTTTTGTTTTAAATTTTTTACTAGTTCAAAATTGTTTTTAAGTATTGTTAGACTACTATTGGGCCAACTAGGTTGTTCACTTTTCGTTCCCAAGTAAAAATACAAAGATATTGCAAGAGATTTGATAACTTTTGCCGGTTTTTAAAGGTAATTTGGCGTTTCCTTCCAACTAGGCGATTACTGCGTTTTTCAATCGGAAAAATTTAAAGAATCTAAAATTTTCTAGTGTACATAAAAATTACAAATTTATTTGAATTTAATAAACAGTTATTGCTTTGAAGTTTATAATATAAAATGTAAATTTTGTTGCAATACTTAAACTAATTGATTAATTATGGCTACAAGACAACTTCTAAGATAAAATGGTGAGAACTTACGAACAAAAAGTATAGTTTTATAAGAACTTTGTTCATTTATTTATTTTTATACTGAAGCTGGCCTTAAATAGAGTTTTAACACCCTTATTTTTTAAACGAGGTGGTATAACAATTTGTAAAGGTTTTTCCATCATTTTTCCATTTATCAGGTCTTCCAAAATCTTTGTATGTATAAAAACAGATTTCCCCGAGAGGTCTGCGGAGTAATAAACCTGTAATTTGATCGTTACCAATCATCTAGACGGGGTCTGTCAGAAATGATCTGTAACGACCAAATAACAAACAAACAAAAATTCTAGGATTTATATAATGGACAGATATAGGATAGTAATGTGCTAAAACCTGCTTTTCGAAAAGGAACTGCGAGTACATAGAGCCACTAAATATTTGTCGTTTTGTGAAGTTTTCCTTGTTTTCTTAAGAGTTCAAAATTGTATCTTACAAGTCGGACTATCTTGGAATAGAACTAGAACTATGTTCGTCAATGGACATTTTGGCCTGCATTTAGCGTTCTTCAGTGATGAGTTTGCGGTGACGACCAAATTACAAGTATTAATGAAGTTCAAAACAAAAATTAGGCAATAAACACGTAATTGGAACAAAAGTTATAAAATTTGTGTTAGAAGTATTCCACGAACAGGCAAATGAACAAGGGCCCGATAGATTGATTAAGTTTTACTAACCTGTTGGAATGGAAAATGAAAAAGATGATTGAAAAGGATTGATAATTTATTACCTTCATTAGCCAGTAGATTTAGTGTAATATTACTCTCTCACATCGGAAATGTGTAATGTATGGAAATATGTTGGCATTACTTTATTTGATTGAGCCCGAAGAAGTTTAAAACCCTCAGATTAATGTGATCGTTTAAGAGAATAGCGAGGATAAAGTGTTTGTTATTCAACAGGAGGCCATAATTTTCAAAATAATCGCCGACAACATTTAACCAAACCGTTGTAAGACACCTGTATCGGTTGTATATCACTTCTCGTGAATGGACGAGTTTGTGGCCCCTTTATTGGCTCTTTCGCCCCCCGAAGGGTGATTATGGCCATAAATAAAGCTAATGAAGAGTTGAGGTCCTCATAACGCCGCCATAAATTGTCAAGGTTGCTCTTTATGGGTAGGATTCCCCCACCCGAGTGGCACGGGGCCACCGTGCTACACGGCCACTTCCACAGATCGGCCCGACGCCGCCCTACCCTAATGCTCTTCGCCCAAACGGAACATGCACTCCAGGGACCTTTTCATTCATCCCGACGATTTGTGTGCCACCTGTCGGCTCGACCCAGAAAACGTAGAAGGGTTAATTTCATGAGATTTATTTTTATTTCGTCTCCTTTATAATGGGGACGGGCCCGGTTGGGATAAATCTTTCTTATCGCCTCTTCGAATTATTTTCCTTTCGGAACAACAGCCCTTTCTAATTGGTTTTTCCCAAATTGGTCCACTACAAAGGGTGTACGACCAAACGATAATAGATTCTTGAAACTGGCTCCATGAACAAAAAGTGGGCAATAATGACTTAATTGGGATAAAACGCTCATTGTACGTTTTGCAATACTGTTTTGGAAATTTAAGGTCGGACTGTGAGGACCTTTTTTCTGGAAATACAGCATCTTTTTCTTCTTGCTCAAGGTTCGACTATCCATTCAGCCTTCGTCCGGAACATTAATACATTTGTTTGTTTTTTACATTATTTTTTGCCTAATACAGTTTTTTCACAATATAATTTATGATATTTCAACCTCATATGGTGAAATACCTTGTCAAGGCAAAAAAAAATTGTTATTATTACCTCCATTACAGCACGTAGTCCGATTGAGCAATTAACATTTTTCTATTAATTAATATTTATGACACTGACTTTTTTATCTCAACCAATACCTTTCATAAATAGTTATTATCGATCATTTAGTCTGAAATATTCTTGCTGTGTTGGTATGTCAACGCATTTCGGCGTTTCCTATTTTTTTTCTTTTTCTTCCCCGCCTCACGATCTTAAAAAGGAAAAACAAAACCCACCTAAACAAATTCTACCAAAAAAAGTGAACAACCTCGTAATTTATGGTATTTATGGTTAGAAAATTATACTACTAATTTTTTCCCAACGGATCACTAAAAAATAAATATTTTGGACAAATAATGTTTGAAACATAAAGCAGACAATACAAAATTCTCAGTGATAAAATTGAAACTCCCATATAATATGTCTAGTGAATCACCATTGGGTAAGAAATCGAAACACAATTCAATGTCCCTTAAGATAATGATGATGAGGATACTGTTGACCATAAGTTCAAAGTCATTGATTTTTATTTCTGAGAATTTTTCACGGGTCATCTTGGTACTTTAGATTTTATCTCTCTATTGAGCAGTTCGCCCTTTTCTACTTTTGTTTTGTGTGGACCCATTCTAAGATGGGAGGAGTCTATGTATGATCTTGTTATCCCAGTTGTATTATTCCGGGTCTTTAGGAAGGTGGGTAGATGTGATACTCCATCGCAAGACAGAATTAGAATTCAAACATCGATTTCAGATAAATTCACTATCTCTTAGATGACGAGGACGATCGTACTACCAGTTTTTGACTTGTACTTTTCCTAATTTCTTAGTTCAGTTAAATTGACTCGATCACATGCGCTGATCAAACTTGATGATGATGAGAATCTAGGAAGTGGGGTTTTCGTATCCCCATGCACTTTCTAGCTCGTTGTACTTTGCATAGTTCGTTAGATCACTCTTTTAAAAAATAGGTCATTATTGCGCAATTCTTTTTCCTTGATCTAGGTACCGTAGGTTATGTCTCTATTGAGTTTCTTCTTATTCGAAGATAAAATGTTCAATTTTAGCGAGGGTTCTGTAACTACGAATTCATTATTCCTGGCACCATTAGAGTTTCTTTTTGTTTTTAGGGAATCCATTTTCGGATAGAGGAATCTAAAGTCATATGTCTTGATCGTCACCCAATAGTCCACACGGAGAGAGCTCATAATTCATTACTATTGGCGAGTAACCAATTTTCCAGACAAACCGGCGAATGTTTATGTACAAAAACAAACTAAATTTATCAGTTTCTTAGATATTTTTCTTGATAGCTAGAAAAAGTATTTGAAATACATTGAAATCTCAAGGCTTTTACCTGGTTTTCGTAGGATAACACTAGATTTATTTTGTCAGAATGGAAAATTTAACTGATTTAGTGCTGTTTTGCATTTAGTTATGTGTTTATCAACTTTTTCTTTTGTTTTGTGTCCACGGGTTTGCTTAGTTTTCATAAAATAACGAAGCTATATTGCGACACTGTATAGTTTGCATTACTTTTAAAGTTCTTATTGGCAACTGTTTGATTAAACATTGTACGTTTATGCTTTGAAGTTGGAAAATGTAATTGGTTATTATTTGGAAAATGTTCTTCAAGTTTGATTAAGATTAAAACCCAAGCTTTACTGGGCCATGAATTATGGTTGCTATGATACTCAAAGACATTGAATAGGAAGATAACAGAACGAGATAATAAACTAAATTTAATTGTCTCCAATAAAATCTTCTGTTACAAAAAAGGAATCTTTGTACAGTGTGTAAAGTTTGGAATAGTTATACTCATGTACCAATAAAAAATAAGATTTTAATCATACGATCCATTACCTGCATCTATGAAGAAATAAGTATTGTTTTATTTCTATCCTGGGATAAAAAAAAAATTTTTACGATCTCAATTTACATATGTTGTTTAATATGTAGTAAACAAAATTTAAATTGAGACAATTAAATAATACATAAAAATAAATTACATGAAATATGTAAGTTTTTCACATCTATTCCAGTCTAGAGTCTTTCTATCCAGGAGGTGTAAACGATATTAGCACGCACCTCATTTTAAACACTCAAAGCAAATCACCCAAATTCAGATCCCAATTAGTATCAGGCATAAAATGGCAATAGGGCTCTGTCTGATGAAGATCTTTATACAGCAGAACGCGACTTGATGCTTGGGCAACAGCTCCACAGCCTTGATGTCACGCACTGATTTTTTACAAGGAAGAAGTCAAGTTTAACTTTCAATTCAGAGATATTACTATATTATTAGGTGATGATACAAGGTGGAATATTTGCTGAATATAGTTACCAGTGTGAGAAGCAGAACATTTGGTTTTTAATATCTCTAGGTAGTAATTTTTGTAAGACGGGAATAAGGGAGATTAAGGATTAAAGAATTTATTCAAAATGAAGTCTCTGTGCGAATACCATCTATAGATCGATAGATTATTACTGCTACTACTACATACCGTTACCGAATCATCCTGGTTTGGCCATTCTCGCTGTGATTATTATATGTCGCTACAACCTGCTTAGGTCTTATCATCTTTTTTCTCAGTTTATAAAACAAATCTCACAATTTTTTAACGCAGCCTCTGAGGTTATAATGATAATTCCACGAAAAATAATACAAAATTGATCTTTTATTGGGTATCCTATCTGTCAAATAAAGTTTATCGATTGGATCAAATCAACTAATGCGTATTGGCGTAAAGGTTTTTTTAATAAATAAACACGCGAATTATAGGTTGTATTAAGGGCATTTTCGTCTGGCCCTACGGAAATTGCCGTGGGCCACGGCCTGGAAAATTTTCTATTTTACACCGGATTTGTTGGAGCCCTTGCCGGGAAATTGTGCGTCGGCATTTAATCAGTTCTCTTCGAGGGAATCGCAAGCGGAAATCACTACAACACAACGATATTACGATCTCATTTTCAACTGGATGGTGGTTGATCTTTTATTTTCTCTCTTTTGATTTCGTTTCTTAATAATCAATCATTGATGTTGCAATTATTAGCAACATAAACACGAAATAGAACATTTACATTCTTAATTATTACCCATTATAAAGGAAAGTACATCATGATTAAAAAGAAAACACGGGTATAATGATCTTTTCTACCTTAATCCTGAATCCCTCAACGAGGCTAATGACCACGTTTAAAAAAAATTCCTACGAATATAATTTTAAATTTTTATGTGATTAATCAGTCATCAGAGCAAGCAGTCGGAAGATAATCCTTTGAGAACAAACAAAAGATTTGTGACTTTCCCTGTAAAGATTTATACAAGTTATTAGAAATGATGAAGGTACTTACGAGGATTCACGTTTTCCAAATGATCGTTCCAGTCAGAGATTTGTGAGAATTTAAAATAACTAATTCACTAATTTTGTGGTCCGCTTGACCAATTAATACATGAAATTAATTAAGGTTTTTAGTTGAGATGAAAAAATGTCAATGGCACGAGAGGGATTCGAACCCACGACCTTCGGCTAGATACGCCGCTGCTCTACCACCTGAGCTATCGTGNTCATGTATTAATTGGTCAAGCGGACCACAAAATTAGTGAATTAATGATTTAAAAATGAAGTACACTTCACTAAAGCTCTCCGTCGCCATTTCAATTGTCGTCGAGAATTAATTAATTAATTAATTTCATTTAAAATAACATTGTTTCGTTTCATTTAGACGGTGCTTAAATTCAGAAAATTTGTTCGATTTAAGCAAAGTTCTTTAACTCTCGTTTTAATTTTTCTGCCGCTTTGTCATATATATTGTTAATATGAATTATTTTCTTACAGTATTTATTAGGTTAATATTTATTTGTGTGGCAATTAACATTTTTCGCCCGTCCAAAAATGACAAACATAAAAACCAGCTTCTCAATGAAGGTCACGTTGGTGGTGGATTCACTCAAACAAATTATGTAGAGAGACGTTTGTAACTCCTTCAGCCTGATGATGAGCGTTAATGCTCGAAATCCAGATCGTTGAAAACATCAAATTCTTTGATTACAACCATCATTTACAAAAATGTATTCCTTTATAATGTAATATATTAATTTTTGTAAAAAAATTTCTGATTATGGTTTTATGATTAAAATTAGCCAGAGTAGTGAATAACAAAAAGAATGTTTTTGAGGAAGGGGGAGAGGTCAGAAATTCTAGGGGCGACTGTGGGGATCGAACCCACATCGATTGGTCTACGAGCCGAGGGTCTCACGCACTCGGCTACACTTGATAGACTTGTGCTTCACTTTGCAATTTTCACTTTTTCATATTTACGTACATAATCAGAAATAACAAAAAAATATGTATAGTCGTAGACGAATATCCCTGATGAAATGAGGAGAATATATAGGCTAAAAACAACCAGTTTTCCTAAAATAAAATCGTCTAATTTGAACTTCCAGGTGCTGATAATACATATAATTATTATTTTGTAACATCTCAAATTTAAGCAATCGTACCTTGTATCGTAAAAGAGACGTTTCACCCTTCAAGACTAAAACCATTTATAAATCGAACACTTGTCTCTAATATGATCCAGCTAACTTCACATAATTATAGGAAGTAATTGCGAATGGGAGCGAGACCGTTTTAAAAAAGATTCTTGTAAGTCTGAGGAGCAAACAGGTTAGGCCGCTTTGAAATAAGAGATTTCCTGCGATTAGGTGGCAAAGTAGCTCGAAAGTCGCACGTTTAATCAAACCGAATGGAATTCCTGAAGCCCCCCCCCACCTTCGGCGGATATCCTGTTTGATGCTGAAGATGAAGAATAGGGCAATCCCGTTTATTGCTAACAAAATACAAGGGGTTGGCCGGAGGGAAGCCGCCCCGGATCGTATCATGAAAAATCACGCTTTCAAATATTGGGGCTATATTGATTTCGTTATTTAGGTTTCTCCACCTCAGCAAGGTTTTTTTATATACTCTTGTTTTTAGACTGTATTTTATTTTAAACCTTCCACAGAGCGGTCCTTGCTTTCTCTTTTGGTATTGCTTAAGATTTATGACTTTATCATTATACTATAACTGCAATAATTAAAATCTCCGAATGCAAGAACATTTTTCTGATTTGTTAGTCTAATTATGAAAAAGATAAATAATAAATATTTTATGTTTATGAAAAAGATAAATAAATATCTTTATTCTAGAATGCATAGATAAATGAATATAGCCTAGAAATAGACTTAAAATTAGGAACAATTACGTATTACGTTATATTATTATATATTATTTTATATATCGTTATTACTAGGTTTAAAAAGCTTTCAAACCAGATTATATTTTCAAACCCAATACAATATTTTCAAACGATTACACAACTTAGGAAAGGCCATAGAGCCACCGAAAACAAGTAATGGATAGTTTAAATATTTCGGTCATTTAACTATATCAAATAAAATTATACATTTTTGGAAATTGGGAGTGTCTGGAAACATTTTTTGCAACAACCTATAACATTTTAACAGACTACAAAAGGGAAGAAGTAATCAGGAAAAAAAGTATACGATTATATGATATACAGACGGTTCCAAAACCAGCGAACTTGATCAGATTTCTGTGTAAACCAAAATGTGCACAATTAAACTCATTAAGGAAATACAGTTTGGTTTTCAAGCTAAAATCTATGCTATTATGTACTGCTAGTGGCATAAGAATCTTCACAGAGGCTATACTTGCAAAAAAAATTAGCAATATCAGACTGCCAAGCAGTTTCAAAAGCAAGAGCATGTAACACTGTCACATCAAAAATAGAAAGTGAATGCCGCCAAAGACCGGTAAAACATAATAAGAGTCAACCATATATTAGATGTCAGTGCACATAGGAATTTTGAACTTTCTGATGAGGTCTCTCTGCAAGGAAAAAAATACCAATCATATTATCTTTGAATACGTGCCAACCACCCAATGGTGACATAACCTAAAGTAACCAAAGAGACATGATAAAATGCCTTAATTTCTTTAAAAAGAAGATCAAATCTATTGGACTGCACTAAGAAACTGTTAGGAAATGTACAAGGAAAAAGGCAACAGTGCTTTGGAAATAATCATTTATATGATATTGGCCAAATTTGTCTTTGAAGTCCTACGTTCTTTCTTCCAGTCCCAGTATTTATAATTGCGATAACAAGATCAAAAAACATAGACTCCTCTATCTCAGAATGGGTCTACACAAATCAAAAGGAGAATTGGACCAAAGGTAGAATAGTAAATTCAAGATTAAAGAACCCTTGGCAAAGCTGGTCATATTAGCTTTGGATACGAAGCAACTGCTCAATAGAGACATAACCTGTACTAAAGGCCACCCGAGTAAAAAAATGCCCCAATAACAGCCATGACCTTCTACTTCGTAACAGAAGGACCGAGTCAATTGAAGGATCAACAACAATTTAATTCTAGTTTCAATTAAGAAACTAAAAAAAGTCCAATAGACCGGTGAAATGCTTGGGGAACATTTTATCGACGCGTGTTTTTATATGATTACTCATAAAACGAATTTAACGTTTTTATTCATGCATTCATAGAAAATCGATAAAACAGATTTATTTTACAAGCGGTTATCGAAAAATGAAGTACGTTTGTAATGATAATATTAAAACAGATTTTTGCCGTTTTATTGTGGTTGAGGTTGTGATATGAACGTATACATTCAAGATTACAATTGACTATTGATTTTTTACAGATTGACACAATTGCTGAAGTTCGTTTATTCATTATTCAGCATCATACCTTTGTTCTTGTCATAATAAATTACAAGTACATGTTCAACATTATTTAGACACATACATGACGAAGTGTTATTATTTGTGAAGATGTTTCTTTCGGTAACGTTAATTTCTGATCAAAATAAATTCAATGTTTTATGTACGGCGTTTTCCCACTGGGAATTATATTTCTATTATTGACAAATAATGAGGAGTTTCAACTTTTCCCAATGGACGAATCAAAAATTAACGCTTCGCTTCCGGTCGAGTCATCTGAGTCCATTTCATTTTATTCCCAGGTCCAATTTCCTAGGATCCACTTATCTATTATTCCCCTTACGATTTCCGCTTTTTCTGAAACACCCCCTTTTCCGGATGTAATTATGTTGTGTTTGTGCTTAGAATCCGATTGTCGGAAGCGGAGTCGTTCGGCGACTGCGCGTCGTCTGAACCCCAAACCCCCACGAACCCAAGAGGGGGTACAGCAAGAGATAGACTTGAGAAATTGATTACAGACATTAGTTTGCTGACACTATGGACACTTTTATTAATGGTCTAACCCCCAGCTACCCTCCTCCTCCGCCGGCGTTCCTCCCCAACCCCCTTGTTTCCTCTTTTTCCCCTTCTACCCGCAGCACGCTCTTTCTCCTTTCTGATATTTCTCTCTTTCCAGAGAGAGGGGTTCGCCCTCAGCGCATTACAACGGTTCTGTTTAATCTGAGAACGACCTCACAAATACCGCATTCTTCGTAAAAAAATCTCCTCGGGGTAGGAAAACACAGAGGCATTCGGCCTACGACCGCAAACCTCCCCCGGCCTCGCTGGATTTTTAATCGAACGGATTAGTCTGCTCCCGAAAGGGATAAATGCCTTTTCAGTCCGGTTGATTCAATAATGAACTCCGAACGAAAATCAATCCGCCAAAATTCACTGAGTTGTTACTCTGTAAAGCAAAAGTCTACCAGATTCACAGGGGAGACGTCACCGTTCGTCTTCAAAATATAGCGAACCATTAATTCGATTTTCTCTTTTAGACTAGCAGACTCACATGCACTAACACCTATCTAACAAGTAATTAATTAATTGCTCTCTATGAGATAATTGTAATTGCACTTAATTGCTTCCGGACCCTGCTGAATCATTTTTCGGCAGTTTAACTTGTTATTTCAGCTACCACCATGTTTTTAACAAGAAAGAACAACAAAAATTGACTCCGAATAAACCCTCGCCAAAAACAACAACAAAGACTTACAAAATGAATAATATATTAAATATGTTGTACTAATACAATTACTTAAATGTTTTTGATTGTTCTATTCTGCCTACACTCTCTGTTTTTGGCTGTACGAAATTTTTCGCCTTCTTCAGTGGTGTCTATCAGATAGACATGGCAGTCTAGACAACAAACTGACCGGAAACAGCCCAACCTAAAGTCCATCAAGCTGCAATACTCACGAAAAAATCGCATGATTAGTAGTCTTAAAATTTAAGAAACATGGACTATAGATATTTTGTTAGACGTGGTTTCATCACCAAACAAGTCTTCAAAAGGAGCCGCCAACTAAGATTTCTGATGTGAAGACTGTATAAATAAAAACAGCTTTCCCTTTTACTGGTTAACTCGGAATAGGGAAATCGCAGGTACTTTCGCCCTGGACATATTCCAATAAATGACACATCAGGAAATTGGTCCTTTCCCTTTATTATATTTAAATTTATTAATATATTTGTTAAACAATATACGTGAAACGTTTTCAGGTTTATTTCAACTATCGTTTGGTCCACCCACTCAGGGGTGCCTTAACTACTGTTCTCCGCTAAGCTAGACTAGACCAAGACGAACCAGAGATTCTTATCGTTCTATAAGTATTTTTAAAGATTTTTATTGTGATCCAATAATTTTATTTTTTTTCTTTCCACAGTTCCTTTTATAATTTTCATGTTTCTTTGTTGGTTCTTCACCTTGCATTAACAATAATACGACAATATTTTCATACTTTAAGGACATTCTAACTTAATATATGCTTTCAGATAATTATGTTATTCTCTCAACCATCGTATCGTGTTAAATATGCTATTATTAAAATAGTATGAATATACGTGAACTGCCTTTCGATATTTTCATTTTATGAAAGTGTACATGAAAGTAGTCAGGGAGGTTATTCATAGGTTTTATAATAGGTTGTGTATGTTCTTTTCCATAATTAATAACGATTAATTTATTTTAAATTTACATTAAGTAAAAAAGTGTGTGGTGTTTAGTGACCGTTACCCCTCTCAACACGACAGATAATAATGACACATCTACACGGGAAACAAACACTTTGAGCCCTGAAGACGATCTCAATAAAGATCGAAACGTAGCACGATAAAGAAAATGTTTTCTAAAATCTACGTCGCATCTCACGACCTCCAAATAATCATTAAGTAACAAAGCTAGACTATATTAAAACTGTCTTAATAGAAATTGAATTCTTTCTTTTTGTAATACAACGTACATCCTTGTTTTTTCTTGTTGTTGTTTCTTCATAAAGGAATAAACAAAACAGGACTCTTTGGAAACAGGACAAGGCCCCCCACCGGGATTTGTAGCAATGCATTTTTTAGTTGCTTATAAAAGCATTATTTATGAAATTATTTATTTGACTATTTATTATGCATAAGGTTTAGATAAACAGGCTGTGATAATATTTTTTTAGAAATCCTATAAAAAAAATGTTGGTTATTAGTTGGTAGCAGTGTCAAAGAACCTCCCACGTGATAAGTATTGCAATTCATCTAGTCAAACACCTGTGATATATGTACCTGTAACAAGTTTTATATTCATTTATTTATGTGCATATATCTTAAAATAATTGTGTGAAGAAGAGGTTGTAAAAAATGAGTGATACGATGTATAACCATTTGTTTACATATTGACTGACTATCTGTGAGTAGGCAAAATAAAGCAAAAATTTTATTATTATTTTATTAATTTTTATCTGTCTATGTAGTGCCCTGAGGAAGATAATAAAAATTGTCAAAAGCTTGGCGTTGATACAACACTAGCATTTGTTCCTTTTGACCACAACCCAAATTCAACGGAAACATCGGTATTTTCTCTTTGCTTCTATTATAAGCAACTAACACGTGAGTAGTAAAACAAAGCATAACCTTTAAAGGAGTTTAGTAAATAGCGCACTTACAGAACGGTAAACAGGCCCCAGATCATTTCTAACCCAACGAGGATAGGCGGATCAGGAAGATCACAAAGGATACTGTATCTTGCGACACGATCACTGTTAATAAATATTTGGTGTTTTATCACCTGCAAGTTTTGCAAAGTACAGTTTTTTTCTAAACTATTTAGTTAATCTACAATGCTGGTGAAATCCTCCATATTGACCTAAGTCCGGCCATCCGTTAGATTCGGGGCCCCTGTTGGGAAAAAAAAGTTGGCCCACTTGTTTTTGTGCACCATCGGAACCCGAAGGGGCCTCCATCCGCCATATTCCCTTATGCCGGCCATCGCACACACGTCCCAAACCCGGCCGGGCCATTACAGAAAGCCGATATTCAAAACGGCAATTTGGTACTGTAATTTCTAGCGATCCACTTGAGCGCTGTGATGACTTAATCTAAACTTTCCAACAGTCCGGCCTGCCCCGTTCCAAGCGCTTATTACCCCCGCCCGCCTTCGAGAGACTAACCGTCCGAGAAAGACCTAAGTTTATAATAACAATAATGAAATACCTCCACTCGGAGCTGGTACTCGGGGATTTTTTCGAACGGTCAATCTCGGCCCGAGAAGTCGCCATTAATCAGCATCGCTCTTCTGAACTCCGGGCCGGATAGAAACGGTAATCTTACGAAACACATGTGTTCAATTCGACACGGTACTTTACCGGAACACGCCGTGAAACTGATGTCTCTAATTTAATAATCCTATTCAAAGTTAAACGGTTCGAAAAAACCTATATGATTTATTGCTTTCCTACACGGTTTAGGTACTTTTTCAACACGATTATGGTTTTGGTGTACCTCACCTTGACGGCACGATGTATGGTAAAATATTAGAACTACAGATTTCTTTAATATTGTCTTACATTTTATACTTACGTCTTTTAGCATTTACTTTGAAATTCGCAAAAATGTAAAACAGAATTTGTAGATTTTGGTGTAAGCTGCTGCCAATACAAAACTTCTCCATATTTCTAGTTATACCAATTAATTATTCGTATCTAAGATTTTTGGAGATCAAAAATTAGTGGCATGAGCGGGATACGAACCACGACCATCGGCTCAATACGCGTCTGCTCACCGCTTGAGCTATCGTGACTTCGATCCACTCCCAACTCTTCATCTCAACCCACAACCGTTCGAATTTTCCCTTTTTGGCCATATTTTCAAATTTCGTGTAATCAGGATTCGATTCTCAGCGACTTTGAAGTGGCCATGGAGAGCTGTTAGTGAAGTAATTACTTCTTTTTAATAATTAAATTAATCCATATTTGCTTAGTGGTCATACTTGACCATATTAATTATTCCAATTTATTATTCTTTTAATGAATATGACTTATTTTTAAAACAGCCAAGAATGATGTTGCTCTTACTTTTGTTTAGAACATTTTATTTATCATCTAGGCTTCTAAAATTTGAATAAATGAAAATACTCCTTTATGCTTTGTTTTATTTTTTCTTGTGTTTTAGGCCGTGTAGAAAATGCTGTTTGGTAATATCACATTGTCTTGGGAATGTGGAAATTTCGTTATTGAAGATCAGTTTTTCATCACAAACATGAAACTGTGAAATCGGCTATAAAATCGCTTTTGAATTGTCATCCAGCGGTTTCTGAGGATCTGAGTACTTTTCGAGAAAATCGCCGGCTTTCTAATGACCCGTCGGACGTTTGCAACCCGTCCCAGATCGCCTTTGGCTCTTTTCCGAAGTAAAATCGTTGCCACAATCATCATTAGCTAAGTATCCTCAGGGGTTCGATGTTATGAAAATGTTAAATATGTTCGATGTTATGTGAAAGACGACACCGACCTCAATGACTCCTGATGTCATAGTCTTCGAATGGAGAATTTCATTCCCAAACTTTCCCGTGATAGACCGCAACCGGGTGTACAGAGACCGCGGTTTTCAATTAGTCACACCTACGTACCTTCAACCATCTGCCAGTTCATGAGAGAAAAAAAGGAATGCGCCACCTGGGCCGGCAACCCTTTCCCTCGAATAAACTCCCATTGTTCACCGATTAAAAATTTGTTATGAATATTACGCGGGACAACTAAAGCCGGATGGTTTGTAATGGGGCAAATGAAAAACTCTACATCAAAATATAATTAAATCCGACAAATTTATAAATAGAAATGTGCGACTTTTTATCACATATTTATATACGATGGTAAAGTTGTAATTCATAAATCAGTTAGAAAACATGTAAATTGAATTTTATTTACACGCTTCATTTATTTGAACTCGTTTTTTTCTTTTTTGTTGATTACAAAACATGCAGACAATTTTTCTTATTTTCTAAATTGCCAAACACAACATTCCCATTAAGCTTATATTCATTTACGTGATTGCCCCCGGCTTTTCGCTCTATCATATGCAGTGTCCTTTTAACACTAAAAACTTGACAAAAGGGGTATTCACTAACTTTGTGTTAACCCTGGTAACTCTGTTAAGTCCTGCTAGATCGAGAAAAATAATGACGTAGAGTTGTAAGCATCAGCTAGTTAATATTGCTCAATCTTACAAGCCAGGGCCAATGTTAGGAGTTAGGTCGAAAATGTAGTCACATTGCTATACGTTAGGGCATAGATAACCAACATGGAAGCCAGGAATTTAGCAGCTATTTTTTGTTGACAAGTGTTTTTATTCTTAAATACGCATTAATTAAATCAGACCAATACATTTTTTTGTTAATTTCTGACCTGTCCTTATACTCTCATTCATAATAGATACATCCCATATCCAATAAAGTTGTAGGTTCTTAGAACTTAGAATACAAGTTAGGTATGTCGACACGTGTCATTTGTTAGTACTTTTCGAGTGCATAGCATTTTGAATGAATGAGTTGATTAATTTTCCTTTTTTTATTAACTTCTGGTTTCTTACAATTAACACAAAAGAAAACGAAAACAAACAACAACAAGCCTTCAAGGACTGTTATAGCTTTATTTTTGATTCTACCAATCGACACGCGCAGCATTCCGGAAAAAGTAACGTTTAACATGCTAAGAAAAGAAGGGGGCATTCACAATCTTACTGGACATTTCTCTATTCGAGTTAACACTGTTTGTTTTCTGTATAGGTGTTTCATTACTGTGTGTCATGTTGAAAGGCATGTTTTTCTAAACTTACGACACACCAGTCTGCATCTCACGATCTCCAAATAATCATCAAGTAACGGTCACTAAACACTCACAAATATATATAATTTTCAAATTTCTCCATATGGTCTGCGGTGTGATGAATCTGTAATTTGTTCGTTACCGATCAGTGTGGACTACCTAATCTTCGCTGTGTAGATCAGTCTGAAGCGTTTCGGCATTTCGTTCTTTGTTCTTCATTGTTGGGTCTGAGCGATTTCTGTCAAATCGTCTCTTTTATAAGTTCGTGAGGAGTAGGGTGCATTCATTTTGTAAATGTGTTTATCATTTTGGTCTACCTATCCCCGTTGCTTTGGTTTGTCGGACTCTTTTCTGTATTTTGACACCTTCAGTATCAGGCAGGTCTGTATGAATTCTGTGAAGTCGAAGTTAGTTTATTGGAGTTTTGTAGATTTGACTATTTCTATCATTTTCAACTACCTATCCTTACTGCTTTAGTCGTCAAATGCCTCAGACTGTGTGATGTTTGTGGTCGAATCTCTTTTATGAGTACTTGAGGAGTAGGGTTTTTTGTAGATTTGTTTATTCCTATCATTTTGGTTTACCTATGCTCGCTGCTTTGGTTTGTTACACTCGTTTTTGCTTTGCACCATCTTCAGTGTTAAGTCTGTTTGATTTCTGTAAGGTGAATAGCTTTTATAAGTTCTTGAGTGATAGGGTGCTATATTTTTTGTATCTTCGTCTATTCCGTTAATGTTGGTCTTCCTATTTTTGCTTCTTTGGTCTGTCTTTGGCAAGTTGGAATCTTCCAACCATTATTCTATGCATCTCAAGCACTTACCCTTAAAAATACCCGAAGTAAATTTCTTTGATGGAGCGTACAATGTTTTCTACAACGTCTAATGCAACGTTTACTACAATGTTATATTTTATTTACGTCATTGCACCGGCCTTTTCAGTATTTTCTACGTAATGTATTTTCAAGTTTTTTAAAGAAAAAATTCTAATGGCCCTACAGATTTTTCAACCAATACGTATTTCAATTTTGAGATTTTTCTATGCGATCTGCGGGGTGAACCTGTAATTTCATCGTTATCGATCATTTTGGACGGCCTATAGTCCATGTGTTGTTGCATTCGTCTTTGGTGGGGTGCACGTCGGCGTCATCTTTATTTTTCGGTGCTTTTGGTGGATTAAATAATTTTTTTTTAATTTGTTTTACTGTTCCGGTCTTTGCTACTGTTGGGTCTTTTTCTTTTTAATTGGCATATTTGGGTTGTATTATTAACAAAAACTGCTGTTCCATATATTTACAAATAAATAAATAAATAACAAAAAATTGCGAGATATGAAAATAAATGTATTGATACTTGAATATAATGCGCGGTATTTAGTGACCATTAATTAATAGTTATTTGGAGATCGTGAGATGCGGTCTGGTTAGAAAAACATTCCTTTCAATACAACACGTAGAATGACACATCTACACAGAAAACAAACACTTTGAGTCCTGAAGATGATCTCAATAAAGATCGAAAAGTTGGCACGATGAAAAAAATGTTTTTATAAACCTTCGTCCGCATCTCACGATTTCCAAAAAATCTTGAATATAATGTTGAATTTTACATACTGTTTCAAAGGAGAGATTTACCAGTGGTTACTTGGTATCCTGAAAAGGTCTGCCTACATATCATTCGTACATACCCTATCTAAATCAAGTCGAGAGTGCGTTTCTAACGAATTTAATGGCTTTCTGAAGTATTCAAGATAAGCATATCGTTTCCCTTAGGTTTTGACGTGAAAGGTTAGGCAATTTGTAAGTGTTCGCCCTCATCGCGAGAATGGTCGAGAGGGGACGCGGTCGTGGGACAAGGTACAAGACATCTCAATCCACCGTTGTCTCTGGATTAATGCCGGACTGCGGCAGCGATATGTTCTCCATAATGGGCTTTCCAATATCACCATCACGGTCATCCATCTCTCTCTCACTCCTGGCGAATGGCGACGTCTTATTTTTTCCCTCCGAAAGAAAGAGCGAACGAGCGAGAAGAAGGGTTGGATGGAGGCGGCGAGTCGGTGGTTTTTGCGGGGCATCAATCGAACCACCTCCTAATGGATCTGAGCCGAGACTAATGGAAGGGATATTTCATCAAAGGAAGGTGTGAATTAATGCACCCAGAAATATCTACAAACTCCCCTTCGGATTCATACTACTAAATTCTACAACGTTTGTACATTATTATTAATATTTGATTCATTTTATTCACCATCCTCGTTAATTTTTGTACAACGTAATACTTTAAAATTAGTTCAATAATCCACTCATCATTGTTGAATTACTAAGGAATCAAACTGCATAAAGTTTTCGTTTTACATTTTCATAACAATAGTATGTTTAATGAGGTCATGCATAATACTAGACCAGCAGCAAGGAAGTAGCATTGTGACTATAATGATTCGTCAAAAGATAATTCAATTTAAAAAAAAATCGAATTGACCAAAGTTTTTTCTGTACGCTTAAGTCTAATGTAATTGATTGATTTTTAGATTTTTTCCATCCGTTGTTCAGATAAATCACGGCGTTTTTAAATTCATAAAGTCCCTCTTTATTAGGCCAGCGCTCGTTAAGCCTAATCTAAACGCAATCATACTTCCACTAGACTTAAAGCGCTTAAACCGGTCTGAGGATAGCTAAGATGAGCGAAAATTCTATTCCAATCGAACATCTGTTAACTACCAAACAAGTGTTGAGACCTTGTTTTGATCCAATTAATTAAATAATAGCTTAGGATGTAAACCTGTGATGGGAGAACGGTCTATTGTGATCCATACAAACGTCTTCATTATTTTTGCCTTGGGTTGTCAGAAAGATTAAGTAAACAATGATAAATAATACTAATAAATAAATGTTTAACGATAGTGATTTACCATGTACCGACTTATTTTACTATTATTGTTATTATTAGTATTATGTCTTTACATACATATAGTATATACAATTTTTTTTAGGTTGGGAGGGGGTTGATATGGAATTTATGCAATCCTTTCCTCTACCACTGTCTAAATAGACAAATAGACCTATTGTGGAACCCATACAAATTACAGTCATGCGTTGGAAAGTGCGCTTTTTCCTATAAGATTATGCACTTTACTTGGTACTTCTTCAAGGACCTCTTTTGGTGTGTCGGTGTACCGAAGTGGCTGTACCGAAAAATGGCCAAAAATAGGGAAAAATTCGAGAGGTTTTAGGTTGAGATGGGGAGTTGGTGTCCGAGTGGATCGAAATGACGTCGTTAGAAGAGCTCAAGTGGTTAGGGCGACGGCGTATTGAGCCGAAGGTCGTGGGTTCGAATCCCGCTCGTGACACTAACGTTTTCATTTCGACCAAAACCTTACATAAAAAGAGAAATAATGTCATATTAAAAAAATATACGATACAAAGTAAAATAAAATGGCCAATGTGCTAGATCATAAGGCCAAAAAAAAGTAAAATAAAATGTTTTAGATTTATAATTCATAATCTCATTTATTATGCATTATTACATATTTGCATTAAAGAATGGAGCGTTTCATTGATTCAGATCAAAACGAGTGTGTGTTGTGACATATAATGGGGATATGTACTAATTTCTGTTTTAATTACGAAAGTTTTCAATCTATTTTGTACTTGGGTGTTTTTTAACTCAAACCGAGTGATCGTTCCTTTAAAAGGACATTCATTGAAAAGTGGAAAAACTCTTAAAAGAGTAAATAACATCGGGAAGCTTTTTAGAAGGATGGAATGAAAGAAAAGGCGAGTTTTATAGGAAAAGTTGAGTAATAAATTCACGGGCGGATGTAGTCCGCCCTTGCGAAGTGGGGTACGAATAAATTTGACAATTGTTTTTCCAGACCCATAGACTTTTTGGAAGGGGTATTTGCGCACTTATTGGATGTGACGCGGCAATGTCGGTTTAGAAATATGACATCATCAATCAGTGCCGGCAGCCCTCCCTGTCAACCCCATCAGTTGCGGCTTCAGCGGAATGTTACTAATTTCTGGTTTAGTCCGGCCCCGTGTTGTGTGATTATTCGCAATGAATAACAACGGTGATTAATTAACATAGCGAGGTACACGGCGGCGGGGGAGGACGGGGGCAGTGAAAAGTGAGCGAGAGAGGGTAAGGCCGACCCGGTTGGAAAGGGGGTGGATTCTGTTGAATACAATCGAATGATTTACGACCCTTTTGTCTCTGTGCAGGAGCGAAGAGCGCTTGTTTCGCGTGCACACCGTCCTCAACCGACGCTCGACGCTGTTCGTCGAAAAGGATAAAGTTCACGTACCCCGGGGCGGCGAAGTAACAAAAGATGACTCATATCTCACCTTGTATCAACCCCGACTCAGCCACCTTGCAACAATGCCCTCCTTTTGTCCTCGGCTATGACGAGAGGCAATCTACTGTTTCAATCCGTGTGAATAGAACGAGAAAAAATTAAATACAAAACACAAAAAAGCTAAACAATAGTTAAAAAAAAGGGTGATTATACAGAGTAAAAATGCCTCTTTGTTATGCGTTCTGACAGTCGCTTGAAAATGTAGAACCACATCAACCAAGGAATTTAAATAATAAGAAATGTATTTAAGGAAATATTGACTTAAATATTGGGTTGTCCGGAAAATAATGCAGGATTTTAAGTTTTCATTAAAAAAAATCTATATAAAATATTCTGTTTACGTTTACAGGATTACTCATTTGTATGNGTATGGGAAATTATTTTGATTAAAGAACATTGCTTTAAAGTAACTAGTTTCTTTTTTTTTGTTTAATACCAAAATCCTGCATTATTTTCCGGACAACCCAATAGATTCCTTACAAGATACCTCTAAGTTTGTGGTTTTTAATTATAGGCCTACCCGATACAGCTAATAGTTTGAGGAATTTGGTCTTCTTGTGACTACTTCTTGTTAACATAGGGGTATTTACGATATTTGTAAGATGTTAACTCGTGTTAACTCGAATAGAGAAATGTCCAGTAAGATCGTGAACGCCCCCTTCTTTTCTTAGCATGTTAAACGTTAATTTTCCGCAATGCTGAGCGTGGCGATTGACAGAACCAAAAATAAAGCTAGAACAATCCTTGAAGGCTTGTTGTTGTTTGTTCTGGTTTTCTTTTATCTTAAATTGTAAGATGCCAGAAGTTAATCAAAAAGAAAAATTAATCAGCTCATTCATTCAAAATGCTATCTATGCACTCGAAAAGTACCAACAAATGACACGTGTCGACATACCTAACTTGTATGCTAACGTCCAACACCTACAACTTTATAGGATAGGGAATGAATCCATTATGAATGATAGTATATGGACAGGTCAGAAATTAACAAAAGAAATGTATTGGTTTGATTTAATTATTGCGTATTTAAAAGTAAAAATACGTGTAAACAAAAAACAGCTGTTAAATTCATGGCTGCCATGTTGGTTACCTACGCCCTGACGGATAGCAATATGATTACATTTTTGACCTAACCTCTAACATTGGCCCTGGCTTGTTAAATCCAATGTTAACTAGCTGATTCTTACAAGTCTAAGTCATCATTTTTCTCGATCTAACTGGAGCTAACAGAGTTAACATGGTTAAAACAAAAATCGTAAATACCCCCAATACTGTTGCTTTAATTCAGAATTATGTTTATGTTAATAAGTTTAGATTCCTTAGAATGTTTTTACCAACATGTCGAAGGAAAAACAGCTTGTACCTTGCAAATTTCAGTGCAATACATAAAAGCCTAATAGATCGGGCGCAGCCAGAAAATTAAGGAGCGGCCAGACCGATAGTCGAAGATTATAACCAGGTGATGAGTGGCCTAGCCTTTCTAAGAAGTGTTTATGAAAAACAGGGTTTTGGAAGGGGTGGTGAATTAACAATTAAGGTTGGTTACATAAAGCCCAGCTGCCAGACAAATAGATCGCTTATGTCGCCTCTACGGCTACGGTATCATTTTGATCCTTGTCGAAAGAAATCTAAAGTTTCGACAAGGAACAGAATTTCGCGGTTGCTTTTAAATGAAATAAAATGGAAAAAGCCAGGTATGCGAAAGGGAGGGAATGCGAAACGCGAAAGTTCGAAGCACCTTGACAGCATGGCCGAGGCTGACAAGAGATAAATTGGAAGGCCGAGGTGGAAGCCCGTTTGGGAAAGGCGCCATGATCATCCTAACAAAGGGGATGCGAGCAAAGAGAGTAGCGTTTTACCTTACGCAACAAGAAAGGCCGGCAGGTTTACCAACCCATGACGAGGGTTGACAACTCTTACGTGGGCCGAGCATTAGGCTACCTGAAAGTTAGGTTTTGGAACAAAGCCGGGCTTCCTTTTAATAATCGCTCCGAAAGACTCGGAACACCTCCGGACCGTGAATAATTGCTTTGAGGGAAAAATAGTTGCGCAACCCTCGTCATGGTAGTATTACGACCTGAATTTCTGCATAATGGATGCGATGCAAAAGTGAATTTTGCACTTGTGAGTAAAGTGTGTAACCTCACAAAGTCACAGAAGTTGAGGCACTTGTGTGGACGTACTGTTCAGTTATCATTCTTTCGTGTATGATTGTCTTGAAATCTGAAAAAAGTCTCTTCAAAGGAGATATTCAGTGAAAACATTCAAGAAAAAGAGATTCAAATATCAACTTTTTTTATTATATCTTTTGAAGGCTAGTCTATCATTTTGGTTAGCCTACCATCATTGCTGAGATCAATCAGTTATGATTAATTTTTATACGGTTGGTTTGAAGACCCACAAAGCACACGAACTGCCTGGGGAGTAATTGAAGGGAAATATCCAGGTAACAGCGACAACTGGCTTTGGTTTGCTTATCCTTGATGCTTTAGTCTCTCTGAGGCTTTTCGCATGTATAACTCTTACAAAACGTGCTTTCTTCTATACCCGCTAAGGTCATGTTGCGCATGATTGCAGTACATCAAAACGTTCAACTTTAGTAGTCAAGTTTTCAATACCAATTAGTACTATACCTACTAATCATAAATATTTAAACTTTAGGTTTAACTAACTAACTGGTCTATTCTTGAAGGTATATGGCTGATCAATATTGTTTAACTCACTGTTGCCAACTATATATACTCTTGTAAAATTTGAATGTCATTAACTATGCTATAAGTTTATCTACACTCATGATTAAATTCAAAACGTAATATCAGAATTTTTATACAAGTTTGTATTTTGAAGTGTCTAGTGGAAATAAAAGCTGATTTACTTCAGATGAGACGAAAAACGTCTGATCGACAAACAACCTAGGGATGAAGGCTTTCAACAATTCCTTTCTTCTACCGAACGATTCGAGGACAAATTTTTTGTCGTAAAACAACTCATCATGTTGAAATTAATATTTCAAATTAATTGACTCCTGGGCCGAAACATTTTTAACTTACGTCCTCTCATGAGGAGTGGTTCATCCATATTCAGATCAATCCACTCAACATTATTATAAATTAACTAAAAGCAAAAATTTGCATAAGTCAAGGTGCTTAGACATCACTGTACGTCTGACAGGGAGAAAACAGCTAACGATTTGACCCATAACCGAACTCACACCCAAGGGCTCATTTGTAATTCCATGGCCCGGAAAGAAAAATGACTCATTTCTGGTTATTTCAGGTCGAACCTGTCAGCTTTCTTATGCTCTTTGCATGACATGCTAATCTCATCGGATTACCAGGCAACGTGATAAACCGCCATGGGAATCATTCATTGGAAATGACATATCAACTAGTTTTTTCTTCTTCACCCTCATACTGTGTTATGTATGCTTGTATGTTGTTGCTGTGGCAATATCAGTAAATATACCATTATGACCTATCGATAACTTTTCCAATTAAATTCTTGATATTGTAACAGGGCAGCGCGTGTCGTTAAATATAAAAAAATAGCTTATAAAAAACAATATTAAATTTATTTTGAATGCTATAATAATCAACAACGGTAGTACATATTAAAATGAGGTAACATAAATTTTAAGTCAAATAGGAGAAAAAAGGCCTTACTAAAAACTCAATTACTCATTATTTCTATCATAACATCATAGGCAAATACTGACTTTAAACCTTTCTATGAGGATAAAAATTTCTGTGATTACATCTCATCGAGGTAAATTTAAAATTTAATTCTTTGCTTCGTGTTCAAAATTATGTTCGATTTGTCCCTAATTTTTCCCACATTAATTTTTTACGTTTGGAAAAAATATTATTTGGTATTTTACTATATAATAACTTCTTCTTTGATGGCTTATAAAGTTTTAAGGGCAAAAACTTTATGTAAAAATGTGCAATTTCCTTATGCTACATTCGTGTTGTTCTACTAGTTTTTCAACACATGGCCTAATTTGAAGATCATTTTGCTTCACTTACCCGTCGTCAGATGTTCATCTCATAAAAAATGGCACAACTTATCTTTATAAGCACGAAAACTGCATCAGACGATATCAAACGAAAGAACGGAAATTTCATCTTTGGCCGCAATCGCACAATTCAGGAAATGCAATTCTAGAAGAGATAGTGTCGATAAAAAAAAGAAATCAGTCATGCCAGGGTGACTTTTTGGTCTAAAAAAGATCGCGGGAAACAAATGATACAACTGACAATACTTAAGCCACTTTACACAATTTTTTTCATAGTATTCCTCTTTAAATTGCTACACCCGCGTGCGAGGCAATACTTAGACTTTTAAAGTAGGTACTAAGACTAATTACATATTAGTAAAGCTAGGAGATCAGGGATGAAGGCATGAAGGTCTGTGATCTCCTAGCGCTATTATTTATTCATTATATTTCGTGGTCCTACTGACAAAATAACTTCTTTCAATTAATTAATCTTTATGTAAGGTATTGGTTGAAATGAAATAGTCAGTGTCACGAGCGGGATTCGAACCCATGACCTTCGGCTAAATACGCCGCTGCTCCACCACTTGAGCTATCGCGACTACGATCCTCTCGGACACCAACTTCCCACTTCAACCTACCTTTCGAATTTTCCCTCCTTTTTGCCATTTTTCAAATGTCGTGTAATCAGGATTCGATTCTCGGCGAAGTAAATTATAGTTACTTGCGTTAGTTAATTCGACTGTTATAATTACCATTAAAAGACAGAAATAGAATAACTAAAAATAACAGTACTGGCAAAATAGTGAAGTTACAGGAATTAAGCTTAAAGGATCATATTTCTTGCAGAAACCATTTTATTTCTAGATCAAATGTGGTTAGCCTCGTTTCAGATTTTCACCCAAATCTTGATGTTGAGTTTTCGAATCGCCTTTCATTAATGCTAACAATATATTTTAAACTAATCTAGATAATAATTCAATAAATTTTGAATAGTCACAATAAATAAACACTACGCTGTTTCACACTTTAGGTTGTTTCGTCTGGGATCTGAAGTGTGTTTTTACTAGAAAAGCTATATCTAGAGCTTTGTACGATGAATGATAAACCTAGATCTGATCTTAAAAGTAGTTTCGAGTAAAACGAGTTTTTAATTGTTGAATTAATGCTGCATATACAACGAAATCAAGAGAATTCAAATATGACGGTATTTTTTTTATTATTACACCGTGCAATTAGTACATTAAATTACAATACTTAGTCAAAGAATTATTTGCATTATGTACCATGAAACATAACTTAGATCATTAGTTAAATTGTTCCTTCTTATAATTAGTTTTATATTAATCTTTATCAAGGCAATTAACAGGTAGAAAAGGGCAAAGGATAGGCCAGCGGAGGGGATAATTGGGGTGTAATTATTTAAATTAGAGCCGGTCATTTTATTATAAAAGCCCCTCCTTCTCATCACGGCTCTGAGCCTGTTTCGTGTTGTCTACCGTATAAAATTACTAATTGGCCCGAGTCTAGGTGGGTACAATCGGTAACGAAAAGTAAAGGCCGACTGTACCCGCGGTTCCCGCGTAATAACACGATGCTCCTTGGTGGTCAATCATCCCGGCACAGAAATATCCACTTTTCGTGACGCCTTTATAAAAGTCGAATTCGAAAATTAACCGGCCAATTCCTATGTTTACCGTGTTGTTGGATGGTTGTCTTGTACCCTGCTAATTTTCGATTTTATCTGTGTCCATGCCATTTTATTTCCAACCCAACGGTCTTATAGACAAAACTGAGCATTAACTATAAAATACACCTTTACTGGCAAATTTGTTCAGTTCAGTCGTTATTTGTCAAAATGGACGTATAAATTTGTTACACATTTCTCCATAGCATTAACGTAATGGGAAGAATTTATATATAAGCATGTTTATAGAAATGATAAATGGTGGAGTGAGTGTGGTGTTCAATCCTTTTTTAAAAAGATAGTTCCTTCTCACAGTAAGTTGTTTTGCAAAGATCCGGATTTCGAGCCTTTTAGCTCATCATCAGATTGAAGGACTTCTACAACCACGTCTCTCGACATGAATTGCAAAAGTGAACCCGCCGATACCCCCGCCAACCAGACGTTCCAAATAGCAGCTGATTTTTTTAATGGCGCTCAATTTGAACGTGCGAAACGCGGAAATTATAACACAAATATATATTATACTAGTAAATACTTAATATTATTAAATTACTATAAAAATAATAACAATTAAAATAAATTAGTTTAATTATTTGGATGTTTGATATTATTTATGTACATATTTAAAATGNATTTTGATCTACCTCCCATTTTAAATATGTACATAAATAATATCAAATATCCAAATAATTAAACCAATTTATTTTAATTGTTATTATTTTTAAAGTAATTTAATAATATTACGTATTTACTAGTATAATATTTATTTGTGTTATAATTTCCGCGTTTGAGCGCCATTAAAAAACTCAGCTGCTAATTGGAACGTCGCGTTGGCGGAGGTATCAGCGGGTTCAGTTTGGCGATTCATGTCGAGAGACGCGGTTGTTGAAGTCCTTCGATCTGATGATGAGCTAAAAGGCTCGAAATCCGGAACGTTGCAAAACAACTTACTGTGAGTAGGAACTATCTTTTTAAAAAAGCATGTTTATGTATAAGCAAGTGACACAATAGACTGTAAGTAGTATGTAAGTATGTAGGCAGATCAAAATGATCGCGAACGGCGAAACTACAGGTCCAACATTTTAAAAGAGGTTACATTGACAAAAAAATCCTCGTGAGATCACAGCCAAGGGCCCCTAAAAGCATTAGCAGGTAAAAAGATCACATCCAAAACAGACGGTGAATGCATCTTAAACCTCTAAAACTTGGGAAAATAGAAAACCCTAATACGAAGGAATTGGCCAACAAAGACAGAATCTAGGGTACCACGAATACATTGGAAAAAGAATTGCACCAATGACATTCTAATTCTTAAACGAAGGATCAAGTCAACTGATCTGAACGAGGTACCATAAAGAGTTTAATAAGCCAAAATTAGAGCTTAAGAAATGCTTTCTACTATCCTCGTCATCATTTTGAAGAAAATTCAAATTAGAAATAAATAACAGTAAATATTCGTGGACATTTTGGTGTGTAAAATTAAATGAGCCGTATATGGCTGATGTTTGTATGTCGATTTTTGTCACATTAACATGTCAATCTGCACAAATGGTTAAAATTATTTGCATAGATAGAATTTTGTGTAACGATAAGGGAGAAAATATTTTTTACTACCTGATGGCTGTTGATGTTTGGTTTGCTGGACCACCCTTGAATGGTTTGTTGTGGTAATTCTTGACTACCATGTAAATTAGAATTTTTGCTTCACGTGTTCATAATCCGTCTAGTAAATAATGAAAGAAAAATTGGCTTATAGCATCTGTTAGGGTTTTTGATGTTAGTAAGGAAATTGAGTTTGAAAGCTGTGTTCAAGCCAGTGACGATGCCCCTTAATACAATGAAAAAAATGCAATACATTCCACGTAATACTTAAATAACAACACCCTTCAATTTGGTAACAATAAGATAAGAAATATATACAAAATTAAAGACAAGAGTGGAGAAAATATCCATTGGTAGCACTCCGGTGATGCTATTGGGGGAATATGATTTAAGAGACTGTAGAGAAAATGTTTTTACGGAGAGTGAAGGTAATGTAGGTGATTTTTCTGTGTTAAATTGTACTCTTTTTTTACACCAAGCCTAGTAGTGTGAGGTGTTGTTGAAGGTTTCGAGTGGAAATGATTGGATTGGAGTGAGGATGTAATGGAATTTCAGTTGTACAAGTCTTGTATATTGTGGAGGGGCAGAGCGCTACTTTGACTCCAGCATAGGTAAGGAAATATTCTGAGAGGGATCGCCTTCAATGACTCGGAAAAACCGTTTAAAGAGATAATTGCAGTATGAGAATTATCTCATATACCACATCTATACAACTACCTAACATGCCCACTAAGGTGGAGTGAAGGATGAGGATGATGATGCCCTTGAGATGAACACCAAGCCCGGCTGCCAAGTCGATCAAAAATTTGGCTTACGTCAAGAAAAGCCTCAGAACAGTACTACCCGAATTCAAGAGAGGAGGAGATAATGTCTACCACGCGGTGGCACTGTTGGATAATTGCAAAAACCAAATTGATGGTCGGGGATTGTATTTAGGATATATATTATTTAGGATATATTATATTTAGGATTAGAAGAATTTCTTTTAATAGGAGCTATTCTAAAATTTTACCCAAAATTGCTAATAAAACCAAATAATTATCTGTATATAATTTTTCAAACTTACTCGAGTTAAATTACTTATTTTTTGAAACGGTTATTCCAGTTATTCCTAGAAGTGCCAGAAAGTAATAACTAATGACAGAAAAATACATATCTGTAAATGTACATAAATTATGTGTGGTGATTAGTGACCGTTAATCGATATTTATTTAGAAATCGTGAGATGCGGTCTGGTGTGATGTAGGTTTCAGAAAAACATTTTCTTTATCGTGCCNCCCTCACTCTCCACTCAATAAAGATCGAAACGTTGGCACGATAAAGAAAATGTTTTTCTGAAACCTACATCACACCAGACCGCATCTCACGATTTCTAAATAAAGTACATAAATTACTTTTTTTCCTCTGGGGTCACTGGTAGCACTAGAGTCCATTGCCATTCACAGTGGCATAAAAGATCTAATTTGAATTGGTCCTCTTTATATCAATACAAGAAAAATGCACTATACTGAAGGTAGTTGAGCACTTTACGGATTCCTAGGCGTTATTTCCTTCCTATTTTTGTAAGATGGTAATTAAATGGACAATTGTATAAGGGCCTATGTTTTCTATATTCCTCCCTGTTGTGTGTGTGAGAGAGAGAGAGAGAGAGAGAGAGAGAGAGACAGAGGGAGAGAGAGAGAGAGAGAGAGAGATTTTTGTTTTCCCGATTGAGATATTGAAAAACCTCTATTTTGCACGTGGTGAATTCTTCCAGAGTGTAGTAGTTTCTTTTCTATCCATTTATTCAATTAGCATAGAGAGTGCCAATATACCGTTCTGATCCCAAAGGTTTAAGGGTTCCTCCTGATTTTGTTCAGGCTGTTCATTGAACTTATTGCCCTCCTGCGTTTTCCAGGAGTTGGAGATATGTTAGGTATTCCCAGATCAGCTTTGAGTTAAAGCATTACAATTAATTAAGGTTTTTAGTTGAGATAAAAAAGTCAATGGCATGGGCGGGATTCGAACCCACGATCTTCGGCTTGATACGCCGCTGCTCTACCACTTGAGCTATCGTGACCTCGATCCACTCGGACATCAACTTCTCATCTCAACCGCACCTTTTGAATTTCCCTCCTTTTTACCATTTTTCTCGACGACAAATGAACTGGCCACGGAGAGGTTTAGTGAAGTATACTTCATTATAAATCATTACATTCACTAATTTCGTGGTCCGCTTGACCAATTAATATATTACAATTAATCGTGGGTTCGAATCCTGCTCGTGCCATTGACTTTTTTATCTCAACTAAAAACCTTAATTAATTGTAATATATTAATTGGTCAAGCGGACCACGAAATTAGTGAATTTGAGTTAAAGGTGAAGAAATCTAAACCTTGCTGTCTGAGAATCTGCACCTTTTGGTCTCTTCTTAAGTATTTCTTGTGCCTTGTGCCCATGGTATATTGCATTAGCCCTTCCGCTTGGAAAATGGATGGTTAGGGTCCTACATGGTTTTGCTAGTTCAAAATTTGAGCTTTTAACAAATTCCCACATTTCCACACTGCTCCATTTTTTAAACCAATCTGCGTACAAATTACGCTGAAAAACCCCTACGTTATATTGCCATTGCATTGGAAAAAAAATTTAAAGCTTTAATTAAACAAAGTAATTCTTAAAAAAGACACCTGAGATCTATTATGTGTGAATAACTTTGATAACAATTAATTAATAACTTTTATCTTTAGATTTTATTAGGTTTCGTGGTACGCTTGACCAAATAAATTCTTTTCAATTAATTAAGGTTTTGGCTGACATAAAAAAGGCAGTGTCACAAGCGGGATTCTACCCTACGACCTTGGCTAAATACGCCGCTGCTGTACCACTTGAGCTATCGTGACTTCGAACCACGGAAAAACGGCCAAAAGGAGGAAAAATTCAAAACAGGTGGAGTTGAGGTGGGAAGTTAGTGTCCGAGTGGATCGAAGTCACGATAGCTCAAGTGGTAGAGCAGCGGTGTATTTAGCCGAAGATCGTGGGTTCGAATCCCGCTTGTGACACTGACTTTTTTATCTCAACCAAAACCTTAATTAATTGAAAAAAATTTATCTTTAGTTTAAATCGATAGTTCATTTTAAGCTAGACAGATTACATTTTCATCACACAAAAATACAACAATTAGCATCTAAAATAGCCAATAGTTTTTGGCAAAATGAAAAATAAAAAGGGAAAACGAACAACGAGCTGAGTTTTCGTTTCTGCACAGTTGCCAATGTAATCTGATTTGATCTGTTGACAAAATCTTAATTAAATAAATTAATTTTACTCTGTGCTGAGTTTCGTTTCAACCATGAACAAGATTAAAATAAATGTATTTCACAGATTTATATGGATCAACTATGGATCGAATTCATAAATTAAACGAAAACGTTGTATTTAAGTACAAATTAAATTAAAATACATGTAAATGATAGGTAAAAAATGATTCTTTGTTGACGGTTGAAGAAAGGACTTATTTTGCACGTTCCAAACGATAGCAAAGAGGTAATATTGATACCTCGAAATGTGTTGCCTTGTAGTTAAATTTTTGCACTTTACTGATTAGATCTGTTCGAAGTCTTCGAAGTAAAAACATTTTTTAACGGGAGATCGAATCTTGAAAGAAGTCGCTTTTATTACCGCCTCCGCCCAACTCCACTTCCTCGCAGGGGTTGATCTCTGTCCTCCCCCTTTGTTTGCATTAATAAAGGGGGGGCTATTCGCTCCGTGGCGGGACAAAGGCCGTGCAAGAAATTACCAAACATAGACACACCACAATAGTGAGCCCGTCTTGTATATTTATCAAGAGGGTGGCCCCAATGAGGGAGCTTTTGTAAACTGGCGATGGTGTTCCGAACGTGAGCGAGACTGTACGATTAACATATCCCATAAGAGACGCTCTCCAGCGATGGAGACACACCGTGAGAACATTAATTACCTCGGCGCGGAATCAATTAGTTGAACGCCTGCACGCGTCATATCCAAACGTATTACACTGAAGGATGCTGATTTATCGGAGGAATGGAGGATGTCAGGTAAATTCCACGACGTGCCAGAGTAAGCGATATCCGCGAGGGATGAATATCCTTTCCCTCTGTGTCTCCCCAGCACATAATTGGGTTATCCATAATATTATGGCGATGCTGCAACTCGAAGACAAGAATTTATGTACAGGAAAAACTATCTAATCGATTTTGCACTTAATAACGTAACATATTCACAATTATTTTAAATATATGTTTTTAATAATGACAAGGGCGAAGGACTGTGCGCTTTCTATATATTTAAACGATTTGGAAAATAACAGTTTTTTCCACTACTTTAACCAATCTTTTACTCCATTACACTGTTACACATTTAACCAGTATCCCAGGTTATGTCCCAGATAAGCTGTTGATTCCATTCGAAGATGATATAAGTGGCTGTTTCATCCTCCGTATTGCATAATCTGCAAATGGTATCGTTGTTAAATACGCCTAGGTAACGTAGATGTCTTAATGTGATAGATTTCGAGTCCTGTGAGCCCCCTTTGGAATTAACAATAGAGTTGATGGCAAAGAATTTTGATATAAAATCCTATTCAGCACGCCATCAAAAATTTCGAAAAACAGCGACTCGATGTATTAAAGTGTTAATAAAAAACTATTGGATCAATATAAAGAATCCACCTCTTATTGACGTATATCTGCAACGAGTCAAGTTCCTTAAAAATATCCACAAAGAAAACTTACATCATAAATACTCTATTGAATATGAAATTTACAATAGACCAAACTTAAGGGACTATAGTGAGATTCCTACTTGCGCAGAAAATGGAATGTTTTGGAACGATATCAAATCCTTATGCTCTTCTCCATATAACGATTTACAGGGCAGAAGTGATCAGGATAAGTAAGGCAATGGAAGCCATTTTAGAAAGAAAGATAATAGGAAAAAGGTGTTTATTTTCACGGACTACAAAAGCTCAATAGATAGTATCCAAAACTTTTCCATGAAATTGTTCATATCAAGTGAGTAAGCTTATGGAAATTGCACAAAAATTATTAAAACAAAAGGTAGAATGTAATTTCTGCTGGGTACGTGGTCACGGGGGTATTCAAGGAAAAAGGGTTGTTGAAAGAAAGGCAAGAAAATCAGTAAGAAAAGGCGAAATATTCAACGATATTCCAGTCGAAGAAGCAAAAACCATGAACAAAAAAGAAATATTTGACAAATGGAACCATAATATTAATATGTATTCGACTGTTGCCTTCTACTTAGATATCAACCCAACTGTCCACTAAAGATCGTGGTTCGATCGAATCATGGTATATGTGGCGCATATTGTCTTCAAGCAAAGGACAATATATATTGAAAAAGAATTAGATGTTTTCTCAGATGCCAGTGACCGGTTAATAGTCCTATCACTCCTCTGAGTCTGGTCCTCTCCGATTGCAGCAGAGTTTGCCAGACTTCGTGAGGGTTATTCGAACGTAAGTTTACTGTGTCTAGCGCCCCAACCGTTAAACCACTTCTCTTTTTGTATTTTTGGATACAAACTGTGATGAAGGATTCTGTATTGTTTTTATTATCCCAAGGTTAGGTTAGGTTTAGGTTCAAGGCCTGTATATGGTCTTGCAGATACTCCTCTAGCCAGCGTGTATGCTTTTCCGTTGAACAAAATTCCTTTTTGTCCTGGCAACCATACATTCATTGAATAGTTTTGATATTATTTTTTTGCACGCGAATTAGCTAATGCTTTAATAACTGCTTGGCTATCCTACATTGAAGATTTTTTTGCCAGTGTAACCTCTTATTAGATTAATGGCATATATTTCTGCTTGAAAGGCCGAAGTGTACTTTGCTAATGAGTGTGAGTGCTAATATTTTTCTTGTGCAAAAAACCCCTGAGCAGTTTCTTCAATTGTTTTACAGCCAACTGTATACCATATAATAAATGAACGAACAAGTATTTGATGCTCTCCTTAATTCTTCCTCTCCTTTATAGTCTGTTAAGACTTTATAGGATGTTGTAAAGAATGTTTCCAGGATCATATGTCAGTCCCCATTTTTAATAATGGGTGACTGATTTTATTAATTATGATTGTCTGCTCGAATTGTTTAGGTCCCATCCTCAGTTCCATTGAGGAGACCCTTCTTTTGAGAAGTAATAGGTCTTGACTGACACTGCTGCACTTCTTCCCAGGTCTTCTTGCTATCTTAGGTTATGTCTCCAATGAGCTTGGCATTCAAAGATAATATGATTGTCAGTTTCTTTCTCTTAATAGCATAATCTCCAAATGGGGTCATGATTTCGATCACCAACAAATACACCCATGTTATGTATTTGTTACCACAAAATATATCCCGATCAATTCTGATTTTTAACCTGGCTAATTGCAGCAATATAACCCGGAGTTTACTATGTGGTTCATTTTTCGTGTTCCTTTATGACCCATCCCTAAGATGCAAGTGTTTATGTTTGCTCTTGCTATCCCAATTTATATGTTTGGATGTGATATTTTTACGTAGTAATCCTTCTAAGGCCGCTTAACTGTCTCGTCTTATGAGGATTACCCTCATTTAAAATTTTTACGGCACAAGCATTGATAGCTTATTTTATTTTAGCTTGAAAGGCTAAGGCGTATTTTCTTAATGAATATGACTGCTCATTGGACTTCAACGTTACCTTCTCTATTTTTGGGGTATTCTGTACTGCATATAATTGCATTTAATTTTTTCCTGATTACTTCTTCTTTGTAATCTTTTAAAACTGTACAGTATGTTTCAAAGAATGTTTCTAGAATCATATAATCAGTCCCCTTCCTAAAACTTGTTCCTGGGGTCTATGAGATTTCCTAGCTTCTCCTTGTACAAATACATGTTTCCAATGGAAGTAGGTTTAAAAGTTGTGATAGATAGGGTTAAGCATAGATTTTCTAATCTTTGCACACTGCCTGTCGTTTTTTTAATCATTAGTTCACCAGATAACCATGGGATATCTTAGATATTATTAATGAAGTATTTAGCCATTTCCGTTTAAGTAACCAAGATTTTACCTTGATGGATTAGTTTCTTAATCAATATTTATTAAATTTCTCAGAAATCAAATGTGTTCCGTTTTCACTTTATATCTGCTTGGCAATTGACTTATATATGTTTAGTCGAACATTTTGGTTTA
Organism: Cimex lectularius; assembly: GCF_000648675.2. NCBI lineage: Eukaryota > Metazoa > Arthropoda > Insecta > Hemiptera > Cimicidae > Cimex > Cimex lectularius. The sequence goes on along the minus strand of NW_019392764.1, from coordinate 2,715,523 downwards.
TATACTATGATCTAAGAAGTAATTAATATTTACTTACCAATAATAAAAATGTAGGCAGATTATGATTATTAAAGTTATTACTGAATTTAGCATAAGTAATAGCCATTATTCAGTGGTAAAGATGTGAAAATTTCTTTTATTTTCTGTAATAACAGTAGGTAATAAAAAAATTAAAATATGTACCTCAATATTTCAATAGTTTAAGAAAAAGAAATGTATTCAACGTATGGCAAACAAAATCAATTTATGTCAAGTTAAAATTTCATTTATTTGAAAAGGAAATGTACCACACACATACTAGTAGTGAATAAAAAAAACGAATAGATGAATATACGCCTCAAATTGTTGGCATGCTTCACATTTTTTTAACCCCTGGTAAATATTTATTTTTTCTTTTAATCCTCCCTCGATCCATTTATGTTATTTATTTATCCAGTCTGTCTTTCCGTGCTGAAAATTGAAAAATGTTGTCAGCATGACAATCCTGACAGGAAGCCGCAGTTTCGGCCAGCTATACTGGTCCAAAGGGTTGTTTTCACCAAGGGGCGCATCATCAATAATCGTACAAATTTTGTAAACAACTTTTACAATATTTTACGATATCCCAGATTATAACGATTATTTTGTTTAAGTCAAATTAAAGTTAAATTTTTTTAAATAAAATATTTTTTTTTTTTTATTTGGAGGTTCAAGTTGTGTTCTGCATAGATTAGATGTCGTGGTTACATAATTTAACTTGAAGTTTTCTTTTTCTTTTTTATTTTACCAAAGAGAGTTTTAGTTGCATTTTATTTTAATGGTAGATTGAATTGAAGCAGATGGAAACCTATATAAAAACATACAATAAATTTTCAGATAGATCCAATAAAAAATATGTATATGTATATGCGCGCGCGCGTGTGTGTACTTGAAAACGCTATACTTATAAGTGAAGTTATGGACGTGGAATGACCTATTTCTATTAAACTTTTTTTGGTGATACTAGGTCAAAAATATTAGACGTATCCAAGCATTCTTGTCAGTGGGCCCAAGTATGTCAAATATGTTTGTAAATATGTTTCTCTGCCTTTGATGTGCACGTATTTCAAAGTTATGATTATATGTGTGGTGTTTAGTGACCGTTACTTAATGATTATTCGGAGTCTGTCGAGTTGAGAGTGCCAACACAGGCACAAGAATGACACATCTACACGGAAAACAAACACTTTGAGCCCTGAAGATGATCTCAATAAAGATCGAAACGTTTGCACGTTGAAGAAAATGTTTTTCTAAAACCTTCGTCACACCAGACCGCATCTCACGATCTCCGAATAATCATTAACTAACGGTAAAGTAAATCAAAAAGTTTTGTTACAAAAGCATTCTGGATTCGATTTAATATAAAACCTTTAAATATGAATGTTTATAGTAATAAAAAATTAAACAACTTAGGCCGGATTAGCCAGGGGCAATTTTTTTTCCGATATCCAATGGTACGCTTAAAAATTCATAACACCTGTCTACATTATCCAAATAAAGCATTATTACAATAGTTGGAAGGTGAATTTCCTTTCTTTGCGGGGATAGCTACATTTTTTTATGTGAGTAAAAGTGAGTTAAGGACGAATTCTACAGATACTCCCGAAGGGTTTTATTTTATATCACCAGTTTTCATTTACATACGGAAACAGTTTGCGCCATTACGAGTTTTTAGAGGGTTTAAACCTAGTGATGATGGCGGATTTATTTCAAAGTATTGTGTATTGTGATTTTGGAAGAAATATCGGAGACAAAAATTTTTAAGAAAAATGTTGTTTTCTTTCTCAAAATTTTAGATTCAGGGTTTTTTATTGGTGCAAAAATAGATATCAACTGTTTCTTTCTACAGAAATATATTAAATTGTAAGATTTCTTTGTGGGGTCTGCGTGATGATAAACTTATTCAGTATGTTTGATTATGGCGCATGAACCAACAAAACTCAGCGAGGGTAAGCCGACCAAGATGGTAGGTAACTTCAAATAATAGAAATATTTTAGCCTACGTTGCCAAGTCGCTCGTTACAAAGTATGCACGTATACAACTTCACTGTCGCATAAGGTATGGCCAAGTAGATTAGTAATTTGTTTCTCAATTCAACTTTTCAGTAACTATTTTTTACATTGAAAGTTTAGTCTACGTTGCCAAATCGCTCGTTACAAATTCATATTGCTAATAAGTTTAGTATAAAAAGGATTGTAAAAACTCTTCTAGTTTGATTAATAAAATATTTTATTATGAACATTCGTTAATGCTTTGAATTTTTTTGGAAGTTATTGCATATTTGAACATGTTGGGCATCACAGGTCAACCAAGGTTCGCCAAGTCAAGGTTCGCTTATTTCGTTTAATCTTTTGTTCCTTTTAGGGACGAGTCGGAGAGACAACACTTGTCAGAACAGATCGATAATCCAGACAGGTAATCCAGTGGTCTTCAAGGGAGAATACATTTGATAAATCTGGAAAAAAGAAAACAAAAAAATTAAAAATATCTTTTTAAAACTTCTTCCCCCCTCGCAAAAAATGGTCTGTCTCATTAAAAAATGGTAACCTATAATTTTCCCTTCGTACCGAATTTTATCTGCCGTCCTAATGCACGACCCATGCTAGACACGTATACATGCATAATTTCAGAGTTACCTTTCAACAATATATTATTATATTTTGACGTTTTTATCAATTCCGTTGATTTAAATAAATAAAAAATCCATCTTCCGGCCACGGCGAGACTTCCAGCCCGATGTCAAAAGGCGCCCGTAATAATCCCAGGGCGGACATCTTCCTGCGGATCATAAATCCATGCTAATAACATGTTGGCCTAGCGGTTATGGCCCGCTCCTTCGTTTACACCACTCGGGCTCAGACCCAACCCGCAATTAAACAGAATTATGCTGGTTAAAAATTCTTATTATTAACATATACCGACTCCGGTGGAAAAGCGATTATTCCTTTAAAACATAGCGTTAATTTTTTATAATTCCGTGGACAAGGTAACATTACATTTCTTTTCAGGCAAAACCATCGCACATTAATACAAATGGAGTGTTTCATTCGAACGAAAGCACTTCGACAAGATTTTAAAAGAGTGCTAATTGTAAAAAAGATGATTCACGCTGAATCAATAAGCTTGAAATATAGCACTGGAGACTGTGACAGCAGAGAGCCTCGGCCTTTCACCACCCTTTATCGAACACAAAGTTTCATTTTCGTTGTCTTGGTTGTTATAACAACAAGAAGTATTATTTATTTACTGTATTTTACCTAATATTTACCTTACAAAGGTAAGAACCTGTAAAGGTTAAGAACGCAGAAAAACTACCAAAACTTTACAAAAAATGTGAATTATATATTCAACAACAATTTAGTACAATTTGACCTATTATACATTTACAAAAATTTGTCATTTGATTTTGAGTTCAAGAGTAAGTTAAATAAGTAAGAAGGAGAGAGAGAGGAGGAAAGAGACAGAGGGGGGAAAGAGAACAAAGAGGTCGAGATAATAAGATAAAGAGATAGATAAATAGTGATAGAGAGAGAGAAAGAGTGTGTGTAAGAGAGAAATATAGTACAAATAAGTCGGAGTGAAAATGTGGTTAGAGTGAACAAAATCTGGTAAGATGGGAATAGTAAATATTTTGTATTGCCCAATATTTTTTTTACTTTTAAAGCCAATTATGAGTTGATAATAAAACTACCAAAACATTACAAAAAATGTGAAGTATATATTCAACAACAATTCGTATATATTCAAGTAACAAGGAGAGAGAAAGAAGGAAAGAAACAGAGGAGGGGAAAGAGAACAAAGAGGTCGAGATAATAAGATAAAGAGATAGATAAATAATGAGAGAAAGAGAGGGAGAGAGAGAGAGAGAGAGAGAGAGAGAGAGAGAGAGAGAGAGAGAGAGAGGGAGAGAGATAGAAAAAAGAGTGTAAGAGAGAAGTATGAAGGCAATAGAAAATATTTTGTATTGTCCAATAATTTTTTGACTTTTAAAGTCGATTACGGATTGATAATAAAACTACCAAAACATTACAAAAAAATGTGAAGTATATATTCAACAACAATTTTGCACAATTTGACCTAATACTTTAAAAAAAATTTGGCATTTAATTTTGAGGACGAGAGAAAGTTAAATATGTAAGAAGGAGAGAGAAAGAAGGAATGAGACAGAGAGGGAAAGAGAACAAAGAGGTCGAGATAATAAGATAAAGAGGTAGATAGATTAGATAAAAAATGTGAGTGTGTGTGTGTNGAGATTGAGAGGGGGGAAAGAGATAGAAAAGAGAGTGTAATAGAGAAATATAGTACAAATAATTCGGAGTGAAAATGGGGATAGAGAGAACAAAATCTGGTAGATGGGAATAGAAAATATTTTGTATTGCCCAATATTTTTGTACTTTTAAAGTCAATTATGGGTTGATATATTGCTAATCCCTGGATCGACTTGAAATAGAGTGAATTTATAAGTTTCCCGGTTGCTCTTATCAATTTTAAAATCACAGCAGTTCCAGATGACAGAATATGTTGAAAATATGTTGTTGTAGGATCGGGTTTCGAAGGTCGCCTGGCATATTTTGGAAAGCAGTCTAGCATTGACTGTCTTGAGGGACTTGGAGAAGGCTGAAACAAATTGAAACCCAACTCTATCCTCCCTCAAGGAATGTCAATGCTTTGACCAATTACACGTCTGATTAGGCGTATATTCAATTTGGCCCCAACCCCATTCCAGTCTGGGAGCTGCCACCCCCCGCGCACTAATCTAAAGGGAAATCAAGGGTTGGGCAGCTCCGGGAGGCCTGTCATGATTGATACTTGTACCGAGCCACGAGGGGGTATGGCTGGGTCGGCCATGTTGCCCCTGAAGGATGATTAATGGCCACCAACCCCACCCCTAGCGGCAACCCCTCTAGGATTGTTGTGGGCGGGGGTGGGACACTAGTCCGGCGGGCACCCGGTCCCAAGGTCCTCCTTCTAATTGAGAAAAATTGCATTCCATTGTCCAAAACTTTTCGACATTTAATATTTTCGTCGTTGTTTTGACTAACAACGAGCTGAAATGGATTTATTTCACGAAATGGTGTGTATTCATTTGTAAACAGTGCGCAAACCCGACGACTCGAATACCTACCACATAAAAATTCTTGGATAAAATGTAAAATATTTAAAAAAAAAACCTGCTGCAACAATACATTCTCATCCGATCATATCAAAGGAAAAAAATTGTGAGGCAAAAATTTGGTTTGCCTCAGCAGCATATAAATCAATATTAGTAAGCGTCCCACAGGGAACTATGTTGGGACCATTCCTGAATCGTATCACCAAAAACAAAGTTAGGATCAGCCAATGGATCATGTTTTTCTAAACGTGATATAGAAAAACAAACTACAGTGATTGACAAAAGGAGAGTGGAGAGAGAAAGAAAGTGAAAAGAAAGATAATTAATCTTTAAGAAATTAATTAATCTTTTTTGTGAGGTTTCGGTTGAACTGAAAAAGCTAGTGCCACGAGAGGTATCTGAATCCATGGCCTTCGGCTAAATACGCCGCTGCTCTACCACTTGAGCTATCGTGACTTCGAACCTCTCGGACACCAACAAATGGCAAAAAGAGAGAAAATTCGAAAGGTTGTAGGTTGAGATGGGGAGTTGGTGTCCGAGTGGATCGAACTATCGAAGTCGCGATAGCTCAAGTGGTTAGCGCAGCGGCGAATTTAGCCAAATGTCGTGGATTCGAATCCCCTCGTGACACTATTTTTTCATTTCACCAAAACCTTACAAAAAAAAAAGATTAACGTCTTATTTATATTTACTCCAGCTTGTTACCCCCTTGATTAGGAAACAAAAGACACTCATGAGAGAAATCATCACTCTACATGAAAGGTTGGCAGCCACATTACGATTTCTCGCTACAGGGATGAACTACAAAGAACTTAAGTTCTCTACTACGATTTCTGATCATTGTTAGGGGTTATCAATACCGCATCTCTCGTTGCATTTGTGTCCTTTGTTTTGAAAAGGTCGACCAACTGGTTGAGGACCGAATTTCTTTTATTTCTATCGTGGCATAGATTAAAAAAACCCTCGGGAGGGCGTCGCTCCGTTTGGACTGCTAAGAGCGATCGTCAATGGCCACCTTAAGAGAATCGAGAGGGCGAATGGAGAGACAAGGAGAGGTAGAAAATCGTAGAGAGAGAGAGAGAGAGAGAGAGAGAGAGAGAGAGAGAGAGTGAGAGAGTGATAGAGTGAGTTAGAGAATGAGATAGAGATAAATAAGTTTTTTAGGTAAAAGAACATATCAGCAACAAAAATCAGATATAGTTTCAAGTCTACAATTATTTCTTACATACAACCTTGTGTGCACGTTCACACAATATAATATTAATTTCAATATTTTTTCTTATTGCATATTTAAAGTGCAGTTGTAAATAAATAAGTTAATTTAAAAAAAATCTATTCCCAAAAATGTAAAAAACCCTTTGATGTCAAGTAAAATGAAGTAGAAAATTGAAGATATAAAGAAGGAAATGGAACATCCTGCCCATGTCACCTCATTTTTTACTATACCCCATTAATTCTTTCATTTTTCATTATACTTGCAACTATAATTTCAAATTTTTTAATATATGTACTTGTTAAACTTCTAAATTATTATGAATGAATGAAAAAAGTACTTTATTATGTAAACAAAAGAAAATAATCTTACAACATACTATCTATAATAATAAAGCACATTATGGTCATGGATTACAACCGTCTACCCTTCTGAATTATTACTTAAAAAGTCCTGATGAACAAAATATATTCCTCGAAAGATCGTCGAAGAGTTTTTTCTTTGCAATTAGCCATTATCCCAGATCTTATTTTAATTCATAATTATAATATTTAAAGATGGAAACCAATTATATCAAAGGTTATTTAAAAATGATTATCCAAAAATTAAAAATTATAGAGAGAACGAGAGAGATGAAAGGAAACGAATTGTGTTGATTTTTTAAAATCTTTATCATTCCTAAAACGAATCGTTAAATAACAGTTTAACGATCTTTAACCGTACAAATGACCGTACAATTGTCGGTCGAGCCGAGGAAAAAATACTTTATTGTACTGTATTAATTTTGATGGCTTTAGTAATAAAGGGAGGGCCCATTACAAGCCGAGACAGAAGAGTAAACTGATTTATATCGGGATCGATAACTCTAAATGTCTTAATTTGGGTGTAAATTTAAAAGAGGGCGACGACGCTAAACGGCGATTTACATAATGTAAACATCTTAGTGCCGAGCGAACCGCTTTCGGTTATTTATCGCTTTTGAGCGAATGACCTGCGCAACCGGGCCGCGTTCGATCTTTTATGGGTCAACGGAGTTGACAAAAACAAAAGTTAAGTCAATTTCCATAAATTAAGTTTTGTAATACCGTGGAAAATATTATTACGATATAAACGTTATGATAAGTTAGACGGTGACGCAAATAGCAAGTATCCACTTGCAGAGTGTCATGATTGAATAATCTATCATCAAAAAAGCAAACAGTTTTCATATTTTATGAAATAAACAACGAATAGAGTTTAAAAATTAAATAATAATGTTTTTAAAAAGGTGGAAAATACCAGTCCTATAATATGGAATAACACTACTAAACATTTAATTGTTTAATTAATTTTTAATCATTGATTATTTAGAGATCGTGAGGTGCGGTCTGGTGTGATGTAGGTTTAGAAAAAAATTCTTTATCGTGCCAATGCTTCGATCTTTATTGAGAACATATTCAGGGCATAGTTTTGCCTGCATTTCAACAAAAGGTCCTCTGATTGATTGCAGATGATAGTTTATTTTCATTGATAGCGATGTCCTTCAAAATGCCCTTTTCTTGTTGTCCATGTGTAATTGATATCTGGTCATAGAATTCCATGTTGTTCTTCGTTCTTGTCGTGCAGAAATGTGTAGTATTTAGTGACCGTTAATTAATGATCATTTAGAGATCGTGAGATGCAGTCTGGTATCATGTAGGTTTAGAAAAACATTTTATTTCGCGTGCCAACGTTTCGATGTTTATTGAGATCATCTTCAGGGCATAATTTTGCCTGCATTTCGACAAAAAGGTTCTCTGATTGATTGCAGACGATAGTTTCTTTTCATTGATAGCGATGTCCTTCAGAATCCTCTTTGCTTGAGATAAAAAAGTCAGTTTCACGAACGGGATTCGAACCCACGATCTTCGGCCAGATACGCCGCTACTCTACCACTTGAGCTATCGTGACCTCGATCTACTCGGACACTAACTTCCCATCTCAACTCCATCTTTTGAATTTTTCCTACTTTTTGCCATTTTTCAAAGGAGGGAAAATGTTGCGGCGTAAATGTGGCTGAAATGGGAAAAATCGAGTTCTATCAATAAATCGTGTCTCCAGAAAAATGACAATATTTACCAAATTGGTCTTTTGTCATTTTATAGGTCTATAATATAGCAAATAATCGTAACGAGAAACGTTTTTAGAAAACACCCCTGAACAGAGATACAAATATTTTTGCACAAAAAGTAATGGTTAAATTTTGCCATAATTTTAGGCTACTGCCAAAAATTAACGATTCACTTTTTTAAAAACCGCACGGTAGAAATTCCTACTAAGAGAAATGAAACAATAAAACATTAGATATAATCGATCAAATAGGTTTTGAAAAAATGGTTCCGAAAAATGCATTTTGCCCTTCCTACAACAAATTATTGCAAACTCTATCATTCCAGACTCTTGTCTTGATATAATTTCTGCGTCAAACACTACTTTCCCGACAAAAACATCGTCCGACGACTACCTACCACAAGAAGAATCGATGAGTATCGTTTTTAAGATGTAAATTGGACGGAGATGGGAAAAATTGGAGCCCCATCAGAATATTACTCGAACCGAAATGTTGTATTTTCACCTTACCGTACACTTTTCCCCAAAATGTTGCACTACATTGAAATATTCAATGTTAAATAATAGTAAAACAATCGTATCGAGAATTTTTTTGTTGGTAAAATTTAAATTGTTCTTAAACATTAACAATTGCGGTTTTTAAACTCTCATAAGCACGAACTCGTGGTGTACTAAGAAAAATAAAACATAACAAGATTGGTAGTAATTGACTAAGTACTGTGGCGGTAAAATCTTTGTGTTCAATGTGCAAACAGAGAGTACCAAGCTATCTAGAAAAAGGAATACATATTCACTCCAATTCCGTCCATTCGAAGGGGTTAAAAAAAGAAACATCAAGAAAACCATCAATCTGTTAGTCCGAAAAACAGTCGCTAACGCCTTACACAATGACATATGTGATATTTTCCAATAGGCCAATGAGAAGTTACACAGAAAAAAAATTAACAACAACACTTTTTATTATATAATACGATTACAGGAAGAACATTATTACTACTATGTACATAGTTATAAAACAAATCTCACTTTACACTGAAATGGAAACATGAGACAAATTGGTTAGATGAACATTAACATCACCACACATTGCTAAATATGTTATTAAAAAATGGTTGCTTAGTGATTCACGTAAGCTCATAAGTGTAAACAAAAGGGCTGTAATAGTAAGGAGAAATGAAAATGAATACTGTTGCATCTTGCCAAGTTTTCAGCTTTTATTAGGGTCCTATCATCACTGATCCTCAAACGAAAAATCGTCATATCTACGTCGGTCGATAAATCTTTGTTTATGTATTCAACTGGGGTTGTTCACTTTTCTACGATGACGTTCTACAATTGGATTCAACGTGACTTCGGTTCTACGTCTAAGCCGTGAAGAAGTCTTAATAAAAGCCGAAAGCTTGGCAAGATACAACATTATTCATTTTGGACCAAATCCCTGATCCTCAAACGAAACATCGTCATATCTACGTTGGTCATCACCTATAGCTTGTTGCGTTATACATTTCTTCAGAACACACACACACACACACACACATCATAATTCATAATTGCTTGTGTTGGTTTTGCGTTAGATGAGCCAAAGTTTTGCAATTTATAAGATGAGAATGATTTACAAAATGCTGTCCTATTTGATTAAATGTTAATAATTATTAAAAAAATCAAACTTTAAAAATCACAACCCTTAGTTTGGTCGTTTCCGATCATTTTAGTTTTCCTATCCTCAGTTTTTTGGTTAGACGCGATTGAAGTTAGAAGCCTAACATAGAATATGGATTATAATTATTTTACAATTAAAATAAATCTGTGATATTCCTTGTTTCTCTGGACTTTCTTTTAATATCATTTCGTATATCATTTTTTTCATATATCATTTTAATATATAACAATTTTCATATTAATTTCTCTACGATTAACGTGAAGTTTCTTTATATACCGAATCGCCCCTTCATGAAGTTTATCTGTGCATTGATGCGTACGTCCCTGATCCACATAGAAATCCTCCCTGAGCACACACCCTTCGGAATCATGACTCATCATAGATCTCATCTGTATAAGAACACCAGCTATATCAGCTTGCAAATCTTGAATATAAGATAAATAATAATACTTTTATAGAATATTTGTCATGCTAGTGGTTCTGGTTTCTATGTCATGGAAACGTCCAGTAAGCACGTTTTGTTCATACTTCATTTACACAAGATCGAGAAGCAGTACTTTCTTTTCCCTATTAATTATGTTCAAGTTTTCTTGTACGTAATTTGCAGTAAGAATAGTTTTTATGTATGTACGTTTTGTTGCTATGTATGTTTTTATATTTTAAATTTTTATAGAGTAATTAAATATTGTGTCATATAAGATGTACTACTTTGAAGATCTGTCTTTCAAAGATTCAGCATACAAGTTGTCTTGTCTTCGCCTTTAATACATCAACGCGTCCTCTTGAGGCCGTGCGACAACTTTAATGAATATTAATTATCATATCTTAATGAAGCTTCGGCTCCTCGTGTTTGCAGCAACTTGGCCCGGCCCCCTCGTTATAGATGACAAGATTATGGTTTTCGAATCCCCCCTGAGGACGTCCCACCCCCGAGACCGGAGCCACCTCCACCTCCAGGACATATTACAACGTCAGCTCGGAGCCTCTTATTATTAAACGCCTTCCTTCTCCTCCTCTAACGCCAAACTCCGTGTTTACATCCTTCCAACTTATAAGGAAGTATAATTTATAATAAAGGGGGAAATTCTGAAGGGTTTTCAACCCCTTCCTTGAGGTTGATTGATGGTGCGCCGCGTGATGATGTTCTCATCACTCTGCCGACTTATTGCTCTTGAAGAACAAAGTATCGGCGGTTGATGAAGATGTTGAAAGTCTTGTATTTTCTTACCCTTGGTTTTTACTAATTGATGAGTGATAGGGACAGTTGAGACAACGTGACAACAAAATAATTGAGGGGTTGAAACAGTATCTAGCTGTAGCAAATGCTCAAAACAATGAATATTTAAAAAATAACTTCCTTAACAATATAATTTCAATGTTGTTAAGTTGGATTTGGTCACGAGTAGAGAAACATTCTAAAATAGTAGAATTAAATTATTTCTAGTTTTGTGAATCCGACACATTCCCTCAGCTCTTATACCTCCAACAATATCTCCAAATTCAATTAGAGTAGTACATCAGTTGATTACCTTTGGATATTTTGATGAACAATCACAATCACACATTAATTTTGCAAGACCAGATCGATCAAATTAATGACCTTTACAACGAACAAACTGATGACAGAAGCTTGCAAAAGAGAACTCATAAAAAATGTATCAATACTAATAATATTATTTTAGGTTATACCAACAGGAGGCAGAAAACGCAGTAGATATTTTATTTTGTGGTTTGGTGGTTTCCAATCATTTCGGCGTAAGACTCATTGAAGATTGCGAAAAGCCGAAACGTATCTGACAAACCAAATCAGCGAGGATAGGCAGACCGAAACTACCGGAAACAGCCATAGTACAGGTGCATCACTGGTCGTTTCCGATCAGACCCACTGAAGATTACGAGAAGCTGAAGCGCATCAATCTGACTGAAACATCTAGGATAGGCAGACCAAAATTATTGGAAAAACCCATAGTACACCATTTCTGGTTATTTCCGATCATTTGGGAGTCAGATCTACATACGCTTACGAGAAGCTGACTCGCGTCGGACAGACCAAAATAGCGAGTTACGCAGGCAAAAATGATGGGAAAACCTATTCCTATAATCATGAAAGATCACAAAGCAAGTGAATTAATAATTTGTCGTTCTAAATAAAACATGATAATAAAATTGTTGTGACCAAATCTTTGTTCTTTTTTAATTAATCAGGAAGAAAGGGCAATGGAGGATTGCACAGATTGGAGGTTATTCTGATGATTAATCTCTTTGAAAATACGGCGATTGCGTGCAATTCCATCGTCGTTATGAGAAAAAACGTTGTAGAAAATCGAAGTTTATACATCTTTTCAGTCCCCTCCGTAAGTTAGAAGGGGATGTAAATCTCGTGATTAGGAGCAGATAAAGTCCCGGAGAATTCTCAGTAGGAAGTGAATAAACAACAACTAATAGAATGCAAATTTTTGTAATTTTTTATCTTCCTCTCGTTTTTCCATTTAAAAAAGGATTATCTAGTCGATCCGGGAGAATTAAGGGGGCGAATCCAGATCGAAAAGCGATCGTTAACTCATTAATGACGTTCACTCAGTTTGAGAAAGGGGCGGCCTCGGGGAGATCGCCCCCTTCCGGACTGATCGGATCCTCTTCCGTTTAATCTTTCTTTTGAGGGGATTTGATGTTTGCGGGAGGGTGCCATCCATCTTCTGTTTTTCCTTGAGGCCCCTCGCCCAACCCTCGGCCCCTCGGCTTTCTTCTGTAGCGCTCTGGGATTTGATCAATGCCACAAAGAACGGACGTGAGCGCAATGGATAAGTTGCGCGTGGTCTTCCATTTGTCCGTAATCTTTGGGGGTATTAATCCTGAAATGGACAAAACCCGGAATTTAAAAGGGAAACTTTATGTCTACACAAGTATTTTAAAGGAGAGGTACCTTCCCCCTGCTTTTCCCATTAGTTGATTTTTAGGCATTTTTTATTATGCTAGAAAAGTGGTGGGGTTGGGGAATAGTAGAAATTATGCTGATCAAGACAACAAAAACAAAATCTACTCCACCCTACCTTACTGTTTCTGCGCCGTAGAAGGTGCAAGGTGGGTTGAGTAAAGAGTAATTTAGTGTCAAAATTGAACCTTATTTGTAAACAGAAACTCAGTTGAGCAACATCTAAAACAGGAGAGAGTGGTGACCAAGTAGTGATCAAGTGACAATCAGTTTGAATTTTTATGTAGTAGAAGTATTAACGTAGTCAATACACAAAAATAAGTTAACTATAATCATTCTAATTTGGGCGTTTCCGATCATTTTAATCTACCTATACTCGTTGTTTTTGCCTTTTCAAGCGTTCAACTTTTCGAAATATTCAGTGCAGAGTAGTCATAATATTTTTTTTTCCGAGGGTTCGCAACAGCAGAGGTTATATACCTCGGAGTGCCGGTGTTTTTGAAAAAAAAAAAAAAAACATTTGTAAGTATTCTGGTTTCGAATGCAGGGCCGCTGGATTCGAACCGTGACCTTTACCTTACAGTGGATGAGCGCCGTGTCAACGCCTAAACCGTTGCGGCTACCGACGCCCCCTCATAATTAATTGTAACTATAAACTTTTATTACCTTGTTGGAAATTAAGTTAAATATTGGCAATGAACTAGAATCAAAGTAGAAATAATAACTAATTATGGCATCATTTGGCGTCAATACGTGGAACACGTGTCCTCCTAGTTTGATCGACCGATCATTTTGATCCGTCTACTGAAGTCGAATTTGATGATGAGAGAGTGCTTGAAGCTCCATCCAGAAAATATACTACTATGGAAAGAAAAGATTAACCGTAGCATTACTCTGGCATTGGAGTAGTGGAAATGCGCAGATAATGATAGAAAGAGAAAATAGTTACAATATGGACAAACAGTTGTCATTGCGTTGCACTATAACGTATAGAAAAAGTTAAGAGAAAACTTAAAGAGCATAAAGTTCATGAACTGTCAAACATCAAATACGCTGGTTTGAGGTCATCATGGTTTGAGCAAACGAAGAGGCGGACAAAGAACACAGAGAGACCGCAAAGAAATTAAATTGGAAATATATTATCCTAAAGCACTAGTCAGCCACATTAAGGTGGCCATTCACGATAGCTCCTAGCAGTCCAAACGGAGCGACGCCGTTCCAAAAACCACGTCAATGGCCAAACTGAACTGGGGTGCTCGGCTGTGCCGAATTTTCGACCGGTCCAAACTCCATCGCGCCACTCCAAATATCTACGGCGCGACGACGGCATGTCGCGTCGTGAATGGGAAAACCTGGCGTGAACGGTGGAATATTGGAGCACTGGCTTGGTTGTGAATGGGAAAACCCGCGTTTTTTTGGCGCAGTCTCCGTCTTTCTGTCACTGAGCAAATATCTCCGTCGTACATTCTCAAAAAGTCAAAAACGTTTATTCTTTACTGGTAATGACATTCAATCGAGATTTTATTGTTGAGGTGAATTGTATGAAAGTTTACCATGTTTATGAGAGTGGTGGACAATGATTATATTACCACGATAGAAATAAAAGAAATTCGATCCTCAACCAGTTTGTCGACGTTTTCAAATCAAAGGATACAAATGCAATGAGAGATGCGGTATTAATAACCCCTAAGCGCTGAGCAGAAATCGTAGTAGTGAAATTAAAGTTCTTCATTAAAGTTCATCCCTGTAGCGAGAAATCGTAATGTGGTTGCCGACCTTTCGTGTAGAGTGATGATTTCTCTCATGACTGTCTTTTGCTTTCTAATCAAGGGGTAACAAGCTGGAGTAAATATAAATAAGACGTTAATCTTTTTTTTCGTAAGGTTTTGGTTGAAATGAAAAAATAGTGTCACGAGGGGATGCGAATCCACGACATTCGGCTAAATGCGCTAACCACTTGAGCTATCGTGACTTCGATAGTTCGATCCACTCGGACACCAACTCCCCATCTCAACCTACAACCTTTCGTATTTTCTCTCTTTTTGCCATTTGTTGGTGTCCGAGAGGTTCGAAGTCACGATAGCTCAAGTGGTAGAGCAGCGGCGTATTTAGCCGAAGGCCATGGATTCAGATCCCGCTCGTGGCACTAGCTTTTTCATTTCAACCAAAACCTTACAAAAAGATTAAATATTGAAAGAAGTAATTTGGTGAATACTAAATATAATGAATAAATAAGACATTTCATTCATCCTTAAATAGTTCCTCCAATCAGAGGGTTCAAGGGAAAGATCTTTCATCAAATTGATGAGGGTATTATGGCTTCTGTACAGGAGCCACTTCTTACACCATTTCCTCTGCGATTTTTTGCTTTTAATATGTAAATAAACAGAAGAATAGCACAAGAGATCGTCATCAATTTTGAGAAGGTAATTCACTGGTTGACGTTCGGAGCGACTGGCTGTGGAGCGGTCGTGAATGCGCCCTCAAATTTCAGGCACTCCAAATGGAGCTGCACGGCTTGGCGCGGTTCCATTTGGAGTGATGGTGAATGGCCACCTTTAGACTAAAACACAGAGGATGCTTTTCGAATAGGAAGGTTCTAGAACGAAACTGATCACCCGTCCGATACGTATCTATTCTTTACCTCTACAGACTCAAGCAAATAGTGAAAATCCCACGAAACTAAAACAGTTAACTAAGAACTATGTTAACTAAACATAGCTTAAAGGGTTCAAAATAACCAATGACCGTTGTAATTCCGGGAGTGTTTTTGGGTTAAATAAAATACGTCAAGTACCTAATGTGAGTACAGGGGCTGGTCAAAATAAACTCTGTTCTCTCACGTTTTCCTGGAAAAAACAGAAATACATTTTAAAAAAATCAGATACTGGCTTGATATGAGTGAATTGTTTGAAATCAACTGAAGTAGACGGATCCGGTCATGTGATCAGCGCCAATCAGTTCAACACGAGTTCATTCACTCGCAGATCAACCTAAGCACCAATTACATGATAAAACAGATAGATAAAGGTGTTTACTAAATGTTTTACAAAAAAAATAAAGAAAAAGTAACAAAAATATAGCTTTGTCCACCTGTCCAATTAAACTATTGACGTGGCTAATGAAAAACATAAATTGGGGATTTTCGCGTCCTTAATAAAGACTATTAATAATAAGACCTAAATGCACCAAGCTATTGTTAGGCATGCGTTTTTGATAGAGTTATTAATGCTTAATATGTTATATGGCTTGCTGCATAGGTATCATGACTTATCTGTCTGCTCTCCAGGCTGTAAAAAATTGATGATTCAAAGTAAGCGTATTTTTTAATTTTTTTTTTTTTTTACTTTGGTCACATGATAATGCTTATAATACAACTAATATAGTAATTTTAGAGCATTTCTGTAGAGAATTAGAAAATAGAATTAGAAATTTTTATTAATTATTAATATTATTATTCAAGTTTGATCAGATTTTCAATTTCAACAGTGAATATGGCTAATTATATTTTTGAATTTTTAAGATTTTGTCTTTATATTTGTGATAGAAATCTTTCAAATTTTCTTTTTTTCTATTGTCGATTCTGTGGTTTTCCCTAATTCCTTTCAGTTTAATTAAGATCATCTGAATTCTAGGGAACATTCACATATTTCACCATCGGAAGGAGTTTGGGAGACGACGTGAGACGGATACTTAGGACGGAAGTGATCGAATCGTTTGTAAAACAGGGATGAGACTCGGCCTGTTTTGGGGTCGGCGGCGGATTAGGTGGCGATGGGTCGTCATCGAGAAAACGGGCGCCGGGCTCCGCATACAAAGTCCGGCGGCCGCAATTACGAACAACGCCCACGGGGCGGGGGTGAGTAATCCGCAGGTTCCCCGCACCCCACGATATACGGGGGATGTCCTCGGGGCACGGCTCCTCCTCCGAGTCCACCGCAGGAATAGACAAACAGGACCCGAGACGTGTCGAGCGCCTCTAAACCTCGGCTTAGGGTCATTATGGTCGAGGGGAACGAAGGAGGGATCGGGGGTTGTCCAGAGTGCCAAAAAGGTCCCCTCTTCGACCCTTGATAAATTAGGGACGACATCACTAAACTAACGGATAGTTTTCCCATCATCATTTTTTAAAAAATTCTGCTGAACACGACTAAATGATTTTATCATCGAATATTCGATAATCCTTTTGTCCACATGACGTATGGATAAATGGCTGCATTTAGCACCAATCTAAAAAATTAAAAATACAAAAATCAATAAATGAATAAAATAAATAAAACTATAAATTTGATCTATCATGTGAATATATTTTTTTCTTTTTTGTTGAATTTTTAAGATATTTTTACACTTTTTACTACTAATTTGCAACTGCGACAAATAATGCAACAAATAGAGTGGTTATATACCACAATATAAGTGGCGCGTTAAGCTGGGGTTCTTTTTAAATATTTTTATTATCCACCTATGGAACCATGGTATTACGGTAAGGAGGTGGTCTTCAGTACGAATTGCTAGGACAGGATGAAGGTTAGCACACAGAATTGCTGAACCGTCTGCAAAAAGTGAGTGTGTTAGAAAGTTAAGGGAAATTTGCGACCACAAACGTAACGGATTTAGGATACACCCTTGAGTAATACTAGTGAGGTTAAAATAGAAAGGAGAGATTGAGGTTCTGTGTGAAAAAAATACCAGATAGGTTAGATGTTAGGATGAAATATTATGTACTAACTAAAAGGAAGGTTTTGGGTTTCGGCAATAGACCGTGATACACGACGTGATCGAATACCTGGTATTGTAGAAGTCTCCGGGGCAGAACTGGATACACACAATGGTGCCATGACGTCTATTACACACAAAATTTGGTAAATCGTGGAAAGGTAATTACGAAAACCAAACCAGTTGTCAAAAATAATGTAGGTTGCAGATAGAATTTCTTGCAGGCACGATAAGAGTAGCTTCTCAAGTACTTCCATAAGGTCAGTTGGTTTGTTAGACTTAGATGGAACAGACCAATAACGAAAGATTGCAAATTCACGACACCTACTTTCTAATAACACCACAAGAACTGATATAATCCTATGATTAAAGTTTAAATTAAGTACAAACCAGAAACCGTCCTACTAGCAGTCAAAGAGTTAGTCGTAGTAAAGTAAGTAAAATAATCCCTGTTAATCCGTTGGGTGTCGCGGGCGAGGGGACAAATTACACTATAATACCTTTTTCAAACAATTTTCAATTAAAAAGTCATGAGGCTGTAGTGGGATTCGAACCCAGGACCGCTAGCGAGGTAAATACCAATTCCGATGCCCGAACCACTCAACCACCTCATTTATTATTTATTTATTTATTTTTTAATCTAAAATTTTCTAGCATTATATAAATTCATGTTTTTATTTAAAATTTTCTAGCATTGTATAAATTCATTTTTTTATCTAAAATTTTCTAGCATTATATAAATTCATTTTTTTATCTAAAATTTTCGAGCATTGTATAAATTCATTTTTTCACATCCTACATGTATTTGTAAAATTTAAACAATGTTTATAAATCCCAGGTCCTGAAGATGATCTCAATAAAGAACGAAACGTTGGCACGATAAAGAAAATGATTTTCTAACACCTACGTCACACCAGACCGCATCTCACGACCTCCAAATAATCATCAAGTAACGGTCACTAAACACCACACATGTGTTATTATTGTGAAGTTCGTAAAAGTTCAATTTTTTGTATAATACAAAAAATAAAACTTCAGCCTTCAAGCGTAATCTCAAAGACATTTTAAAAGCATTTTACCTAATTGAATATGTAAAAACCTATCATTTCCATTTCTAGTTCTTATCAAAAGTTTTTCCCTTACATTATCGACGTAGCGCATTCTTCCCCTTGCGTTATTTTAATCTGTCCCAAGAACGTTCCTTATTAAAAGCATATTTTCATAAATAGATCGAAACTCTGTGATAAAACAGCACGCAGCTCAGCTCGGGAATTGATGTAAACTTAAACTAGGCCCCAATTTGACTCAAGTACCTTTTTTGAATTTTAGAAACCCCAAGCTTCTAATTATCTCAGACATTCTTCTAGAGTCCAAGCTTTTTTTAAATGTTCAAATTAAACAAAAAATAATTAATTGAAATATGGTTAAGACGTGATCATAAGTTCCAAAAACCACGGATACTACTCATTACTATAACAAAAAAATATTTGGCCGACGCTTTCCAATACCTTTTCACTTTGGAAGATGACAGTAAAGCTCAGATTCATAAAGAGTCATTGTTGACTACAAGGTCGTTCATGGAACAAAAAATTGCAACGTTACATATATCTATATAAAATTGAACCAAAAATAAAACAGTTTTCTACTCCCGTTCTTTCTTATTTGAAATTCTATAAATTCTTTTATATAATGTACATAATTTAATTTGGTTTCAGTTTTTGTAGCACCATGAGGTTTGAATGTCATGACAATCATTATCAACTCCATTCCTTTAAAAAAAAGAACAAAAAAAACCCTTTATTTAAGCGTACTGGAGAGCTTAATTTAACTGTTTATATCATCCTATTTTTTTCCAAAATACCTGCTTATAGTACATCATTCTTTTTGTCTAGCAATAAGTCTCTGTACATCAATAGTCGCAACTGACGATTAGCAAATTTGCTGGTATTAAGCATCTTTAACCCCTCGTTTTTAATTGCTTATAAAAACCTTGCACCTAGTCTCCCAAAATGGAAGTTATTAATTGATACAATTCAGTTATGTACAATACACGTGTTACAAACCGAATAGTACATGTAATATATATATTTTTTCGCGCTAATAAATAAAATCCGTTAGTACGAGAGGTTTTGGAATTTTATGCACGGTTCTTTTGCTTGCTAACTATCCAGCAGGCCAGGTTTTCGTCGGATTAATCACCAGGTTTTTGTTTCTTCTGTTAGTTGCCAGTTGGGATAGAGCTGTAGTCCCCTTAACAAATGCATACTGTCTTTTTTCTCAAGACTGGCTTATTTGTCATTCGGAGGCTACTCGTGAAATCTCTATAAGCCCAAGCGGTCTGTCGCGCTGGGGGAGAAAAAATGCCTTATCCGTATTTGGTTGCAATATCAAATTTGTCAACGGCCAGAGGCCGAGGACCTGGCGCGTCACGGAATGGATAAGAAGAAAGCCGAAACCTTTCGACGTTATTTATACAGCCGAGAACAGGGAGTTAACATGTCAAAATTACATTTCTGAGAGGATTAAGAGGTTTTTCGTACGTGTACGTCTGTGTGAAAAATTAACGTACATGACGAACAAACGATTAATCAACCCACAGAATGAAACGTGTTTCAAATTAACTGGAATCGGGATACAAAATTTTTGAAAAAAAATCTGTTGACTATACGAAACTTACAAGTTATGTATGTAACCATATACAGGGTGAGTTTTTTTTACGCACCATTGGAAAATCAACGCGGGTGCGTTTAAATCTGACTCGAGGCTAATTTCCTTTGATTAATACGTTAATAAAAAAAAGTGAGTCAATTTTGGGTGCACCATAGGAAAATCAAGGTTGCTGCGTCTAGACACGGCACATTTTATTTTAGGCTCGTATCAAAAAATAAGCGAGTCACTTTTCGACGCACCATTCGTTACTAATTAGTTTTAGTAGGTTGGAAGGAAAATAAACAAAACCAATATTATTAAAACATTATTCAAACGCAATGTAAAAATTAAAAAAAAAATTCTTCACAAATTAATCTGATTAAAGTTTAAGAGTATTTTTTTCGTCCGATCATCGTTTTACGATAGACTAGGCTACTGTGTTGCAGCAAATGGAGGTCTGTTCGAACAATTATTATAATGATTTTGAACATTTTTGATTTGCTAACAAAGGAGATTGTTACATTTATTTAATTTTTTTTTACTTTACCAGAAAAAAGGAGATTGTTACATTTATTTAATTTTTTTACTTTACCAGAAAAAAATACTCTTAAACCTTAATCAAATTAATTTGTGAAGAATTTTTTTTTAATTTTTACATTGTGTTTGAATAATGTTTTAATAATATTGGTTTTGTTTATTTTCCTTCCAACCTACTAAAACTAATTTGTAACGAATGGTGCGTCGAAAAGTGACTCGCCTATTTTTTGGTACGAGACTAACAAAATAAAATGTGCCGAGTCATAATTAGACGCACCAACGTTGATTTTCCTATGGTGCACCGAAAATTGACTCACTTCCTTTTTTTAATGTTAAAATCAAAAGAAATTGGCCTTGAGTCAGATTTAAACGCACTCACATTGATTTTCCAATGGTGCACCGAAAATTGACTCACTTTCTTTTATTCACGTATTAATCAAAGGAAAGCCTCGAGTCAGATTTAAACGCACCCGCATTGGTTTTCCAATGGTGCGTCAAAAAATGACTCACCCTGTATATGTATATAACTACTTCGACAATAAATGCGTACAATTCCATGCAACCTTGTATATGGAGGGTTTCCCGCAAGCGACTTCAGAAGGTTGTCAAATTGGACCTAAAAAGTATCTATTGTCCAAAACAATTCTCAATTGAATTCGATATATTTTTGACTTTTCGGGTTACTGGAATATTTCCAACAAAAGTGAGAATCAGATTTTGGAGAACTTTTTAGTCCGATTTGATAGGTAGGATTTAATGGTTTGACGTCTGTTCACAGGGCCCCATACATAAAGAGATTCTATGTTATTTTCTGCTATTTATATAATTAGTTTTTTTAGAGTTTTCCGGTATTTTTTAAATTTACAATATTTTTAATATCATTACTAATAATCTAAAAATTTACAATAAACAATTTTAAAAAAATAATTAAATAAATGTAATAATCTATTTAAACAAATGTATTGTTTCAACTTGTTTCGGAGATATTTGTTCTCCTTTCTCAGATAGCCACCTGCTTGTTATTATGTATGTTAATACGTTCTCACTTGGTTTGAAAAATAATCGGGCATAACTCAGAAATGGTCGATCATGGTATCATAATTTTCCATTCAGTAAAAGTGGCATAAAATAAGCTCTAGAATCGAATCGTGCAATAAAAATATGGGTTTCTTGTTTGAAATGACAATTTCAAGTTAGTGTCATTTACAACTAGATGAGAAAGTTATGTTAAATCTTTTACCATCACTCTATTCCTAGTCAAAATTTACTTGGATTTTGTATAAGACCATTTTTTCCCTAAAGATAATCGTTTCCGAGTTAAATGGCGTGAGCCATATTGTTACGAAAAGAATAACCCTCTCACGCGTCTTCTGTCGGGCATAACTCAAAAATGGACGTCCTATCAAAATTTTCCTTTCAGTAAAAGTGGCATAAAATAAGCTCTAGAATCGATTGGTATAACAAAAATATGGGATTCTCATTTAAAATAACAAAGTTAGTGTTATTTTCCCACCAGATGAGAAATGTTATGTTAAATCTGTGACCACCACACGATTCCTAGGGAAAATTAACTCGGGGTTTGTATAACTCCATTCTTTGTTAAAGTTAACAGTTTCAGAAATAAATGGGTGGACTATAGAAGTTGATACACCCTGTGTACGATAATAATGATAATATTTTTCTATTCATCTAACATACTTTATTGCAAATGACATATTGATACTTTTGTTTTAGTTAATTATTTTCTGTAAACATTTTCTGAAAACACGAATTTTTCTTCAAAACTCTTGGTCAAATACCTTAATTATTTTGTTACAAACAACTGTTATTAGGTTTATTAATATTAATAAGTGTCAATTTTTATTTAGCCATATCTGCATCCTCTACACTATCGTTAATAAAATAATGATTTAATCTTACAAAAAAAGTGTATTATTACAGTTATAACATTTAATTTATTTTTGGCTATGTTGGTGGACAATTTCGGTTGAATGCTTATTTAAATACACATTATTTGCTGAAGCTGTCGGTTTCGTCCGTACTGTTAGAAACTTTTCATTCTATTGCTAAACTGTAATGAAACTGATCTATCAAATATATATTTATAAATAAATTTTAATCATTTACTTTGATTACAGTTGTCAGAATGAAATATTCGTTTTCATTTTCTAGATAAACTTGTATAAATCAACTCTCGTCTTCGACACCCAAAGGCGTTAAGCCCTCCTGCAGGACAGGAATTTCTATTTTTCAGTATGAATGACATGAACAGGGTATTAATGGATAAATATTGCCTGATATATATGGCACTAATTATTATTATTTTAGTATTATCTAGAAGCTAGAATTAAAATCATAAGAAAAATCTAACCATGAGAGAAAATGGCAAGCTAAGGAGTTTGAATAACGCGCTTCCTGTTAAATTAAGATCTCACTTTTTTATATTTTTAATTACAACGTTCCTCAATTTTCCTTAAAATGTGATTATTCTTACAACAATCTCAGCCCCGGGGTTTTGTTAATGGGACATCGTAATTAAAAATGATGAGCTGCGCAAAGCCCAGGGTTTGTTTTCATAAAGCGCCGACCGCGGCACGGAAGGTCGGCTAATGAAGTTAATTGTCTAGGAAGGGGAGGTGAAAAGGAATTAAAACTAATGAAAATAACCTGGTTTGTCGCGAAATCTCTCACTCGAAAACGTTGCCGATCGTAAATAAAAGAAAGGCCGCTTAGCTATGAAGCTTTTGATGAAAAGCTATTTGCTAATTCAACCGGTGTAATCACTCGACGTTATTCATGCCATTATGCAAGCCGGCTCTCGTGAACGCTTACATTCGGCCCCAGTTATTTAGTCGTTTATCAAATCCACTTGCCCATGATATACCTTTAATTTACCAACAATTAGTCATGTATATACTAGCGAGACGGTCTAGAATCTAGACTAATTTTTTTATTATTTTTGTTGTATGTGTGTTTGTTTTATCGGTTGCTCTGCTCAACCTCTCTCTCACTCTCTCTCTGTTTTTCCACCTAACTATCTGGCTATATTTTTATAGTTTTTAGCAGTTTCACACAACCACTATCTGTAATTCATTCTCGCCCTAACTCTCTCCTTTAATATCCCTATCTATTCATATAAATTTTATCTGTATATTTCTTTCTTCTTCATCACAATTTCACACACATACGGCATTCATTCTTTCTCTGTTTTTCTAGCTGAATGTTGGAAATTATTATAGCAACAATTATTAATTATATACATTGTTAACTGCCCTAGGATCAGTGTAATTATCTCGTTCCTTTATCTATCTTTCACCATCCTCTCTCTCTCACTCTCTCTCTCTCTCTCTCTCTCTCTCTCTCTCTCTCTCCCCCGCTATGTGTCTATGTCTATTCCTCTTTTTCTCTCTCTTTCCCGTCTTTCCTTTTCACCTTACTCTCTCTCCCTTTCTCACTCACTCTCTTTCAATTTCTCTATCCATCTATCTATCTATCTGTAATTTTAATAACATTTCAAAACTTTTAGTTAACAATAATAATTTCAATTATTTTATCTAAATGACTGAATCATTTTCCCTATTTATATATTTCCTTTCCGAATAAAACCACTTTTTTAAAAATAAGCATATGTTTTTTTGTAATTATCCTTTGTACCAAACAATACAAACATTTTTAGAACCAGCAGGGTTTTAATTTCGTTATGGCTAGTTTCATTGTTTAATAATCTGTGGGAACTTCCCACGGAGATCAAATATAAAAAATTCACACTTACATTATAATGTTTATCCTACAAAAATTATTTTCGTTTTTTTTCTGTCTAAACAAAATGTCTTAAAGAAATAAAGAAATGCAAAATGTTTGGTTATTTAATGTTGAAAATTCAGTCTGCATGTGGATAGTCTCTGATTATCTTTGGTTCCCTGTGTTGGTTCAAAATTTCGGAGATACCAATTTATGGACGAGAGCGAGAAACAACATACCGAAAACGTTAGTGTATCTATTACTTTTAAGCTTATCATCAAGCGTACATATTTGTAATCCAATAATCGATATTGATGACACTTGAACTTTTGAGAGGATTTTACGTTCCGTTCATCTCGTACAATTTGATTGAGGTTTAATCAAAACTATTATTCAGATACAATCAAATCGTATTGTTGAAGACTGACGATCAGTACGTTAGAAAAATTTCCAGATCATTAGTGTATTTGAATAATCTTTTGTATCGGTATTTTTTCAACCAGCTACCTACCGTTTTCATACTCAATTCATGACTAATAGTCAAGGGGCTCCCTTCTTCAACGGATATGTATTTTTTCCTCGGCGTATCGACGCGACGAGGGTCACAAAGGGGATGACAAATAGTGGAAACTCTTCGTGTCAATCCACGACACGGTATCTTTCCTTTTATTTTTTTCATTTTCTCCTTTTCGGCCGCTCTCACTCTATCTCTTTCTCGCTCCTCGGTCCGGGGTGTTTGACGAAAGCAAATAAATGGCGGACGGAAGGGGTGCCTGGGCAGCTGTTGTGCCGAGGGTGGGTCCAGGTGGAGGACCATTAGTACACATCAAGCCTAGACAATGCCACCCCTCCAGTTCCCACAGTATCGATCACCCTACGAAACTCCTCCGTCTTTTTCTTCTACTTCTTGTTAATCCCTTCTCGCACTTGGAATAAACAACCATTACGTTAATGTGTTTGTAAATATTTTGAAAACAAAAAATCTAGTTGCAGGGGTGTTTGAGTTTAAAAATATATTGTACATCTTAAAATACACCGCTCTGAAATTTGAACAATCTTGGGCTTCAATACAAGATGTCCATAAATGAAAAGTTAGTCATCTTGGAAAAACTCCAGGGACATGCCAAATTATCCATACCCATAGTGTATAAAAACTTGAAATAAAAACCAAGAAATTCATAAGAAGACGCTGATTCTTCTGAACCAAAGAAAATATAGATTTAAAAGAAATATCCCGCTTTAAATTTTAGGAAATTTGCATAAGCAAATAGACAAAAGTTTAAGAGATTTAAGAGCAAAAAAGCAACCATCCCTACTGCTCCAAAAGGCATTAGACAAAAGAAAAATTAACATTTTTGGTTGTCTCCACCTATAGTATAAAATAAATATAAAAATAATAAATTATAAAAACAACATATTGCAGAAAAATAACAATAAAAATATTATCAATTTATATATTTTTATTAGAAAATAAAAGGAAGATAGAAATTAACTTTCCAACAGTGTTGTACCACTGTGATCACGCAATCGATCAATGTTTGCTTCAAAGAAATGGGGGAGTACCAAAACTTTACAAGGTGGCACAGATTTATCTGACAAATGAAACAACAATGAACTTTTGGGTTTTGCGATTGGTTATTCTTCACAGGGGGTAGAACAGTAACCCAAGAAAATATCAACTAGCTTGGGTCAATTTGGTAAATAATCGTTTTAATTTTTAGTACCAAAATTTTAAATTCCGTTTGTACATTCATATCATAAGATAATTGTGATTTGGAAAAGCTATTTTATCTTCATCGATTGATAAATAATTTGTCGACACAAAAATAATAAAAATAAATAAATAATTTGTACCAATGTCGGCTAAACCTACACGACACAGAGAACAACAGCTAAGAAAAGGCAAGAGATTAGAGAACAAAAAGCAAAAATCCCTACGGCTCCAAAAGGAATTAGACTTACGAAAAATTAATATTTTTGGTAGTCTCCACCTATAGTATTAACCAATAATAAATTTAAAAAATAACATATCGAAGAAAAATAACAATAAAAATATTATCAATTTATGATAATATATTTTTATGAGAAAATAAAAGGCTTAAGAACAGTAAATGATAATGGCGTCCATTCTACAAGAAGGTGCACATTTTGAACATTTAGTTTACTTTTTTTGAAGGTATTTGTTTTTTCTTATGCTCAATTTTGTTCTATTGAGTCGTTTTGTATACTTTGAATAACTTCCTACTAATGACTATTTTTTTGACCATTTGTAACCAAAAAATTGATTTCTTTTGGATGTTAAACTTTGGTTTTACATTGGTGATAACATTTCCTTAGAGAAATTAAGCGCATTTGATGTGTTCATAGCTCTTAGTAGGGGCTACATTTCGCTTGAGAGCGCTTATTTGTCTGTATTTATAGAACCAACAAAATCGTACTTAAATTTTAGACAAGAACTTTGCAAACTCGTAAATATTTACATAGTAAGTAATTTTGTGTTTTGGTCGCGTACAATAATATACGATGAACTTTGCAAACTCGTAAATGTTTATGTAGCAAATAATTTTGTGTTTTGTTCCCGTACAATAAAATACGATACAATAAAAACCCACAAATCTCATTGGATTTTCATTGTCTTTCCAATTTTATAATCGAATTTACAATTAAATACAGTTACAAATTAAATTTTATGCGAATTCGAGGGACTTTAGTTACAATTGGAAATCAGGGTTGGGGCGATAGGCACTTTTTAGACGAATTGGACAAGAAAGATAACTAAGTATAACTAAGATAACTATAAAGATAACTAAGATCTATTGACGTCTGTTCAATTTTCTTTCAATCACCTCAATTTTTGACAACATGAAAAACAATTTTAATAATAAGAAATGCAAGTAAGATAAGAATCACACTCTCATATGTAGATTCTGACTAGTCAATCAGACTGTGATATTTTCCATTCTTCTTGCGATAAATTATACTTTATTTAATACTTAATTTAAATAGTAAATAGGTAATAAAATAATTGCTGATGTATCAATAATTTTTAATATTAAACTTGTTTATTTATTGTTTGGTCTGTGACTGAGCTAGGGATAACCACAGATTCATCTCAGCATCAGCAAATCAGACAATTAAAAATTATTTGTTTCTGAGAGTTAAGTAACTTAAATAATTAATATACAGTGTATTATTTTATAATTATGTACAAATCAGTTCAGTAATTTAATACAATAATTTCAGTTGTGTTTAGGTTCCCAACCAAAAAATATAAAAAAAATATTAGCTACCATCTTGGGCCTTGTCATTAATTATCAGGTATTGGAAGGTAATGGTGATATCGTATACCAAGTCTCTTTGAGTAAAATGTATTGATTTGTTCTATTAACTTAATAGTTGAAACGGATGTTTTATCTTTAATTGTAGGTATTATTAATAGTATTTGTTTAGCCAGCTATGAGGTCATTTGATTATAGCATGACATAGAGAATAAAAATTGACTTGAAGATAAGATGAATCAAAGGATCCTTCTGTATAATTTAATAGCAATTAAATACCTCCAATTACAAGACGCGATATTAGAAGACTTGAGGATGGGAAGTCCGCACCCTCAAGAAAGAATTATCAAGAGTAAAAATGTTACTTTGTAAAGTGTAAGCAGAATGATGGCCATTATGTGAATGGTGTTGATTGAGCGAGCCGTTTCAAAATTAATGGCGAAATAATACGATAAGCCATTAAATAAATGGGATTGTTCGAGCCATGTAGGTTTTAACCTGGGACGAATAGAAACATCGGCCTGGATCCTCGACGGTCCAGTTATCCAGCCCTTCATCTTGCCCGAGCTTGCCATCGTAATAATTATATGGACAAGTTTAAAATCGGTCCGAATTTCGGGAGGGAAATCTGTTTAATATACGGTTCTGATAGAGGCCGCGTTTCCGAGCGTTCAAACAACGATCAATCATCTATCCTGCCCTGGAAATATTTTTGTCGGTGAGTGTACCCGCAGGGATTGATGGGGGCCCTATGCCGTCAGATAGCGTCATCTGCCGAGGCCCCTCAACACCCAATTCTCCTCAAATAAAAGTTCAAACTACTTATCCAAATCGTTTAAAGTCTCCTTTATCAAAAAGCTTGTATTTTTCCTTTTAATAAGTTTTTTTTATTTTAGTATGTTACGCTTTTTTGCAGTGAATGAAATTTGTTTTGATGAAATGTCCAGTCCCTTGTCCTAGTCTTAAGAGTTGATTTTGCAAAACACCTGTAAATCACTACTAATAATAATAATACTTTAAACCTGTTTAATCAATGAATTTCTTATAATTATTAATTATTCTGTTCTAATCATTATTTAAACAAAAGGGAAAAATATCTTCTCTAATTTTTCAATAAATAAAGATTTTTTTTTATGAGATAGAGTTTCATGCTATTAGTATATTTTACTTACCTACAATAATTCATTGTTGTTCCATAAGTGAAATATTTACAGTAAAAATACAAAGTATATTGCTGGATTACTTGTCTGCCTGTAGTTTATTATATCACTTTTAAATGATATACAATCAGAAAACCAACACAATTTAATAAAATTTAGTAATAAGATCATATTAAACGTTACGTAACCAAAAATCACAGTAAATAAGATGATCATTTTATCAAAAAGAAGACCGCATCCGAAAGAAAACTGCTTTTTTTACATTTTTAAATCAACAATATCTAGATGTTTAGAATAATTTCCAAGGGCCATGGTACTCTAAATGAAATACAATTAAATCAGCCTGATTGATCGTGCTTACAAAATATCTCCTTATTTGGATAATCCTCCGTGAACAGACGAGAATTACACTTGTATTTTTTTCCTAATCAAGTACCGGGCAGATTCTATCTTACTGCCTTGAATACCTTCGGAAAAATGTTGGAACCGGGCATGAATGAAATTTAGAGAATGCTGAATAGATAGCGTAATGGGTATAAACAACTTGAGTTTCATCACCGAGAATGGAAAACCAAAAGTGCCTTGGATAAAAATGTTATTTATGGTCATAAGAAATTTTAAAAAAAAGTACATTAGCTACACAGTACATAAAAATCAACGAAAATAAATGATCATTAATACTAGATAAATAATTTATTTTGCACTAGTGGTTCATAGTCAGCAACATCATCGTGCAGGAGACCTTTGTTATTCAAGGGAGTAGGAATCTTTATTCGGACTAACAGATGATCTTTTTCCTATTTATTTTTTAACTCTACCTTTGCACGATATACTTTAATTTCGCTACCCATTTCGTTTTTACAAGAGTCCGTACTTATTGCGCATCAATAACTAAAATTTTATAATTTTTCAAACTCATTTCATTGTTAAAAGATAGGCCGAAATGTAACCTTATTTCGGGGTTATTTTCTCAAAAACTATTTGTTCCTCTACAACCAATATTTTTTTATTTATATATTCTTCTTAGTATCTTACGAATTCTTGCCATGGTTTGTAAAACATATTTAACCGTTCATTTTTAGCGAAAACCCTAAATATTTACGAAAGTATACATCTGTTTCTTTATACAAAAAAAATATTTTCCAAAAAAAATATTAAAATTTAGCTAGTTTTACCACAAAAATTGTTAAATATGCATAAGTAAAATAAATGTAGTATATATGCATAAAACCAAATTATTATCAATAAATATTTCACCGTTTTCACAAACTCAAAGCAATTACACAGTTAACCATAACAAATTTATTAAATTCTTAGTAAGATTTCAATTAATCCAAGACATTTTTACATGATAAAATGTAGTATATACCGTGAAATTAAAGAAACTTAAAAAGTTTCTCAATTAAAGATTTAAAAATCAAACAATTTCGAATAGAAAATGTATTTAGAAGCAAAAATTTGTAAAGGTTTGGTGAAGAAAAGGGAAGGTGCTGGGTCTGTAAAATCAAAGGATGCCAAATTAAGTTTTAATATTGAATTTGATGAGAAAATGGGTGCATCATGGAATCAGCCTAATCTCGTCTTTTTTGATCGACTGCGATGTACTAAAACACAAAAATTAATTATTGGCATATTAATTGGATTGTTATACTTATATTTTATGTTACTTTATACTCATTAGCTAGAAAAAAAAATAGTGCTTAATAATAACAATTTTTTGTTTTTTTCATTGTTAAAGTTTTTGTTCAATTTGTGGCTGCTATCTAAATTGTTTTATTAAAATTTAAATAAACAAATAAAACAATTTCAAATTTTATATTTTTTTCTTGCTATATGTTAATTATATTTCAATTTACATTCCAGGGAACACGGCTGTAATGAAGAGGGTCGCTGATTACGATCGAGCTTTTTTTTCTCTACGGTGACCAAGAGTCGAGTTAGACGACATGGATCGAAAAAGGATAAACAGAAACCAGTCTGGGAACGTCAATATTAACTATGTTCTTCTCTCAATTCTATTGTTAAATTTGTGAACTTTTTGTACAGCGTAAAATTTAAAAGCTCAGTACTGGATTATAAAAGGATTGCGTATATATAACTATATGCAATACTAGAAGATAAAGTTTGAGGCAATTGAGACGGGAAAGTAAATATTAGGATGGACGCAGCATTCCTAAGCAGCCTGCATTACCATACAGACACCCCCTGAGGGAACGGAGCCACGCTGTGGTAAACCAGGGAATCCGTGCCTCCAAGGATGTTTTTTTTTCTCAAATTTCAAAACTGAAAAAATTGGTGGAAACTTTTTGATTATTTCTCGGGCGGATTTTTACCATTGAAGTGTTTTACCTGCGACTCAGGAAGTCGGCTCGGCCTGATTTATATACGAGACGCCACGAAAATAGATATGAGATATATTTAGAGCGAAACGGAGTTGGGACAAACTTAAATTTAATTTAGATCTTTCGACTCTGTCTTTTTGATTTTTGCCCTTAGCCTACGGTCGTTCTGATAGAATTGTATCGGCCATTGAGTACTAACATTAATTATATCAATTTAACGTTGAGTTCAATAACACCACAAACAACCAAGAAGCAAGTAAATAAAATTATATGTGTATATGGTTTATAGTGAAAAGTGAAATGAAATTGATTTTATTAGGTATGTTTTTTCAATAAGACCTGCTTATGGATGGTTAAAAAATAATAAAGAGGTAGAAGAAAAAAAAGGAGAAGTAGAATAGCTTTAGCACAATACTGATTCTTAGTTAAGTAGCTTTTTTGTAACCATTTTTTTCTCAGATTTTTGCCGTTTGAAGCCAATTTATTCTGCCAATGGATGTTCCTTGGAAGGGTAATCACGTTGCAAGGACCCAAGTTTGAAAAAGCTTTTCACACGAGTCACGCCGTCAGCCGATACAACAACACACCATTTAAAACGGGAAGGCAGTTAGAACTTTCAGAAAGGCAAAATGTCCTTTTAACCACACGGTTCTGCAACGTCCATTTCCCCGGTTGTGTAAACAATGGATGTTCGGTGATTTGGTCCGCCCGGATCATTAGCCATGCGGGATGCGTACAACTGTAGTTAACTTGTAGTTAACAGTGGACGAGACCGCTCATTTCTTTAATAACCGTCCACTTCACTCCCGTCATTACAGTGATATTTTAATAAATAGCCCCCTCTAAACAAGTCCCAGATCCTTTTTGTCGACCTTCGAATGAAAGTCAAACTTTTATTTGACCCTTGCTTCTTTATTATTGAATTATTTTTCAAATTATGAATTCTGTTTATTATGAAACTATCCGACGTTTTGTATATGTTCAAATACACAAGAAAAAAGCAAACAGATATGCACCGAAAAAACGAACTTTTTTGGTCTATCTGAAAGATAAGTTTTTTATATTATTTTTCTGCGATCTGAGAAGAGGCAGCGAGAACAGGCGGCCTATTAAGACGATCAAACTGCAAATCTGGAAATCAAAATATTCCAGGAAAGGACATTTAAAACATTGTGATATTAGTTACACACGATTTATGATGGTCATTAATCTGATTGGTTACAACTTTAGAATCATGCAAGGGCAAGACTAAAATCATCAGCTCATTTAGGCACCCTATTAAACCTATCTCCATTGGAAACATATAATGTTAAATTTTTTGAGGATCGAACATTTCGGGTCTACATGTAATACGAAACACCATTGCAACATCCTTAAAAACTTTAAAGATGGCAGAGAAGATATAAATCAAAAATATAAGGCATACAGAAGGCTCCAAAATCCGTGAGGGAAATATGTCTTGTTTCTGGGTACACCTAAAATATTTGCAAGCAAACTCATTAGGAAAGTAGAACTTGGTATTTCGAACTGAAATACATGGTATGAATGCTTGTGCCGTAGATACAAACTTAAAAGAGGATAAACTGATAAAAAATCTTTATAAAATCAGACAGCCAAATCACCCCAGGTTATACCCAAAATAATCGATGATTGCATCCAAAATCTGGAAAAACATAACAACCTAACTATAATAATCGGTGAACGCATCCAAAATCTACAAAATCTCAGAACACGCAACAACCTGTTTGTAATATCTCTGGTGCCAGGCACTAAGGAATTTCGAATAATGAACATGCAAACAAACTAGCTAGAGGAGGAACTCCAAGACAACCTAAAGAACCAAAATCGATAATTGTGATATTAAGTTATTATAATTATAAGTTATAATTAAGTTATTATATTATATTTTTTATCTCAACTTAAAACCTTAATTAATTGAATGTTATTAATTGGTCAAGCGGACCACGAAAAATAGTGAATTTAATGAATTGAAATGAAGTACACTAAGCTCTCCATGGCCATTTCATTTGTCGCCGAGAATCCAATCCGATTACACGACATTTGAAAAATGGCAAAAAGGAGGGAAAATTCAAAAAAGGTGGAGTTGAGATGGGAAGTTAGTGCCCGAGGGGATCGAAGTCACGATAACTCAAGTGGTAGAGTAGCGGCGAATCAAGCCGAGGGTCGTGGGTTCGAATCCCGCTCGTGACACTGATTTTTTTATCTCAACTTAACACCTTAATTAATTGAATGTTATTAATTGTTCAAGCGGACCACGAAAAATAGTGAATGCGATATTAAGATCAAAACGTAAACATATCCGTTTCAAAATGGGTGCACACAAACAAAATGAGAAATGGTTCTTACTCTTAAGGCTCCAGACTGAAAACTCATGATTAAAGAACCCTCACCAAAACTGGCAACGGCATTTGTAAGTCAGAGAGTTAAAACTGAGATAAGTTATATGACTATTAACTGACCACTGGCATTTAAGAAAACACCTACGTAAAATTGGTATTTTCAATAATGATCCCATGGTTTTGCATTGCACCATTAGGTTATGAAATTACGAAGATGCCTGAAGATAAAAGAAGGAAGTCAAATCACAGTAGTTCAGTAATTACAACGTATAAGATATACAAAGTTGTACTTTGACTGTATAAACTTAAGCTGTACATAAATTAAATTGTCATTCATTTTACGTCCACTCTCGTACTGGTGCCCATTTAAATATTCAATTATAAAAAGATTTAGACGAAAAACAGGAAGGTATTTCCAATTTAACGGTCAATCTATGCGCAATTGAGTCATCGTGGCCAGCTACAACCGTCTCAAATTGAATGAAGGTGAATCTTTTTTTAAATAATCCCGATTTAAATCAGGAGTGATATTTCAAAAGAATTATTACGATTTGTAAAAACAATATTTACGGCCACAAGGTTGGAAAAGTGGTTATAAAAATAGATAAATTTATAAATCTGCATTGTTTCTGACAAGTTTTATTGCATAATTGACTAAATAAGTCAAGTTACATACAAGGTAAGATATTTAAATTAATCATGATATATAGTTATCTCTAAATTGTGCGTATAAACAAATTAACACCGTTAAAAACGGTGGAGCAAGTATAAAAATTGTAATATTTATTTATGTTTACAGATAAAAATAACAGTCTTATTAAATGACGTCGTCAGGAATGTCCGGAGGTAATAGGTCAAATACACAACGTAAAAGAAAAAGGTTGCATTTTAATTATAAACGTAAAAGTAACAGGTTCCTTTAAAACAGGACGAACTGAAATTGGCTATTTGTTATATCCTCATGAAAGAAGATTAAGCATTATGATTATTTGGAGGTCGTGAGATGCGGTCTGGTGTGACGTTGGTTTTAGAAAAATATTTTCTTTATCGTGAAAAAAAATGAATTTATACAGCTAGATGTTCATTTTTTTACACATCCTACATGTATTTGTAAATTTAAACAATGCTTATAAATCCCAGGCCCTGAAGATGATCTCAATAAGGAGCGAAACGTTGGCACGATAAAGAAAAACATTTTCTAAAACCTACGTCACACCAGACTGCATCTCACAACCTCCAAATAATCATGAAGTAACGGTCACTAAACCACACATTTATACACGAGAAGAACGAAGAACAACGTGGGATTCTACGACCAGATATCAGTTACACATGAACACCAAGCAAAGAGGATTCTGAAGGACATCGCCAACAATGAGAAGAAACTCGGGGCACTCTCAACACGGCAGACAAGAATGACGACACATCTACACGGAAAACATACACTTTCAGCCCAGAAGATGATCTCAATAAAGATCGAAACGTTGCACGATAAAGAAAATGTTTTCTAAAACCTACCTCACACCAGCCGGTCACTTAACACCGTACATAATAATAATAAGCATTATTTTAATTAACTATATTTCTTTATAAATGTTTAAAAGTATTGCATTTTAATTGATGAAGATGATGAAAGAGGAGTACTTTTCATAGTTTCTTGTCTCTGTTTAATTGACTCGATCCTTCTTTTAAAAAATAGTAATCATTTCTCCAATTCTTTTTCCCGGGTCTTCTTGGTATCTAGGTTATGTATTCATTGAACGGTGCTTCCCATTCGAAAATATGTGTTTGCCAGTTTTTGGGAGTGTTCTTCTACCATAAGTCAGTGTCTGGCACCTTTAGGATTTGCCCATTTCTCCTTTTGTTTGGTTGTGTGCCCATTCTGAGTAAGTCTACGTTTGATCGTGTTAACCCGATTATAGGTTCTATAGTTGAATTTGCAGATCCCAGAAATTTATTTGTTCCCTGACCGATTTACCCTTTAGCTCCTAACTAGGTAGCTATAGCGTATTTAAAAGAAAATACTACATTTAATCTGAATGCATTTAAGAACTAGTTAACATAATAAAAATTTGTTTCTAACTGTGTTTGGCTGGTGAAAATCTACACAAAATATCAAGCAGGTCAATTAATAAGCTTAAATAGACAATTGCTCGATAAAAAAATTAATTGGCTCTTCATCAAATGTTTCACAATAAAGAAATACTTCTAAAACAAAATTGTAATTCATTATCGCGAATACATAATTACAAAGAGATAAATTCAAATAATTAGATCATATCAAGAACCTTATTCGAAAGCGGTTAGATTTACTGTCCAATGAAGAGATAAACAGGTTCAAACAGTTGAATTTAATTATGGGAATAAATATAACAAATGGCTTTACAACTCGACAAATAGAAATTGACTATTTATTATGAATCTGAAAGTATTAAAGATTTATATGCCGAACGGTCAAAATCGAACTTAAAATAATTCCGGGCTTCCACTGTGGCTAATTGAATGAATGATCGCGTGTGTTCGGTTTCTCAAAGTAGCTGGTCGAATATAAATTAGCATTTCAACCGGGTGAATCGCACACGAGGAATTCATCATACCTCGGTTGCTCAAGCTGGAATGAAAACGAGGCTCGCTTAAATCAAAGCTAAATAATCGTTTGTGGCCGGTTTCTTGTTTTTTCCTGCATTAAGCTGAGCTACCGCGGGACGAGTTTGTCCTTGTTTATTTTCATGTATTTAATCCTACGGTTTTCCTTTGAAAGAAATTGATCTTTTCTAACATGATTTAACCGAACAAAATAATTTATAAAATTAAAACCTTTAACTTGAATAATAACCAATATCGTCTTGCCTCAATTTTTTGTTTTAAACTACACTTTGGTCGTTATTGATCGATTCATTTTTATTGGCCATTTCACCATATGCAGTTTTGACTCAGGGTAGCAAAATCCCATAACGATTCTTCATAGAACAACCCAGCGAGGTTAGGTAGACCAAACTGAACTGTAACGACAAAATTACAGTTACCCAACACTGTTAGTTTCTGTTCATAAAAATCTTGAAAAACTTAATATAATAGTAAATCTAATAGAGAAAACCTTTAAAACCTATCATCCAAACGGTTTTTCTCTAAACATTCACTTTTCAAATTTATCTTGCTTCTACACGCTTTTTCAATTAAATTCAAATTTTTCTTTTATAAGGTCAAGTTTGAACTGTTACTATGTAATTTCAATTTGCAATTACATTGTACGTGAAATAGTAGGTTTCAAAATTATCAATAGATGTTTATGTTTATTAACTTTTTATGTCCTGATGAAGGTGCCTCTTCCCAGATCTTTTTTAATATAAAATTATAATTTTGAAGGCTGGTCATTAATTAGAAGTGATTTTTCTGCCAAACAGTGTATGTCGAGAAAACAATATATTTTATTAAAAGTTTTTCCTTCTGAACTGCAAGCGGCTTGGTTCAAAGGTTGAAAATATCAGTGAAGCCAACAGTCCAAAAAAAGTTCACCGAACCTCTAAACAAATGATTTGGATATTAACGATTTTGATATATTTTATTATATCCAAGATAAATGCTTAGTGTTACTTAAAATACATATAATATAATAAATAGGATGTTTTAAATAAAAACAAAGGAAAATATTGTCAACTAACGTAGGTCCTGTAGATTTTGATTTGTAGAGCAAATTCAAGAAATAGTTTTTAAAAGATTTCCCCTTTTGTACCAAAAAACCAGGACAACTATAACAGAGAAAATCAAAAAAATTATAATCCTCATCTAGTTGTTTCCTCGCTCAAATGGACGAAATACATGGCATAAACTATATTAAATTCATATCAAAACAGCCGAATACATAAATTTAAGAGATGAATGCAAATAAATAATTTACGCCTTTTTGCAGTGGCGAAGTAATTTGGAGGATTGTTTTCCAGCCGTCTCTACGGGATTTTACCCGGTGATTGGGACGACTTGTGCCCGCCATCGGCTTTGCCACTTAAGCCCACTTTGTTGAATAAAGTAATACTTTGATTCCGCCTTATTTTCTCAATTTGAACTAATCTTTGGACTACGTTTTAAACTTATACTGTCAACGAAACATGTTTACTGAGTGGTAAAATTTATGATTTCCAAAAAAAGTAAATAAAACAATAAAGATCTAAAAAATATATAAAATAACAGTCATGTTCTTAGAGTAAAAATATGCTTTCTTCATTTATTCTTATATTATTATTTATAGCAGACTTCTCCCAACTTTGTAATATTTTTAAGGCAAATTCTATCTTCATTTCTTTTAAGTATTGAATGATGTGGAATGTAGTCGAATAGTTCTTTTTGGTTTTTGGTTTGTTGCTGCTTTTTGCCCTTTTTTCTATTACAAATCTATGTTAAGGATTATTAAGAACTAAAAAATGCTAATACAGTTAGTTATATTGATCATAATAATCCCATGAGGTATATTGGAAATAAAAATAATGTACTATTATAATAAAATAGTTTCTATTGCACGTTGGTTAAAAAAATAGAAGTACGTTTGCAGTTTTTCAAGCCTTTTATACAATGTAGACTGAAATTATCAATAACTTCATTAAGAAAATTGATTTTCTTATAAAAACATATACAACATATGAAAAATGTGGATTTTACTGCTGTGATTAAAACAAAATAAAAATCATTGTGTACGTAGGTGATTATCATGGTAGATCTTGGGATCATAAAAACCCCTATAAAGAAGGCGAACAACTATCTAAAACCTTTCGAAAATTACCTTTAAAAAATACTACCGCGTTTTTGGAAAATGGGAATCTCTCACAGTAAAGAAGAATATTTAAATACAAACAGCTATTTAGAAAGTTTCATCGTTAGGTTTGTAGTTACTGTATTACGTATTTGTATATTAGTATTTTGTTGGTAGTTATCTTTTTAATTCATTAATTACCCATAAAATAAGTTGTAAACTAAAACGTATCAGCGTAGGGAAGCATTCGTTTACAATGCGTTTTTCAAAATAGATCTAACAAAAAAGTATTTGGAGGCCAACGTTTGGTAAAATGTCAAGTAAATCTTTCAAAAATATATACAATAGAATACATTTAATACATTCAATTTATCTTTTATTAATTTTAATACATTTAATTCGAATGCCACAAAAACTGCAAAATTTTCACTTGCTCTTAACATGGTTTCATATTTTATTCTCATTACTTGCCCATTTTTGTCATAACTACTGCCTATTTACATGGGTAAATTTATTTCTCAATTTTGCATAATTTTATTGTTTAAAATGAAGTTTGTTTACCCCAACAACAAACTAAGCTTATGTTTATTGTAGTTTGTTTAATACAAGTACTACACATTTCCCCTTATATCTTTATTGCTAAAAAAAATGATGATGAAGTTATCAATCTCTAGATTTCATTTGTATTCGTATAACAGTGTTAATTGTTGCAATTAATATTCAAAATTGGTAAAAGTTGTTACAGGTTCCACTGGATTAGCAGTTGAATCCATACGAAAGCCATATTTTAAGGCGAACCTATGGCGGTTATGAAAAATAAAAGGTTTTAAAAATTGTAGTCACTGGTTTCAAAGGTAATCATCACACCTAAGAAAAAAGAACCCTAACTGTACACCATAAGAATTTCGTCTTTATCTCTCATTCTGCCGGCTTCCGAAGCTAGTGGTCGGCCGTCCGGAAGACTTGTGCCCCGAGTTGCCTTGCGGTCCCGCTTGGGCGAAGCACATTCTTGAGGTACACGCCCTTGCTGTACCCTTGACCAATGGGGTACAAGGTACACGCCTTCGAGCACGCCTACGGTAACACCCACGGCATCATGGCCTCCCGGTAGCCGCCAAATTCAAACTTAGAGAACCGGCTCAGGCCAAAGAACTGGAGAAATTGAGTTATAAACATCTTTATCAACAACTCGTCGATGTCTTCCCTGAGTGTTGAAATCTCCGGACCGCATCCATCACCTGAACCCGAAAACAGTTTTTTTTTCGAAAGAAGCATTTCGCCTCCTAACAAGGTTTTTACAACTGGCGTCTTTTGATTTTCTTCAAGTACTTATGGAGGCATGTTTCAAACACGAAGCCTACCAAAGAAGACAACGTAATGGATGGAATCATCAAGTAGGCAAAACCACCGAGATCCAAGAAGAATTAGTTTTGTGTTTCCAGTCAACTACCGTGGCAATGCTGAACAGTCCTCACTCACTAAATATATGCTTACATTTATGCTGATAATTTAAGTTCTAAAATCCAATCCTCAACCCTCTCCTCCTCCTAATTTTTTATAAGAAAATTGAATCTGTATCATATCATACTACATGCCATATGGCCCAATAATATCGTTTAATCGAACACATAATATCATTTTATGCTACACATTCACATATTATATGTGGTATTGTTTCGTAACATCACACGCTTATATCATTTCAAATACCATCCCATAATTTAAACATTATATTTTTTAACGTAAAATATACCATACCATAACACACAACACATAAAACCCATTTTACATAATTATATGTCTTTCCGTACCATATCATATATCGCGTGGTATATCATATAACCTATATATAATCCATAACAGTAAAGCACATTACTACTTCAAAACATGCTATCTGTACAAATTATGTCACACAGCAGTCTTATTTTTATTGATAATTTATATTATCAAGAAAAGAAAGAAAGCTTGAGTCTTCTATGTTGCTCTAATAAATAATATTGTATCTTACGGTTTGAACGGCTCCAAACGAATAAGAAAAAATAAATATGTAAACTCGCTAGTACTAAGTACTAGGAATTTGAATTATTATTTATTGCATTGTTATGCAAAGAACTCAAGTGGAGATAGATTCAACAGAAAATGTCTTTTGCTTCCGTCTCAACGCTTCAGCATTAATTAAAAGAACAGAGGTAAGTCGGAGGAAAAAAGTTCGACATAGACATTTTCAACCAGGTGCCCCGAAAAAAGTGGTGCAGATGCTGGCTTGGCGTGGATATTGCGACCGACTCCCGGTTCATTAGAGGCGTGTCGTGTTTTTAGACCACCGGGATCGTGTTTCCCTTTCAGCTGGTGAATGCTGAGCCGAGGTTCTTTTTTCCCTCGCTGCTTAGGACTAAGGACTAAAAGGACGGATTTCTATTCCAAGCCTGGGAAAAACAGCTCCTAACACTTACTACAATGGGAACCTCTAACAAATAATCCGAACAAAAAAAATTCTCATGCTTAATAAATCGTTATACTTCAGTAAATTTTTGCCTAAATTGATATCAACTAAATGCAAGCAATCTAAAAAAATGAATAAAATAAGACATAACGTGTGGTGTTAAGCGACCGTTAGTTAATGATTATTTGGAGATCATGAGATGTGGTCTGGTGTGACGTAGGTTTTAGAAAAACATTTTCTTTATCGTGCCAACGTTTCGCTCTTTATTGAGAACATCTTCAAGGCCTGGGATTTATAAACATTGTTTAAATTTTACAAATTCGTGTAGGATGTGAAAAAAATGAATTTATGCAATGCTAGAAATTCACACCAGATCGCATGTCAAGACCTCCAAATAATAGTAATAAAAGTTGAATGAAAGTAATATATTCTAAAGGTATTCAAAAATTACCTTAAAGTTAAGATCCCTGTAACATTTGTAAGTTAAATTTTTATGTTTAGTAGTAAAAATTAATAGGCTTAAGTTAATCAACTATTGCATTATTTATGATTGGATTAACTTGTAAAAATAAAAACTGATACAGTAAAAACTGACTTCCAGACTGAATTTTTTGTAGTCGAATAAATTGTTTAGTCGTTTCTTGCTGGTTCAACATGTATATACATGCCCGTGGAATTGATGCTGTAGTCTCATTAACCAGCTGTGAATTCGTCTTGGGGAAAGAAATGCGAATGATAAAAAATTAAGGTGCCTCGAAGGAGAAGCGGGGAGGGCGAGGATTATTCTTATACAAACAGACAGGCCGATAAATGTTTGCCGTACCAACTCATTTATTAAAACTTGAATTTTTTTCCTCTTTTACCAAGGGAAGAAGGCTTATTTATCGCTCGGTGCACAGAAGCCGAATGGATTAAATGATGAAATTACGCAACAAACGCGTGTCTTAGGCAGCCGGTCGTCAGGTATTTATAATATGATATATCCGAGAACAGTAGAGTAGCTCTGCGAGAACCGGCGATGGGAGGGAAATAGAAATAAAATTAAAAGGTAAGGCTGAGGGCCAGAAGAGCCGGGGAACTTTGAGTAATGTCGGCCAAACAGACACCGGGTTAATGAATCACATGTGTTTGAATCCGAGCCAGGAAGACAGGGACGAATTTCTCCCTTTGTAAGAAGTCCTTTTTTCCTTTAAGCTCAATCATTTGTTAACGCGCTGTTAAAGCACGCTCTCTTTATATTTAAAAAAAATCGGATTGCAACCAACTATCTCAAAAATAAAAACAAGTACAAGTATGATACTGTATTTTGACCTCAAATAAAACAAAAGAAGCCATAAAAGGCTAATTTTTGGACTGCATCTACATCGTACTATTGTGCCATTAATTGAACGTTGATTGAATCAAGACAGAAATATTGAACTTTATGAAGTTATTGATATCAACAAAATATATACGAACCGACCCAAAAAATAATTATTTAGTAAATTTTGTGATGTACAAAAACGTCAGTACAATTGGCTATGTTTTATTATCTTCCAACAGCAATGCAGTGAATTACTAATTGTAACCTTGGTAGACATTATCTATAAATACATAATCTAGCTAAAAACGGCTTATTCAGTAAGTTTAGTAATTTTTAAAAATTTAGTTTTCATTGTGCACTTATCGAGCACAGTACTCCTCAAACTACTATATAAAATATTGACCGATCGTTTTTGATTATCCAAGAGTTGGGTCAATACAAAAATACTTTGATTTTCTAACTTATGATCAATATTANCAAATTATTTTCTGATCATTTGTTTTTATATATATATAAATTTATTAATTACAAATTATAGCCTGATCATTTGTGATTATGTCTCAAACTGAGAAAGTGTTGCATCAATATAAAACTGCTTATCAATTTATTAATAACAAATTATAGCCTGATCATTTGTGATTACGTCCCAAACTGAGAAAGTATTGCATCAATATAAAAATGCTCTGCTTTCCTAATTTTTTTAATCAATATTACTAACTACTCTACTTTTACTAATTATTAGTTTAACACAAAATATTGACTCATTATGTTTGATTAGCTGTCAAAATGAGCCAAAATGGACATTTGTGATTATCGCTCAAACGGAGAGAACGTCGTATCAATAGAAAAATACTTTGATTTTCTAATTTTACGATCAATATTAGTTTATTGAAAGTATTAATATTTATTTTTCAACACAAATTATTCACTTATTATTTTTGATTATTTGTTGAATTCACAGAAAAATACTTTGCTTTCGTAATTTGTCTTTGATTATTAGTTCATTGAAAGAACTATTTTTTTACACAAATTACACGTCTATTTACATATGTATACCGAAAGAGGATTAGTTTGAACACTTTTGTCATTAGTTGCGCAACATTGGTTTATTGACGACAGACAGTGTAAACCATCCAAGTACATTTTTTAAAAGTTATTCTTTATATAAATAAAACATTTTCTGCGCTATTCTATTTTATTAGTTTCTTAACCAGTCAGGTTTATTTAAATTGCCAACTACCACTTGCGATTTTTTAACTGTATGTCA
The DNA here is from genome assembly GCF_000648675.2 of Cimex lectularius. Taxonomy (NCBI): domain Eukaryota; kingdom Metazoa; phylum Arthropoda; class Insecta; order Hemiptera; family Cimicidae; genus Cimex; species Cimex lectularius. The sequence continues at coordinate 2,671,958 of NW_019392764.1, read as the reverse complement.
AAAAATTATTGAGTAATTATTTCAAAACAGTAAATTTTAATCTGAGTATAAGTTTATAGTTATAGTTGAACTGCATTAACACAATTTATTTGCTTGCAGAAACCTATTTTCTAATTATACGTCAACCGCAAGATAGATGATTGGATCAATACAATCTGAATTACATACAATAAAAGAAAATAACCAAAATCTAGTGGTTTTGAAAGTTTTTAGATTAAAAAACAGTTTCGGCAGAAGCATTAAATTTTTTGAAAGTCGTCAAATTTATTTGTCCATAAAAAGTGTTCTGTAGTCTTTTTTCATTATAGTTGGTTTTGTATTAATACAACTCAATGTCAGTTTATTGAGAGAACTAATATTTTGTATCCTTACTATTGACTCGTTAGAGGTAAACGGGTTAGAGGAAAGACGATTTCATTGGTAACTTTAACCTCTTCCTTTAATTTCTATTCTGGTAAGCTTACCCTTAATTTGATGTCATTGACCGCTGTGGTTTCGGGAAGTCCTGTACTTATTACACAGTTTACTTTATTTTTAACAACCATTCCATCTCTAAACTTGGCGGTATATAGTACCATAATTTGTTTGCCAAGTTTAGAGATGAAATGATATTCTCTGAATGACATAGGACACAAGAAAAAACATGATATAACATTTAAAATATAGCCATGTTTCTAAGTTTCTTTTGTTTGGATTGGTTTAAAGTATGTAAATAAAGAAAACTTTTGTTGAAAAAAGTTCTAAGTGTCATCGGAATTCGAAAAAAGTACCATTAAAGCTTTTAAGTTTCCAATTTTTTCCCACAATGCTATATTTGGAGTGAAGATAGGAAAAATTTGTAGTGATATATTAATTTCAATGTTAGATCAAACTATAATTTTCGTGCCTAAATGCATATTCTGAAGAATTTCACCCTTATTTATTGCCACTGCTACATTCCAAATCATATTTCTCGCATCGAAAATCTACTTTTTTTCGAATAACATTTTAAAATGAGATAGCCCAATATCATGGAAAATATTTGCGTGGTATTCCGTTAAGTTGCATATTAGACGTCTAGCGTCAATTTATCGCAACAGTTGGCAGTTCATTCAGCCGTTATTAAATCTGTGTCCGCCGGTTTTCGCTGTTTGTCCTTGGTCTGACGCTTTTCAGCTTCACGCCAGCGTCATTGTGGCCGCCTTTCACTAAGCACGAATGATTTATCTTTGGCACTCTATCTTCGGACGGCCAAAAGAAATTTGCAAAACGATAGGTTGCGAGAAAAACAATTTACTGGAGATCAATAATTATCTAGCTTAAGAAAATTCGTTATGCAACTTTGACATGAGTTCAAATGATACCGACGCGTTTTTCATTTAAAGTAATTCAACTTTAAAAACACACAGAAAAAAATGGCCTCCCATTTTATAAACTAGGAAGTTGACTCCCAAGAGGATACCGTGTTACGCCATTTTTCTCCTTACAACCTCTGAGGAAAACCGTGCTAGCCCTATAAATATTTTTATTTATGCCCTTTTCTTGAAGGAAAGTGAGAAAAATATTCCAAAATGTTGGTAAAATAACAAAAATTGTTACAATGTTGTGTACAATGATATGTAAATTAGTTATCGTTAAGATTAAATTATTTTATGTGTGGTGATTAGTGACCGTTAATCGATAATTATTCAGAAATCGTGAGACGACACCAGACCGCATCTCACGATTTCTGAAAAATTATTTTATGTTCATTCTCTTTTTACCCGTATTATTCATATGTACAATACATCTTGTTAATTATATAATAAATTGTGTATTTTCCTATTGTTGTCTGCGGGTTAATGAGCCTGCAATTTGGCCATTACTGATCATTTTGGTGTGCGTAGTCTCTCAGACGCGTGTGAGTGTTTGATTTGGGCGATTATCATAAATCCACATATCAGGTACTTCAAAGGAGAAGAAAATTTTAGAAAACCCACAGACCAACCCAGCGTTGATAGGCATACGTGAACAAATAAGCACTAAAAACATAGTATATCTGAGTTGTTGTATATACAGGGTGAATTGCTACTCGTGCTACAAACTTCTCCAGTAGATTCTTCACCCTAAAATGAACAAAAAAGTTCATATTGTCCATGGTCCGATTCTCAACCATTTCAGAGTAATTTCGCTTTTTATCGATTTTGAAAGATATCACGTCCTGGCGTCGGAAAATCGTGATATCTTTTAATCTAAACATTTCTCT